>NC_143018.1:118391497-118691497 GCF_055824585.1 Amblyomma mixtum
TGTAAAACCGGTTGTTATAATTGATGGCATTTGACTGCAGATAAAACTCTAAAAGGGCTAGCAGGAAAATGAATTGGGTCGTGCGTGGGACTTGTTCTTTCTGACATTTTACTTTCCTGCATTGAAAAAAGCCTGCTCAGCTTACTCCCTTACCTTCCCATTTTTTGATATGTTGACAATTATTTGGTGATAATGGACAAGCCGCATGTTTTATCTATTGACGAAGCTGTTGCTAACGTTCTCGCATAGTTCAAAACGGTAGCAAAAGGCTTAAAGTTTACCTTTGAACTTCCTAGTGGAAAATGTATACAGTTTCTTCACCTAAGAATTCAATTTTTGGATGGGCATGTATGCTGGATGTACAATCTTAGGTCACAAAAGGAACTCCTCCTTACAGTAGTGCTCATTCGAAGATAATCAAAAGAGCAATAGCCATGAACTGCCTCAATACCGCTTTGGAAAAGTCACGTCCACATAAAATATTTGTGAGTGTTCAATTGGCAACTGACCGACTGCGCATGTCCGGCTTTCCTCCAGATTCATTGTCAGCTGTTGCAGAGACGGTGTTACAAAAGAAAAAGCACACCAAAAAGATAGATAAGTATGATGACAGGATGGCAACTCAAGTAATTGTGTACCTACACAAAGTGTCTCAATCTTGAGAAAGTTTCAAGAACATGCGATGCAAACGTGCTGTTCTCCGCCCCAAGCAAGCTATCAAAAGTTTGTCCAATGATGGCTAATAAGGAAAAGCCGATTTGTACTATCAACCACCAACTATGTTTCACCCGTTGCACACTAAGGTAGTGTACAGCGTTCCGCTCACTTCCAACAGAGTGTACATTAGTCAGACTGGACGCTGCTTTAATGAAAGAGCTAGGGGGCATGACATTCCGGTGAAAAAAGTAAAGAGCGGTCATCTTGCTACCCACTGCCGGGACTGTAAGTGTAAACCTACTTTTCGGAATACTAAGTTGCTTGGGCGTGGCAAGGATCGGATGGAAAGAGAGATTATTGAGGCATATCACATTAGAAAAGCAGGTGGTCAGTGTGTCAGCACTGCTTTCTTGTCTCATCTTGATAATGAACTGGCGTTTTTGGACCATTTCGGTTCATTGCCATGAGGCGATATAGCGCTGTACTTAAGCTTTGGTCTTCTCCATAAAATTCAGTTGGAAGAGCAGCATACGTCGTGTCGTACTTGCGTCTATTTTGTCCCCGTTTTTTCGTGCTGCTACGTTTATCCATGATGGACTACTACCAACTGGCCCAGACTTCGGTGCTTTTCCAACCCCTGTACACGGCGATATCAATGCCGAAGGTACAGTACAGTCGTGCGCAAAAGTGGAGAGATCGGCGCTTCGGCGGCGGGAGCAGTTGCGGGGCCGCCCCACGGCGCTGCTATCTCGCCGCGCTCGCTCGCTGCGAGAGTGCCTCGAGTGACGACTAACTTCCCCCTCGCTCTCGCGCGGGTGTTTATCACGACTGACACCCGCGCGAGAGCGAGGGGGAAGTTTGTCGTCACTCGAGGCACTCTCGCAGCGAGCGAGCGCGGCGAGATAGCAGCGCCGTGGGGCGGCCCCGCAACTGCTCCCGCCGCCGAAGCGCCGATCTCTCCACTTTTGCTCACGACTTACATCGATATCAGTGTGTCCTGTTGAGCGGCAGTATACGACTAAAAGCACCTCGCCTGTTAATTTTTTTGCATGCAGAACCTCGCGATAAAAGCTTCACACAGCGCTCGCTACTTCGAGAGCCTGGCCATGTCCCGACTGCTGCAGCACGCTACTGAAACCGTGGACGCACTCAGCAGCGTTCGGGCGTACGGCGTAGTCGACCGACTGCGGCGACTCTTCTGCCACCTTGTGGACAGCACGATGCGTGGCTACATGTGCTTCTGCACCACGTACCGCTTTGTGCGAACGCTCACAGCGACCTCTGGTTTTCTTGTGGTCGTATGTACACTGCTGGCTAACACCGTGTTCGCCGATCCTGGAGTACCGGACCCAAGCGGCCTCGGCCTGGCCTTGAGCTCGGCGTCTTCTGTAGGCACTTTTCTCAATTTAACACTGCGCTTTTCGTATTCCGCTGTGCAGATAATCAGTAGTTAACAGGCCCTGGTTTATCCTCTTGTAACATGTTATGTGCGATGTAAAACAGCATGTATAGTATTTTGCGAAACATATCACCCTTAAGCAAATTCCAAAACGCATTATTGAAGTAAACAATTCAGCGAACGAACGACGTCAAGGAATTGGATTGCAGCGGTCTCCAGTCTTTTCGTAGCAGCCCTTACTCTACTTGTTTCCTAACTGGAGCGGTTGCTGCCAGCGGGGAGGTGGTGGTGAAAACATTTATTACGAATGAGCAGGAGGTATGTTTGGATCAGCCCGTAAGGGACCGATCCTTACAAACACTAGGTGGAGGTCCCTAGTATGGGACCCCAGTGGCGGTTGCCGCCGCCCGGGCGCGCCCGACTAAGGCTTGTTGGGCCTGTAAGTCGTGGCAGCCGAGCAGGGTCGCCTCCCAGTCCTCCCGGGTTGGGTTGGGGATGGGGGGAATAGCGGGGTTGGAGGGGCAGGCCCACACCATGTGATAAGTGTCAGAAGACACTGCACTACAGTGTGGGCAGCAGTTGCGAAGGTGAAAGGCAGTGCTTGAAGCCTTCGGGTAACAAAACGGCGATGAGGATGAATAACTGCATGGGACGAACATGGATAATTATAATGGCTGCAAAATATCAACGTTGGTCTCTCTCGTAGCTTCTCGACATGAATGCTTAGTTGCAAAATTGCTTCAACTATAGGAATTAATCTTCTAATCAGCGCATGCGCAAGCTGGCTCTCTTTCCCATGACCCGCCTCTTTGGTGATGGTGCAGGTACCCCTGTCGCTGATGTCTCTGTGCATAATGCTGTTCAGTGCGCTCCAAATGGTCGTCGCCTTCGAACGCTGTGTGGAATACACTGAGCTTTCTCCAGAGGTAAGTTGTCAGTGCTGGCAGAACATCAAATCGTCAGTTTACAAATGATGCTGGGAATCAATCCGGCGTAATATAGACGGTCAGAGTCCTTTTGTAGAGCGTGCTTAGCAACACAACGATAAATGGTAGGCGCTCGGAACGGGCGTTAATTAAGCTGCTCACGGCTGCTGATATATGCCTGAGCAGCCGCTAATATTACGGGTCTGTAGGAGAGAACCGTAAGCCGACTTTAGCGGCACCATTTTGGGTTCAGTTTCACATTGTACAAAACACCCAACATTACCGCCTTCTTATGTTGGCATACGTGACCGGAGTGCATGTACCCTTTTCTGCTGTATTCGCAATAACAGATCTCTTGCCATATGTTCATCTATCATATTAGGCCTTATAGCTAAGGGATCCGTCACAACTACAGATTTGACATGAGGATATCTACACCAAATCAGCGAGGTAGCTGCCCTGATATACTGTCTTAACTGAAAGCACTTTCATTCGCCTACTCTCCGGTGAGAATGTTTCGAGAGTCGACGTGGCCATTCTGATGGGCGCTCCTGCCACGTGCAGAAGGGAAATCGATACAGATATACCTCCTTATACTCAGGATTCAAAAAAAAAATTCAGGATCTTTTCCAAGAAGTTTTCTCGCGGAAGTTTTTACCGAGTGTCAATTATGATGAGCCAGCTAAATCATGCTTATTTCAGCTAAGCAATATTCTCCAAATTCGAGTACTGAATCGCTGTTCCTGCTGTCGATGATTCATAAGGCATATCCTGCGTGGAAAAGTAGCTTCCTTACTTCCTCTAATTGAAGATGAAAATATTAGGAATCATAACCTTAGCATAAAACCATAGTTTGTCCACGCTCACGATTTGAAAGTTCCATTTTTTTCCTTGTTACGTTCAACAATGGATCTTAATTTAGCAACGTTTAGAAGCACCATGTAGGTACAAATTTCGTCAACAGCACGGGACATGACACATATCATATTTTCGTTAGTTTATTTAAAAAGCAAAAACAATTTTTTTGTTCGCGAGCAACGCCAACAAAATACGCTTACTTATAGCACTGAATAAAGTAATGATGGGTATAAAATCGAGCATTGTACCTGTAACAACCGATCATCAGATATACAATACCGATAATTAAAGAACTTTTTCACCGAAAATGAATGTATTACTCGTGCACTAAATTCCACCCTTCATTTTGTGTCATTCGTTGAATATAGCATAAAATACACATGCTACTTCTTTACCTTTTTGTTTACCGGAACCAATGATCCATTGATAATAAAGCTTTCCATTACCTAACAAAGAATTACCAAGCACACATCGTAGGCGCATAGCAAAAAAATTTTATCAGCTTTCCACTCAACATCAGTGCATCCTGTCCGAGCCGTTTCTGGACACATAATTCAGCTTAGTATCATTCGGAAGGAAATCTTAAACATCCCTTATAAAAGCCGTGATTAGCTTCGGATAAATGCTGCGGTGATAATGTTCGCGTTCTGATCAGTTTATTTAAACATTTTTTTCTCAAGATTGCCGAAGTCGTCTTGTGCCCCTTTTATAATTCACAATCACTACGCTGACAAACGTCTACACTATAAATAACACCTCATATGTCGGCATGGTTGTAACATGGGCAACCAAATTTGGCTTGAGAACTAGGCCTTCACTGCACACGAGGCAAATAGGGCGATGGTTGCGTGGCGCCATCTCGTGCCATGAACCAGCGTTCATTTCCCCTTTGCATTTGACTGATGAACAGGCCGCTTAGCCTTCCAACATGGACGAGTTGCTCTCCTCAAAGCTGCATACACATCGCAAAATCTTGTTACATTGTAAAAAATCTGGTTGCAGCCGTCGTTACTATCTCGCTCTGGCAGTAATGAGCTGTGTACTAATTGTTTTCGGCCACAGATTCAGCGCAAGTCGTGAGTGCGGTAATTGCATACCTGACATAATAAAGACTGCTGGTTGAGCTAGAAAACATGAAGTTGCTTCTTTTACAGATGTTTCCTGTCGAATACAGAACGCAGTAATTGCAATGAATGCTGTAACGTCATTGAGTGTTAAAATATTAGTACATCACGCCAGAAAAGGGCTTCGCACGTAAGAGCAACAAAATCAAATAAATGAATTACACATGAATTTTAAAGGGGTGTACTCAGTGATTTTGTTTTACGCGTTTTACTTTAAAAAAGGCAGCAAAAGGTTAGCACCTGGAGTTGATCGCTAACTTTAATTGCTTGTTGCTATAGCGTTTTACTCTGGTTTGTTAACTGTACAGTGTGCGCAAATTAGCGGTTATTAACGATTTACTACCTCTTGGTTAGTCTTTTGTGCCTTGCTGTTAAGCGTTCCTTTAATCGATAAAATAATGCTGTAGAACTAAACGACGTGGTCATTAATGTGAATAGCTTAGTTTTGTAATTAAACATGTTCGCAGTGTCAACCGCACTGGTAGATTTACCGTTTTCGCAGCCCCCTCTTTATAACTAACGACTTTGCCCTACCTAAAAGGGTAAGAGCCATTGGACCTAATGTCATGCCAAAGTTACTAAGTACACATAAAAGAGAAAAGATTACTCGTGCGTGCACAGTGAGCATGTCGCGTTTGGTATTTGTGTGGCTTGTTCCAATTTGGAGTTTTCTTGCTCTCTGCAGCTTTGTTTCTACCGCTTGAAGGTTTCGTTGAGGTCGATGCCAGTATGCATGTCTCATCCGAAGTATGTGCGCAGTGGCGAGTGCACTGCTCGCGTCCCTGTTTGGTGTAGGGCTGTAATCACATTGAATGTGCTGCTGCCCACATTTTGTGATGGAGTTAAAACTCAATCTAACACAACTCGATTTCACAAAGTCTCTATCTAAGGAACAAATTTTGATTCCCCGGCAAGTTTTCGTACGGTTCAATGTTTCCAAGAACCGGAAATAACAAAGCAAACGCCCACTAAATCCGTTTTCACCATGTTCTTCCGAGAAGAACTGAGTAAAAAGCACAGGCTATTTCTCGCTTATTTTGGCACCATATCTCGCAGATTGTTGGCAGCGTGCCAGCAGTTACTTCTATGGGCCTAAGTCACGGTCCTGGTTTCGTTTTGAGGTTCACCCCTGCATTCAAAAACGGACACTGCAGTCGGCGGCGCTTCCGACGTTGCCATCGAATCCGTTGCACCAGATGGTGCTCTCATGCGGAAGGGAATCCGGCCACCTTCTCGGACTCTTTACATGCGCAGGCGCGCGTTTCGGCACGTCTAACACAGTAACACAGTGCCGCGGTAGCTTTTGGGTGGCACTATGTAATTATTTTAAATTTCGGAGGCCGGAAAAATGCTTCCCTAGATTTTACGAATTTTCCCATTTAACCGAAAGAATTTGTTCTGCTCTCTACTTCGGTAAATAGAGTTTTAGCTGTACGCCTAGATTAACGCACCACGCACACACATTGTAACTATAGGCACCTAGAAACGTACTAAATGTTAAACAGCGAGGACCTTTATTTGAAACTGTACGGCTCTTCTGGTTACCAGCGTTTATCTGACAATTGCTGTTTGTTTCTGCCCAGAAGCGAGTGCTTGGGGTTTTGTGCTTAGGAGTTAGGAGTACTTTCTTCGAAACCTAGTGACAATTAGTAACATTTGGCTTACTGCGACACTTGCTAAGAATCTAGCACTTTATGTAGCAAGCTTTTGCTAGGCCTGCCTTACTAACTACACCGACCTTTTTGATGATGTACTCGTCCTCGTAACAAAATAAAAGCATGTAGTGGTTATTATAACGTGTGTCTTAAGCTAACAGATGACGGTCATGATTCCTTCCATACGTTTTGCATGTCCATTTTCATTCGCTTCCGATTCTCTTGCAACAATGCTGCCAGAAGGGGCGCTTACAACAGCACATAAATATTGTCGCCTCCTGAATATTACATTGGCAAAAAAGCATAAATCTTTCGCAGAGTTCCTCTCGTAGCTGTTGTCGTATAGTAACTTGGTAGTGCTAGTCAAACAAATAGCACTATAGAAATATTAGAACAAAAAAACTACCGCAGTAAAGCAGTACAAGTAGTATTAGTAGTACTAAAAGTGGTAGTAGGAAAATGGGAGTACTAATTTGCCAGAACCAAAAGCCCATTGATGCCTCTATTGCCTCAGCATGAACCGGCAGACAAGAAACATTATTTCGTGAAATTTTGTTAATGGCTAGTGAGAATGCGCCAGCTATGGTTATGAGATATACGAGCAGTTAGGCCATGTCAACCGGCGAATAGGACTACTGTGCGGAACGGAAGAGTGATCCACTGCTCTGAAGTAACCGCCTGAGGGTTGAACGAAACGTCTACTGCATTTCTTGTTGTAACTGTAGACACTGTAGAGCTAGTCAGAGACAACCGGTTTTCTGTGTCCTACACAAATCATTGGGGAAGATGAGCAATCAATAGACATGAAATTGTATGGTTCTAAACAACGGAAAAATACGAGCAGAAACCTGCACCGAATGATAAACTTTTAGTGCGGAATATCTTGGTACTAGGAAGTTAACAGTGCTAAAGGATAGTAAGCCGCATTTTCCTTCTTATTTGCCTTCAATGTGGTTCTCTTTTTCTTTGCATTTTTTCTCCTTTTAAAGCAACAGCTGGCCCTGCCCCTTGGTTCAACAGTTACGGATAGTGAAACAACGCTTCTAAAGCATCAAAACAAATTTCGTTTTGGTTCTTCCCACCATGGAACTTATAGTCACTTTGTCTTCCATACCCAGAGAGACGTTCCAGCAACTGGGCTCAAAAATACATCGTTTGCTAAGCGCCTCCTCAACTGGCCGAATAAAGGCAAAATCGAATTCGAGAACTTCTCAGCTGCCTACCGCCCCGGCATCCTACCCAACGTACTGAGAGACGTTACGTTCATCGTTAGGCCGGGAGAAAAGGTACGTTTATGTTGAGAGGAACCAGAAAAACTACTGCGCATTTGAAGCCAGGAAACGAAGAAAATAAAATCAGCACGAATATATCAATATATTATGGGTGACTGCTTCTGCTCTTCTATATTCGCGTGCTAGCTATAAATATCACAAAAAAAGTGTTTTACGAGGCACTGCGTACAAGAATTTTTTTCCTAAGTCTTACTTGAGTCTATGTGGACAACCTCTATCTGTTTTACTAAATGCTTTTTAATTTATTTCATTTATCCTCATTCCTACCCACTACACTGAAGTGTGTGACAATTGTATTTACGCACTGCTTTGAAGTATAAAATATTTAATTACTTTTGTCTAAAAGATGGTAACTTTTATTGCTTGCTATTTTATCTAAATGTCAGACTGTTTGAAGACCTATGCCAGGTCGAAGAATACTGTGTCCGCAGGCCACTTCCCATCGTTCGCTGTGCACCTTGAGCATGAGTGATATTCTGCCTCTTACGTTGAAAAAAGGGGAACTCCGAAGAATGAATTCTGTCCTTCATGCGGCGAGGTGTTTTCCACCTCGTTGTTGTTAATGAAGGGTAAATAGATTATCTCGAGAAAGCAACAAAGCAAAAATGAGTACTCGAAATCCTCTTCTTGATACACGTTTATTCTAACGGTGCCATCTGCAGAGAAAAAACCGCTCTTCCCACCCTATACACACTAGCATTGAAATTAAGGAAACAGAACGAGAATAACATCGCCCGATAGCTGGCGTCTATATAGGAATCCTGGAGTTAGTACCGTTTCTCACATATTTCAGCCGGTAACTTAGTCAACGGCACTTGACAAGGCCATCAAACGAAATCTTTTTAAAAACTTTTAGGTAGGGGTGTGCAAATATTCGAAATTTTCGAATATAATTCGAATAGTATATTTTTAGCATTCGTATTCGATTCGAAATCTAAGTATTCGTGTTGTTTCGAATATTCGATTAGACGCGAATATTCGTACCCAGCCGAATATTCTATTGCGAGCACCGCCGTTCATTTCGGTCCGCAAGTCCTATCAAAAGAGGCATAACAATATAGCGGCACCTAGAGCAATGCGTAACGTTGGGCCATGCAGTAGCTGACTACGCTGGTGAGCTTCTTTGTGGCTATGCCTGCGAAGCTGGTATAGTCAGAGCTCTGCACGAAATACCTCGCAATACGTGCCAGTTCAGTGCCAAGGGAGAGGGCATTTTTGTGACTGGAGAAGTCGCTTCAGCTAGAAGGGAACTAACTACTTCTGCCTGACCGTGTGGAGCAGCTGGTTTTCCTTGACGACAACCTTTTATGTTCATCCCAGCAACGCGCTTTTGTACTTATGGCAAGCTAGCCTTAATGCTGTGTACGAGCCATCTTCTCGGATATTTCCACTCTTCTATGAATAATGTTCGAGACTTTGATACTTTTTGTGCAGCAACACACATCTTTTGTGTTCATCACGGATAGTTGAACTGTGATGTTCTTGGGTGCTCAAATAATGTTTTGTAGTGGTTGAATTCATCTGTCCTTGATTATTCGATATTCGATTCGATATTCGGAACCAAGTATTCGTATTCGATTCGTATTCGAAAAATTTGATATTCGCACACCCCTACTTTTAGGTCCTTAGGCTTTCTTAAAAAGCCCCTGTAGCAGAAGAGCGGTCGATGCAGATTTGCTAATTTTGCTACTTCATAAATGAAGTATCGGCTAAGTTTGATTAAATGAGATAACTTAAACACAGTTGTTAGTGCTGCATTATCAGCGCAGTCGTCAACTCTAGCATAATGATGCAATCGTAGGTCTTGGCTTTGCTTGTTTTGGTGCTTTCTCAAAATGCGGAATACGGAATATTTCGAAAGCATTCGTGGCAGTTTTCTGGAACCTAAAGATTATATCAATGCTGCCACCTGCGAAGAATGACTAACCAGCTAAAAATAATTTGCATATCAAAGCAATAACTGGAAACATTACTTCAGAGCCATTTTAGGCTGTGTATGCTACGAACAAACAAGGCAATGGAACGTATAGCAGACATACCTAATAGGGTGCAACCGTACATCATTCGCTTCCATTCCTCTAGAGCCCACAACGCTTTCTTGCTCAGAAACTTTTTCGCAATGAAGAACCTTGTCATTGATATGTTTGCTCGTCAGCAGACTCCAATCACACCGAAGTATTCTTGCATAACCTTGTTGGTCAAAACTTATCACAGTAATGCCAGATTTGTGAGTGAAGACTTTTTTTATGGACGACAGATTTTGCTGTGCAGCGAGACAGCTGGCATTGCAGTGTGGCCAACACACGCCCTAATTCCGAAAGGAATCTCCCCCAAGAATTGGGGTGAAACCTTCAGATGCTACTTGTATCCGATGTCTGTCTGTTTGTTAACCACGGTGCACTCGCAAGTCATTATGCCCTCAATCTACAGAAAATTCATTGCAGGTTTTCTCCACTCTACTTAAAGGTCGGCGTCGTGGGTCGCACGGGTGCGGGAAAGTCATCGCTGGTTCTGGCTCTTCTGCGTATGCTCAGGGCGTCCAGGGGCCGCATTCTCATTGACGGCGTCGACATTTCCCAGATACCGCTCCACATACTGCGAAGAAACATCACCGTGATTCCACAGGTGGCTGTACAGAACATAAGAAGAAATGAGTGTCTTCGTGGAGCTTAGACGAAATAAATTTAGTTTCTGTAGTAAATGCGAGATGTTGCAGAGGTTTTCTATTCTTCATTCTTTTCTCATTGTTATCATGCGTCATTTGCCACAAAAGGAACAACCATGCAAGCCTGTTTTTATCACTTGACGCATTCGCGAAGCATTGTTGACAGGACGTTGGACTAGCGACGCCTACAGCATTATTTACGTGAGAAAAAAAAGTAGCTGAGTAGGTTACCTGACCAAAAAAAAAATGCCAGGGGCTTAGCTCGGCTATACCAGGATATACGCAGCGAAGGCAAGCGGTGTTACGTCATACCAAACGGCGCCAATGGAGGCTCCGCGGCAAGGCGCGTGGTGTGACGTCTTGCCAGATGGGGCGGCGAGTGAGTGGCGTCCGCCAGCTGCGGCGGTTGCTAGGCAACGGCTCAAGGTCGGTCTTTGTGCCTCTTCGGAGAACAGCCAGAGCGAAATCGCAAGTTCTTGGCCAGTGTAGCTCCCGCTACAAAATGCTTTTAACGCTGAGAAAGCTAGCGCAACAAGAGGGCGTGGTTTTTCATGAGGCGGTAATCATGCCGGGTAAACAACCCGGAGAGGTAAAGACGACGAGCGTACAACATGGAAGGAGTTTACTGTGCTTTTCTTACGCATTATATGATGTCTAAGGGGGTCCTGTGGGGCCTAAGGTTGTGGGTTCGAAGCACATGGGTGGCATGCGGTTACTTTTCGCGTACCTTCTAATTAGTTGTATTTCAGGCAAAGTTATAGCACGCTACTGATTTGCCATTTATCAGCACCGCAAATAAAATTGAGGTGTCACGCTTTGCCACCCTTTTTTTAGCGAATATTGGCACCCTTCATGTATTCATTGGCCCACCGTCAAGGCAACCAAATTTTCAGCGTGTTTGCGTGTTTCTTCCCCTGTCTTCGTGTTTCGCGCTGTACATAATGTTGAACGTTCACCAACTCGCCCAGTTTTCGGTTCTGCCAAATTTGCTACGTCACTGGATGCGTTGCAGGACCCATGCCTCGTTAGAGGGACTTTACGGATGAACCTGGACCCTACAGACTCCCATTCGGACGAGAATATTTGGCGCGCTCTGGAGCGCTCCAACCTTCTCAAGGTCGTGTCGGCTCACGGCAAAGGGCTCCTGCTCGAGACAACAGAGGGGGGCACAAACCTAAGGTGAGTACAGCAAGCACAAAACTTTGTAGTGGTTATAAGACATCGTTACGAGGTGGCTATATTAGTTGCCAGGCTGAGGAACAAATTCACATGACTTTTACATTTCTTGTCCAATAGGCCATTCACGTTTCGTGACTTTCCAAATTCCCACTACGCTTGCTTCGTCATTAAGAGTTGTGTCGACCTCCTGTCTTTAATGCCGGAAAACTCATTGCTCCCGGCAACTACAGGCCTATCTCCCTTTTGCCTTCTTTTGCTAAGGTGTTTGAGGTAGTCATTCACTCAGAGCTGCAATTTATTTTCAAAAGCCACCTTTATGAATATCAGCATGGCTTTCAAACTGCTCATTCGAAAATGACCTGGTGAGATTTCTAGTTATGTTGCGCCTCCACTGCCCAGCCGATAGTAGGTTGACATTGTTTATTTTGATTTGAGAAGGCGGTTGATGCAGTAATCCAATGCATCCGTATTTAAAAATAGTCATACTATAGTAATGCCACGTATCATTGTAGTGTCCGTTCGTTCGCGCAAGGCCGCAGGAAAGGGGTGTTATCATTTTTGTTCGTGACACGAGAAGCGACCGGACTAATCTCGATTGATCACAGCCACGAATAGCTGCATCTACGTGTTTCCAGATTACTGTAGATGATCTCGGCCTGCTATCTCGAAGTTTCCTTGCCGGCTTTAAATTTAGCGATGCCGTGAACGGCGGGCATTCGTAATTCGACGACCGACGAGCACGTTTGTTGCTTACGCCACCGCCGAGTGATTCAGTTCTTTTGCGGGCGCAAGTCAGCCGAAATAAAAAGCTTAGTTTCCAAGACTGGTTGGCGTCTTCCTGACCACTGGACTGCCGTCACTACAACGTGACATCTGGTGGAGGTGCTAGGTAGCCTCCCATGTCCGAACACCCCCCCACAAGTCGTGACGCCAGCCCTCTGAGTCATTCACCGGAGGACCTGACTCCAGTCCACCGCGCAAGCCGACGTCTGCTAGGAGACGCACCTGAGTTTGGGACTCTGCCGAACCCACCCCGGAAGCGAAAGCCAGTAGAAACGTCCACCATGAGCTTGCCCCAGACGACGACTCAAGTCATTCTTCAGCAGCCCCGGTTGCCACCAACCTTCGACGCTTCGCCTGGCGCCGACCCCGAAGAATGGCTAGAATAGTTCGACCGTGTGGCTATTTTTAACCAATGGGACGATGCCACAAAATTAAGGTACGTCTCATTCGCCTTGGATGGACCAGCAAGAATCTGGTTTGAAAATGAGGAAGCTAGCCTCACAAACTGGGAAACATTCAAAGAGCAACTTCTGAAGATATTCTACAGTAATCTGGAAACACGTCGATGCAGCTATTCATGGCTGTGATCAATCGAGATTAGTCCGGTCGATTCTTGTGTCACGAACAAAAATGATAACACCCCTTTCCTGCAGCCTTGCGCAAACGAACGGACACTGCAATGATAAAATTCCCATTGCATAGGTTTCTAGGTTCCTACAAGGCAGAGGAACCTGCATCAACTACGATTGATAGAAGTCTCGTCGCTAGAGTGTAACAACTGGGTTTCCTAAGGGATTTAAATTAGTGCCTCTCCTATTCAATCTCTTCATCAATGAAAAATTTTTGAAAGAGTGTCTAATGATTGTAATTATAAGTCCTATTGCAGCTGGGTTTCTAGGTACCTACAAGGCTGAGGAAGCGCTTGAAGTATGATGGATAGAAGTCTCGTCCCTGGAGTGTAACATTTGGGGTTCCCCAGGGATTTAAATTAATGCCTATCAATTAAATCTCCTCAACAATTAATTTTACGACGTTCTGGCTGACTCTGAGTTGTTCCGATATTTTAACAATATAAAGATATTCCCCATAAAGCGCTCCTCTCATGACTGAAGCTCAGTCCAAGAGTATGTAAACTCAGTGCACTGGTGATATTTGCAAATAAGTTGACCTTCAGCGCAAAAAGACTATCGTGACATCAACCATCAGGACATTACGAGGGCATCTTAAGAAGAACTCTAGTTTGAGTAGTTGGTTGATAATTCACAAAAAAAACGGCGCGAAATACGGGGTCAAATGAGACACGTACACGACAGGAACAGTGCCGACTTGCAAGTGAATTTTATATCGCATCAAACGTGCCTTTGTAGGCCAACACGCCGTAACATCCATGCAGTAACGCATACGCAAACTCAGGAAGCCAACACACGCCGTGCAACAGATCACTGAAAGAAATCTAATACATGAAGCACGATAATAAAATATTTTATCATGGCCATCCCGAAGAAAAAGATAAGCAGCGTCAAGAAAATTATGACAAACAGCTCTACATCAGCATGATAATCAAACGATCATGACCAAGCAGACCCTTAACAACAGAAAACGATGCAACCGCATGAGTAGTGATGCCAGAACCAGA
Source organism: Amblyomma mixtum (assembly GCF_055824585.1). Lineage (NCBI taxonomy): Eukaryota > Metazoa > Arthropoda > Arachnida > Ixodida > Ixodidae > Amblyomma > Amblyomma mixtum. The sequence continues at coordinate 118,405,672 of NC_143018.1, forward strand.
TGACTAACAAGAAAAGGGCAAAAAAAGGTGAAGAATGAAGATTTGAGACCAAAGCCGCGTCAAAGGCACAAAAGGCGAAAAGCGTGATGAGTGCAACAACCTTTAACAACCGGAACCTATCAACCAGCAGCCATATGAATGATATCGGATGACCGACAAGAAACTTGGAAAAGGTTCAAAAAAGTGAAAAACAGGTTCGGACCAAAGTTTGCATCAAAGCCAGAACAGGAATCTGCACAAAAAAACGGCACATTGTCAAAAAGAATAGCGTCCAATGCCGAAGGGAGTGCACGACGAAACGAAAAGCCTACAAAAATCCTTCTAGAAAAGTGAACTCCTAGTTTCCAACTGTAATGGATGGCCCGCTGACGCATCTGCCCTCTTCTTCCCTGATATAAGAGGCTTCCACCACCTATCTCTGGAACCTGTCCTTTCCACTGTCCTTTCCAGGGTGTTTTGTTCGCAACTTAGGTGTAACGCACGCTTTCCAGTGCGTTTTTCGCCTCACTTTCTGGAGCTAAAGAGCAGTAGTCTGCACGTGCTTGGCGTGGTTACCTTTCTATGCAGGGTCCTACGCAGTACTGTATGCCGGTATACCTTCTACCGGAGGATTGCTTTGCCGAGAATTAAGTATGCCTCTGCTGTATGAAATTCAATCAGCCGAACCTCTTCGCAAAAACTCGAAGATGGGCGTAAGAGGTTTCCGAGGAATTCCATCTGTCGTGGGGTGTGCTTATCTGCTCATAGAAACGATTACGGGGCTGCTCTGCGCGCTCTGAGACTAGTCGACTTGAAAAGTACACCGCAGTCGGAGAGCTTTCTCCGCCTCTTCAAGTGTTTACACAGACACAGTCGTTCGCCGTCGCGGTGGCGCTGTGGTTATGGTGCTCGGCTGCTGACCCGAAAGACGCGGGTTCGATCCTGGCCGCGGCAGCCGAATTTCGATGGTGGCGAAATTCCAGAGGCCCGTGTACTGTGAGATGTCAGTGCACGTTAAGGAACCCCAGGTGGTCAAAATTTCCGGAGCCCTGCTCTAGGGTCTTTCTCATAGCTTTGGTCGCTTTGGGACGTTCAACCCCATCAACCAACCAACCAGACACATTTATTCGATGCAGCTGGCATCTTCTATCAATATTTGGGTGCCTGTACGGCCCGTTCCTCCGTTTAAAATAAGGCGCATTGTAGGAGTTATGCTTTCTTATAACGCTTAACGCCATGGCACCGTTAGGTCCTCATATATTTCATCACGATTTGAAATTTTTTAGGCAAAACCTGCTTCGCTCAGAATCCTTTGACTGCTAACTGTTTTTGTCATTCGTCATCACAGTAATCGTTTTCGCCTTTTTAAATTTTGTTTAGCTACAACTTATTTTATTCCTTTCACTGCTCTTTTCTCTTTCACTACTCTGAGTGCCCCGCTGTAAAAGGCCTATGGCTATTAGTGGGCGGATCACAATAAATAAATTGACATTAATAATTTTTTAGCTCTTGCGCTCATGGAGCTGTAACTGAGCGAGAGCCGAGCACAACAAAAATGAAAGAAACCAAACATGTAAAGTTTATTCAAGTTTTAAAGACGTAACGTAATTAACGCCGCATGAATACTGAGACCCACTCGAAACGCAGACACTACCTTCTGCACTAGTCTTTTCTGGCAACATTCAGCTTTCGTATATGACCAGTAAGCCTAGCGGTTGTGTTTTTTTTTTGTAATTTTCGCACTATGAAGTGACCCCGCAGTGCGAGGCCTCGCGGAAAGAAGGCAAAAAAATACATCCGCGGTTGCCTTTCATAGTGCATAGAAATTATTTAAGCGCTTTTTGTTTAATTTTTCATTTTATCACATAGCAACCATGAAACACTGGATGTATAATCATGATGTAAACAGCGCGAACTACAAGGGACAAGAAAAGAAGGGACGCAGGACGAGCGCTGACTCGCAACTAAAAGGTTTATTCACTGAAACCTTCTTATATGAAGAAACAATCAAAGGGAAGAAACAAAAAAAAAAATAAAAACCATGGAAACCTGTGTTCCTTCTTTTCTTGTCCCTTGTAGTTCGCGCTGTTCACATCATGAATATCTACCAACTCGCCCAACTGAACGTTTTGCTAAACTGGATGTATAAGCCTGGTTTTCTGGTTTCACTAAAAAAAGCAGAGAAATGAGGAAGTCCACTTTTTCTGTATCCCACTTTCTCGCGTAAATGAGATCCGTATTTAGTGCAGAGGTGATATATACTTTAATATGAAGTCAGATATTCAGAAATGCCCTCCTTCATAAAGTTTAGCATGCGTAGCAGTGAATGTGAAGTGATGTCTACGAGGTAAAGAAGAGATACTCTTCCCCCCGTTTCTTCAGTGCAACATGTTATTTCATGCTGGGAAGACAGGCGCTAAAATTTGCCTTGACATAGGCCAGCAGACGACCACAGGCAGGATGTGAAACTTGCAGGCCACAGATAGCGCGACTTTCGATGAATCCAAATATCACACTGCTAGAGAGAAGGAAGGCACATTCGCACATTCGCAGGAAGCGACCACTTTTCGTACTACATCGAATGCGGTTTTGACATATTTTGAAGTTTCTTAAATGTTCGATCAATAAATCTGCTGATACGTTTAATGTGTATGCGATTGTCAATTAACTCTTACCCCCTCAACGTCATGAATTTAAATTTTGCTTTCCTGTACGAATAAAGTCTTGCGAAAAAAAAGGTTTAAACAATGCTGTGTTTTAGTAAAATATTTCGGTCACGTTGTGCCACGGTTAAACTATCTATATTTTCGTATCATCAAAAGGCAGATCATTACCAGACTTAGAACAATAGCTTCAGTTTCCCTTGGCTGCGGTCACGCAGCGCATTACCTTGATAATTGAAAAAAATCGCGTTGACATCATGCATTATTATTTCGGCCTGAAAGATTTTCTATGTTTATCGCATGATCGCGTTGTCGCTAAATGTCGCACCATCCGCGTTCCCGGATGCAAGATCGGCCACATGGTAATGAAATCTTGTAAACAACACGATAAGCACAGTTGAATTTCTATCAGTGTTTTTCTGACACGCCTTGTTTCTAAATTATTGGTTCACTCTTTTACACTGCCTTCCCAACTTATTCCTGGCGGAAAAAAGAAGCTGCATGCCGGCTTCGCTCACGATGTTTTTTCAGGTTGTGCTAGACGTTGTGAACTTACAGTACGCACGCGATGTTATTACTACTTAGTTTGTGTACAACCTTCGGAATTCTTCTTTTAGCTAGCATTGGCACAGCTAAACTCGTGAAGTTCTTCCTCGGGTAGCGTGCATTGGTAAGCCTGGTGACCTGCGCATCACAGCTGGCTTAGGTCTTATGTACGCAAGACGTAAGCAGAGAGGTTCTCATGCAAGATTTTGCTATCGCGCGCTCAACTGTCTCAGAATGGCTGACTGGAAGGGCAGAAGTCCCTTCTTGGAGCGCTGGCAAAGCATGAAACATACATGGTATGTATTCCACGCGCTCCCCGAAGAGCCTTGTGTCCTTACTATTCTTCGAATTTGTGAATATTTAAGTGATTTCGCGTACGTCAGTAGGTGCAAGAAAAACCTTTCACATAAGCGCTGGTCTGCATTATTAGAAAAGCACACATAAGGGGGAGTTGCAGAACTATATTTGTGATAATAAGCTGTTCTCGCTCGCCAAAGTTCGATGTTCAGTTTATTCTGGGCATTTTAATTCCTGCAATCACAACATAGATCTATTGCGAAGGAAAGCAAGGTAAAGGTCATTTTTATTTCCTCTAATTTCTAAGTTAAACCGAGTAACCAACGGTTTTCTACATATTTTGGATGATTTGCGCTTCTTCATAGGGAAGTGCTTAGCATAAGTGTGAATGCTTCGGAGAACTTAGCATAGGTGTCATTTGCATTTTTACCCGTAAACAAAAGACCAATCATGCTGTGAGATTTCTTTTTTAAAGGATTCTAGCTGTTTCCGATACACACTGAAACAGAAAGGGCTCAGGGTGGATCGTTTTGTGTGTTTGATTCGTGGCATATATCATAAAAACAAGACAGTGGTCGCTTATATCCGATGCTGTGGTACAGGAAAGACAAAGAGGTGCGTCAACATTTGTAATTAGGAAATCAAGAATTGATGCAGCCGAATGTGTTATTTGGATTGGCGTTTTGCCTACGTTTAGAAACCCAGAAGCATTTAGCATGATGTTAAGATCAAGAGCAGTACTGGTGCTTTCTGACACGTTTATGTTAACATCATCACCACATATAAAGGAAACTTATTACTACACACAATCCAGAATGCTTTCAAAGAATGATAAGACTAGCAATACATTTCCATTAGGCGGACTGCATACTACCACGATGGTTTCCAAATGTTGCTGGATGGTTAAAGTCTCATGATCATCAGTAACATGTGAGAAACTCGGTACAAAGGAGCATTGAAGTTGCTGCAGCGTATGCAGCGACGCGATCTACTCGACTTATTTGTGCGATTCGGAAAAACGTTTCCATCCGCCAAGTACAAGCATTTGCCAACCATCACTGTGCCATTTTTCAGCAATCATTACAACATTAACTATAAATGACAGCAGTCGTAAAGTCATGTATGTCATCTATTTTCGGAACAACCTAGCCAGCATTTAGGTTTAGTAAAGATGCATGCTTAATATTACCGGCCTTGATATATTCAGGGATATGATGACATAATACGGGCATAATGCTTCCGTGCCACTACAACAAAAAATGCAGTGGCACAGAAACGTTATGATCATTATCATATCTTTTCAAGATCGGTTTCCCGAGCAATGAACACCACTGGCGATGTTTAAGTTTTCTTCGTGTATATCCCATCATTGAATGTCTGTGGCTTTAAACTGGAATTCCAGCTTGATTTTAATGGACTTTACCAAAAGACGTTTCAGAGTTGGGCACAGATGTTCGTTTATACATATGAGAATTTTGCTGTCTGTCCAGGCATCTTCGTTAGTTAGCCTAAAGATTCTTACCGTCTTCAGAACTTGCTCACGCTTCGCTCTGTACTTAAAGTTCACAATAATGTTTGTTGCTGTGGAATTCCGTACAGGTTTCAATGTCATTTTCATTGGTTAGTTCCTTAATAGCACTGCTAATCTAAGAGATGATGTAGGTGACATCTTCTCTCCGTGTTTTTAAACACCTTTAATACCAAGGTTACAACTTCTCGAACACTGCCTGAGGTGTACTATCTCTTTTTCAAGCTCCATGTTCTATGTTCCAATGTTTAAATTTAACTTAGAGCGCACCGTTTTTGGAATTCTTTGCATGAGTAGGTATGCTGTTTTGTGATTCTTTGCTAAGAATTTCTGGTATTGTTGAACCTCGAATAACGCGGCCATTGAAGCTTTCCTGATAATCGATTCAGTTATGCTGATAAACAGCAGTACATCAGGCTAGACTTTTCAAGTCCATCGGCATTGGGTTGCTTTTTTTCCCAGTGCACAAATCTGGCGGCACCGAAATCAGCCGTGCAGGCCCTCTGCACACAAAATGTAGGCTCCACATCTGCATCATCGGCGGTCATGTTTCGTTGACGGCAAATCACTCAATCTTTCTAAGGCCGTCATCTTCAGAACCCGACGCTGACGTAAACCCACTGCATATTAAGTAGGATTTCAGTGTCACAGAAAAATGATTTGTAAAGCATCTGAGTATGAAATTTATCTCGAGGTCTCAATTACGCTTAAGAGAGCGTGTACAGAATCTGCGAGCAAATTGTGGCATCTCCGCAGCGTGGGCCAACGGCAGCTGGTGTGCCTGGCACGCGCCCTTCTTCGAGGGTCCAAAGTCCTTCTGCTGGACGAGGCCACGTCGCAAATGGACGGAGACACGGACCGGCTCATCCAGGCAACTCTCAAGGACGCCTTCTCAAACTGCACCTTGCTTACAGTCGCGCACCGAATACACACGGTCCTCGATTACGACAGGTGGGCCCGAGGAACGCATTTCAACTTTATTTGAGAGAGGTTTGAAGGAAAAGCAAACGTGCACGTTAGTGGTGGTTATGCTAATGGGGTAAGAAAATCACGATCGATTTCCATAGTTAGGCCATATTCAAATTAGGTGTACCAGCACTTTGGTTTTTAATTGAGTACTGGTGTCCTGACTCATTGTTCGCAGTCAGAATTTACAGGTGTTCAACCATAGGCTTACAAGGCTTCAACCACAAAGTGGTGAACGGTGATGTCTTATTGAATAACCCCGGAGTCGGATGAAAGCAAAAACATCTCTTTTTCCGAGCGAAGAACGGGAGAAGCACTTATGCAAAAATCTCCAGGTCGCACTATTTTTGAATTTGCAATAATTTCTCGGGTGATGTTGCATTTCCTCCTAAAAATTGCCAGATTTGTGAAAAACAGGATGGGAATGGTCTTTGCTTTTGCGGTTACTCTTATTTTTGCGCTTGACATAATGAACACTCATGTGTCCTGCTTTTCTGTTGTCCACATTGCAATCATGTTCACCTATCCTTTCCTTTAAGCATCTTCATGTGGATAAATGGAGTACATCAGCGTAAAACTTATGTAAAGTGTGCACTGTGTGATGTCAGTGCACGTTAAAGAACCGCACGCGGTCGAAATTTCCGCAGCCACTCACTAAGGCGTCCCTCGTAGCCTGAGTCGCTTTGGTACGTTAAACCGCCATAAGCCTTAAGCCAAGCATCAGAAGAAGCATCGCTTCCAATTTGTTGTCAGCATAATTTTTTCAGCTAATTCAAAAATTTCTCATATTAGGCTGTGCTACAACTAACTTGTCTCAAGCGTTCTACTTCTCCCGAGCTCTAGAGAAAGGGGCGGATTTATGAACAGAATACTTGTGCGAAAATCTACATAGAGCGCAAATAATGCTTAGGTTTGGTTTGGTTTATGGGGTTTAACGTCCCAAAGCGACTAAGGCTATGAGAGACGCCGTAGTGGAGGGCTCCGGAAATTTCGACCACCTGGGGTTCTTTAACGTGCACTGACATCGCACAGTACACGGGCCTCTAGAATTTCTCCTCCAAAGAAATTCTAGCCGCCGCGGCCGGGATCGAACCCGCGTCTTTCGGGTCAGCAGCCGAGCACCATAGCCGCTGAGCCACCGCGGCGGCGCAAATAATGCTTAGGACTGGTGCGTTTGTAAACATAGAATTTAATGCAACTAGCACGATCAGGCCAGTCAGGCCAGCTTTCATGGCGCGGAAAATACCAAAGGCACACCATAGCGATTGATTATATTCTTGAGCTGGTGGGTCACGCTTTGAGTTTGGGGGACAATAGCCGGTCTTATTCCTTCTCAATTCCCAAGATTCTGGAGTGTTCTCTTCAATATTTAAAGGAGCTTCTCCGCCACAGCTATCACGACTGCAACAGGGAAACTGGCTATCAGCTTTGTGGACGCTGTCAAGCATGATGTGACAAAATAAATTTTTTAAGGTTCCTTTGGAGCAGAATGGGCCCACGGCAGATTCAATTGGCCATTGGTCTTTTTGCGCTCCTGGCGAGTACATCTAGCACATGTAATCGGCTAAGTTAATACCTAAAAACTGTAATCTATTCCAGCCCAATAATTTCTGGGTGAAGATTCGACCCCTACCATGTCCTTTAAAGACCGATAAAGTCCCTTGCACAGATTCAAGAGTGTAAAACCAGGTGTCTCTATAAGAAAACCAATACTCATATCCGTGTCTAAAAACCCTAAGTCCCATCTCTTCGTCCAAATAGTACAACAGGTCACAATCAATGCTACTTAAAACAGTGCGCAGGGACAGGACAAAGTCGAGAAACACACAGACACAGCACTGTCCTGTCCCTGCGCACTGTTTTAAGCAGAAAAATGAACCAACTGGCCCCGCTACTCCCCATGATGCAATCAATGCTAGCCGAGAAAATATCAGCGAGTGGAGGCGCCACTCCAGAGACACGGCTTATATCCACGCTTTGAACAAGAATCTGTTTGTGAAATGCTACAAAAGTTTACTCAGGATAGATCAAGGAGCGTAATAAAATTCCCCATAGCTGAACTGCTGCTCATCTCAAAATGAAGAACACCGGAATCTTGATTACCGAACCTAACGACATAGAACAAGGCAGCTACAGAAAAGAAAGTTTTCTGTGTCAACCGAAATCGCGTGACCAAAGATGAGGAGATGAGGAGCCCTATAAGAATAAGACCACATGTCCTTTGTTCTTTGTCCCGAATGCGTCTTTCATCACTGATGTCTTTAAACGCTTCAGGAGAAAGGTGATAATGGACTTATCATTTTCTTGCATTTTCACCGAAATAAGCAGTTATAAGCTTTGCACTTGGCGTAAATTAAAGCTCCAGAAATTCCATTTTAAAGGCATTCTTTGCACAGTTCTAGCGCTTCAGTGTTAACCTTGAAATTTTGCTGTTAATGTTTTCTGGGGTGCCAGTCACCGCAATTTTATTGAATGATCCCATATCGCCATATGATTCTTATCATTCGAAGACTCAAGAGGGCTATCGCCTCTCAATGCATCTTGATCGCACTAGAAAAGTCCTGTCGTCATGAAATGCATGCAGGCTTTATGTCACAGGTGTTCATGCTGCAAAAAGCATGTTTCCCTATTTTGCCTCGTTCTGGCCGTGACGCAGTCCTTGCTGAAAGAGTTAAAGGACAGGACGGAAAGCAACGCTTCACAAAATTCAGGGACGCTTTCGAGGCTGGAGGTAGCACCTCAGTTACCCCAAACCTGAAAACGGTTGCCAATAAGAATGGGGTAGCAGTTCCATTTCCTGCTGAATGAACGCTCCCCATCCTGTGTTTTCGCATTGGAGAAAACCAAGCGCAAGTGTCCACTATAAGACTCCAAACACCCCTTGTGTGCTCCAAAAAATGAGTCGTACAAGAGCTCGCACTTGAGTGCGGTGAGGTCTAGGTTGGGAAAACGAGAGTGTCTCTATGAGGGCCTGCATGAACATAAGCGTTCATTATCCGGAAAACGCCCCCATCTCCTAGCCAACTGCCATGCCTGCTCGGTGAAGAATCGTGTCGCCTCTGAGCATTGCCTGTTGTGCTGTAAAGTGTTAATGGAAAGTCGCGAGAAAACAGAACTTATAGAAGTCTTTTTTATCAAGAAAAGAGCAGCTGATTACATCAGTGGTACGTCGGTGATGATTCGTCGGGATGAAATAGTGTTTCCTGATACGCATGTGTAAACACGGGAATGTTTTTAGTGCGCTTAAACTGATGGTAGCCATTCCCTCATTTAGCCGTTGAGTCTTTGTCTGCCGGTCAGTTTGACTATTTGTCTGAAGCCAACTTTGTGGCAGATGATCAGGTGTGTGCGTGTTTAAATATATATATATATATATATATATATATATGTCTATATATATATATATATATAGGTTGTGAGAGCATGAAGTACTTGACTACTTAAAACAGCAGATAGCGACGTAGACGCTTCGTTAAAGGAAACATCTTTAAAGGGCCCGATCATTTTCAAGTCTCTTGAAAAAGATCGGTCTTCCGATAAAAACATCAGGTTATACAAATGTTTCCGTTAACAACACATAAACTTTGCTCTCTCTTTCTCTCTTGATATATATATATATATATATATATATATATATATATATATATATATATATATATATATATATATGTGTGTGTGTGTGTGTGTGTGTGTGTGTGTGTGTTTGAGTGCGTGCGTGTGCGTGCGCGCGAGCGCCTGTGTCCGCGCGTGCCTGTGCGTGTGTGTGTGTGTGGGGGGGGGGGTCATCAATGGGAGGTTCATAACTGCAGAAGAAAACAGAATTAGCTGTGGTTTAACTACTGCTGAACCTGGATAAAAAGTGAAAGCTATGGCGCATCGCATCGGGCGTATACGTGGCTTGGCGTCTGTAGCGTTGAGTGCGTTCCGGACACCGGATAGGCAGCGTGCCCACCGTGCCACCCAGGCAGGTGGCAGTTGATGGTTGATGCTTAGAGTTTGCTCCACCAATTAAAGTTGCAGCCTATTGCTGCAGTGCCGCATGTGTGGCAGAGCGTGCCAGTGCATGCAGCCGATGGGTATGCAGCCGATATCTCTCTCTCAACACGCCACCTATGGTGTGCACCTTCCCCTCCAACCCTGCTATCCCCCCTCACCCCAACCCAACCTGGGAGTACTGGGAGGCGACCCTGCTCGGCTGCTCTGACCTGCAGGCCCAACGGGCCTTGGACGGGCGAGCCCGGGCGGCGGCCGACGCCACGGGGGTCCCATACTAGGAACCTCCAGCTATTACTTGTGGCTGGCCCCCTCTAGGTCAGCTCATGCATAACCTTCTTAAGTGTATCCGCACATAAATGTTTTCCACCACCACCACCTGTGACTTCAGTGCCGCCTTCCGGCCACAACGTTGTCAGTGCCAACGCATGCAGCACTGTCACTGTCGCCACGTAGCTTAAAGCACGACTAAGGTGTTCACTGTCCCCGGGGGGCCAGTTAAGCGCCTTTCCTTTCCTTTATCTTCAAGTCACATGAAGGGGAAGTCTCGACACGGTGACCTTGACTTTACTAGCGTAAAGAAGGTTTCGCTTGAAAAACAACCACATTCCGTCGGTGGGATCCGAACCCACAACCTCCGATTTACGCATTCGATGCTCTACCAACTGCGCTACAGCGGCGGCTGTCAATTCTGCTTTCGGGGATGTTTATGTTTGCGTTTGACCTAACCTTGAGAGTGTTCGCCAGCGTCCTCCTAGGCTTTCTGTGTTATCAAGACTGCCAGAATCGGGAGCTGTGTTAGGTAATTAAGCAGACATGGGAAGGTAAAATGAAGAGTTCGTTATACATATGAGCAGCCACAGAAACCAAGAAACACCAGCTCAGTTAACCACGAGAAGCTGCTCGGGAAGAGCAACATGGATCGCAGTTCTACCCAATGAGCCCAACAACTATGACCCAAGTACAACCGACGGTAGCACGTGCCACAGATGGGCAGTGGCACATGGACTTATCGCTACACCTCTGCGCCAGGAGTCGTAGGAAGATTCCAAGGGATCTATGAATGTAGACAGTGACCAATTACGCATATATGGGCGTTAACCCATTATCGGCATCCAAACAACTGCCATCGGTGAACAGTGAACCTGAACACTGGAACCGAAGTGAAAACCGAAGTGCAGGCGCACCTAATTCGCATTTGTCCAGCTAAGCAAATCAACCATTATTATTTCTCTCTTCAGCCAGAGTCTGGCTAGGCAAGCGTTTAGAAGCCCGGGCCGGGCGCTTTTTTATGGTTTATTGTTTTTTTAGTGCCGTGCCTTGACGCAAAGGTAAAGGAGCTGGTATGTAGAGGCTGTTCTTTCAGTAAAACTTGTTGATGGTACAGCGCCCGTCCCCTTCCATCACTATCTCTTTGTTTGTATTTTTGCGTTCCTACGTCTTTCCTAAATATGCACCAAAAAGCCTAGCTACAAGCAATTCTCTGCTTTGCGTTTTTGCTTTACCTTTGTGCAGCGATATCAATTAATGCGTCGCCCTTTTTACGCTGACAGGAAAAAGTATTCCAGTGGTGAAGCATTCGGAAGAAAATTTATCTTAGTGAAAGAAATTCGCAGTTTTCATGCGGACGACCCCCTTTTCTCAAGCAAGAAACTAAGGTAAATCGCGTAACGTCCTTTTTTTCAATCTGTGAGACTGAGAACTGGGATGCCTATTTTAGCGTAACTGATCCCTTCTTCCACCGAACGTCGGCTGGTTTAAATGGGACCTTCAAATCACGGGTAGGGTTAATTCACTGAAATTCTATTAAACACGGGTGATGTTCCGTAAACACACATAAATCACATGTAGGATGCCTGCCTACCGAAAGACGATTAGGAATATGGCGTATCATTCGGGGATGTTAGATCTAGCTCAGCAATAAACGCTTAAAATGCGCTAAGATGGTAGTGCAGTGAATTTGTATCCCTACTTGGCAGTATTTAGGTAAAGAATTTAAAGGACTTTTATTGTAACTGGTACTAAGTTTAGCATGAGGTTACTTGCGTACTGCATAAAAAAAGTTTTCTGTGGTTGTGCATGGTTGTATCACCTGGACTGACCATTGTAAAAACCGGATTTTGTTACTTCGCATGCAAGCATTAAAAATTATACCAATTTAGCCGTGGTACTTCTGTTGTTTGTGGCATCCCAACGAGAATGGCTTTGGGGCTCGACGGCATTTCCTCACAGGTAGCCTTTTAACCTTTTTTCAGGCTCATTAACCCATCCTCTTCTGCCATTCGTGCCAAGTAGGCAGAGTTGGCTGCGCGCTATCCCTGTGTTCTCACCAAAGTAGGCCGTCGTTTCTGAAAGACAATATATGGTGGGTGGGAAAGCTGGTCGGTCTAATGCGTGTGCAAATGAGAATCCTCTGGCGCCACCTTCTGGAACACTCTTGGTGCCCCGCAAGTGTTCAAGGTTACTGAGGAATAAGAAAAGGAGACATGGGAGTCTAGATTCCTCACCGCGCACGTGAGCTTCCCCTGGGTCAGTGCGTTTTTTCGCCGGTGTTAAAGATCAAGGTAGCTGGTCGGACCGGAGAGGGAATGAGGGAGGTCGGGGACGAGGCTACGGGAAAAGACAAGGAGAGAAAACTTTATACAGCTAATTTACATTATGTACAAGGGAGCTCGATGACGAAACGCTCAATGCTGAAACGCTGCATGAAGAGAGCACATGATGAGACCCGGAGATGAGACCACTTGATGAGACCCCTCGGCCGTACTCGCTGCCGAGGTTTTAAAGTGTTCCCTTTCCCTAGGTTCCCTAGATGGGGGCCGGGCCTGCCGAGGAAGGAAGTTCTCTGTGGCACCAATCACACACACACACTCCTGAGGGATCACACCGCCGTCACGTGTTGTGAGAGGGATAAAGATGCCGCCCACGTAGCGCCGACGCTGGAATGTCCACGAGTGGCGTTCCCGCGCATTTCATGCGTTCGAACGTGCGTTCGCCCGCGGTCTAGGAGAGGCGCTCGCTCAAAACTTCATCCGAGCAGACGGACGCGGCTTCCGTGGGTAATCCAGGCGTTCACCCAACGTGCGTTTCGGGGCTAGTCGGCGTTCCGCTGCAGCCACGCCGTTTTCTTCCACAGGACGAAGGCGAAACGTAACACTGGCCTGGTCACTGTAGACGCAGTTTCCGCTGGACAACAAAAGCGGCAGTGGTTTCCAATTAAGAAACAATCTTGTTGAAAATATACTCAGTAGAACTGATGCTTGGGCAAGTTCGTATGTTATTTCAAAATATTGTCACGGCTTGACGTACAGGCCGGCGGCGAGAACACTTGAAGACAGGGAGCACAGAACAAACAGGCAGGTCCACCAGGTCCAGGTGGAACGGAGCACGTGGTGGTTCGAGTGGTTGGAGAAGACCAGCTGGTCGTATGGGCGGTGTTTTGCGCCTTTGACACTCTCGACAAGTTCTTACGTAGTGACGGACGTACTTGGGAAGTGTCGGCCAGCAGTAACGTTCTCGAATACGTGAAAGTGTCCGGTTGTAGCCAAGGTGACCAGCTGTAGGATCCTCGTGGCAAGCTTGGGCGACCTCGGAGCGCAGGTCTTCTGGCACAACAAGAAGCCACGACCTCGGGCTGCGGTCGAAGTTCTGCTTGTACAATACGCCGTGCATTATCTTGAACGTCGGCAGCATGCGCTGGAAAACGGGAGGCACCGCAGCTTCCTGGCCTTCCAAGTGCGCCATCAGCTGACCAATCTGAGGATCACTGCGTTGCCGAGCAGCCATATCTGCCGTGTCCAATGCCTCAAGAAAGCCATCCTCGTCGTCACTTTCGCCTCCCGGTGCCGGCTCCACAGGGGCTCGAGACAAGCAGTCAGCATCATGATGTTTGCGGCCGGACTTGTAGGTGATGGTGACGTCGTACTCCTGTAGCCGAAGGCTCCACCGGGCAAGGCGGCCTGCTGGATCCTTAATATTTGCGAGCCAGCACAGCGAATGGTGGTCGGTGACGACGCGAAAAGGGCGACCGTACAGATAGGGCCGGAATTTGGTGATGGCCCAGATGACAGCGAGGCACTCTTTTTCAGTGTCGAGTAATTGCCCTCCGCCTGCGAAAGAGCTCGGCTGGCATACGCAATAACCCTCTCAGCGCCGTCCTGGAATTGCACCAGCACTGCTCCTAGTCCTTTGTTGCTGGCGTCCGTGTGGAGTTCAGTGTCGGCGTCTTGATCAAAATGGCCTAGTATGGGGGATGTTGCAAGGGCGTGTTTTAATTGGCGGAATGCTGATTGTTGCTCCTCGGTCCACTCATAGACAACGCTATCCTTCGTAAGGCGGTAAAGTGGCGCCGCGATCTGGGCAAAGTTCCGAACGAAACGCCTGAAGTATGCGCAGAGACCGAGAAAGCTTCTGACAGTCTTCATGTCCGACGGTGGAGGGAAGGATGCGACGGCAGCCGTTTATCGGGATCTGGCTTCACACCCACTTGGCTGATGATATGACCAAGGAACTTCAGTTGACTGTATGCGAAGCGGCACTTCGAAGGCTTGAGCGTAAGTCCGGCGTTCAGAAGAGCTTGAAGAACTGCTTCAAGACGCACCAGATGGTCTCTGAAAGTGCTTGAGAAGATGACAACGTCATCCAGATACACGAGACATGCCTGCCACTTCAGACCGGCTAGCACAGTATCCATGACTCGTTGAAATGTCGCGGGCGCTGTACACAGGCCAAACGGCATCACCTTAAACTCTTTGAGGCTATCCGGGGTTATAAATGCGGTCTTCTCGCGGTCGCGCTCATCCATTTCAATTTGCCAGTATCTACTCTTCAAGTCGATGGACGAAAAATAGCGGGCATGACAAAGACGGTCGAGGGTGTCGTCGATGCGTGGGAGTAGATACACGCCCTTCTTGGTCACCTTATTGAGTCGCCGGTAGTCAACGCAAAATCGAAGGGTCCCGTCTTTTTTCTTGACTAGCACTACAGGGGCGGACCACGGAATGTTGGATGGTTGGATGACGTCGTCGCGTATCATTTCGCGCACTTGCTCCTGGATGGTTTCCCTTTCCTTCAAGGAAACGCGGTATGGTGGTTGGCGAATCGGATGCGTTGCGGTGTCGACAATAATTCGATGCTTGGCGACGGGTGTCTGGCGAACTCGGGATGTCGTCGCGAAACAGTCGTTGTACCGATGCAAAAGAGAGAGCAGTTCGCGTGTTTGGGAAGGCTCAAGTTTGGGATCGATATCCAGGGGAAACGTTGTAGGGTCTCGTGACTCGGGCGGGGCCGCCTCCTTAGGCAGCGCAACTGCTTCACGAACGTCTCTAAGTTCTTCCATTTGGGCTACTACTGACCCTTTCGTCAGGTGCTGCGGCTCGTTCCTGAAGTTGGTCACGAAGATGTTGGCTCGCCCTGGTTGAACATTTGCGACCCCTCGCGCAACACCAATGCCACGCGTAAGTAACATCTGAACACTGCCTTCCAGAACGCCTTCTCCACATGCTGTTGTATCGGCTCGGAGCGGCGGGAAAAGTGTCGACAACGGCGGCAAGTGTACATGGTCGGCATCAACTTTCATCGCAAAGCCTGTGGCCCGGGGCGGTACTGGCGATGAAGAACGTGCGCGGAGGGTCAACCTGTTCTGCCCTATGTCGATTACGGCGCCATATTCACGGAGAAAGTCCATGCCCAGAATAACATCTTTAGAGCAATTCTCCAATATCACGAATGTTGCGGGGCACGTCTCACCGTGGATCTCGACGCGGGCAGTGTACTTGCCAACAGGGTTTACGATGTGGTCGCCCGCGGTACGTATGGGCGGTCCGTCCCACTGGGGTGTAACCTTGCGAAGACGCCGAGAGAAACTGCCGCTGAAGACCGAGTAATCGGCGCCGGTGTCCACAAGCGCCGTTACGTCACGCCCGTCGATCAGAATTGCTAGAGGTTACAAAACGGTTTGCGCTTCCAAGGATACCATCGGTCCAGCTGGGACACACTAACGTAGGCGGAGGTTCTTTGCTTCGTACGACTCCGGCAACGCCACCTGCAGGCGTCGCCGTACTCAGTTTTCCCGAAGCGGCAAGAGGCTCTCACGACGAGACCCGCGAGAAGGGGACGGTGGGCGGCGAGGCGGCGGCGACCTGGAGGTGCGACGAGGAGCTGTAACCGGTGATGGAGAACGTCGACGGTAGTCTTGTATGTCGCGGGGCTGCTCACCGTAGCGGGCGCACGGATCGGCCCGGTGAAAACCCCTTAGGCCGAGTTCGCGGTATGGACAGGAGCGATACATGTGATCAGGCTCACCGCAGTGGAAACACAGTGGTCACCGGTCCGCAGTCCTCCAGATGTCGGTCTTCCTGCGTCTAGGCGGTCCCAGGCGTGCATCAGACGAGTGCAGGAACTCGCGGCGTCGAAGGCCGGAATCGAGAGCGCTCTGGTCCTGGCGATGGGCGGGAGGAGGACGACGAACTGCGGCGGCGTAGCTAAGAGCTGGTGGGTCGGCTGCAGCTACAATTGGGACGTCCTCTGGCGCCAGCGCGTGTCGCAGTTCTTCGCGAACGGCGGACGCGATGGAGACAGAGGCGGACTGCTCAGGAGTAGGAAAGAGCTTTTTCAGCTCCTCGCGGATGACGTCGCGAATTATTTCTCGAACATCGGCGAGACCAACTCCGCCCAAGCCAGACGAGCCAAGACTTGAGACGACAGGAAGGGCGCTCAGTCTCTGAAAGTGACTGGTTCTTGTCGCCAATGCGTGCTCGATGTTGGTAGCTTCAGCGACGAATCCGGCTACTGTGGTCGGAGGATTGCGGATGAGGCATCCAAAGATGTCAGACGCTTTCGGTAGGTGCCTGGATGCGAGCGTGGAGCAGATCTTCAGCTTGCTGTCGCCGGTGCTGGTTCGCGAACGTGCGTACCAGTTCGCTCTTGCACGTCTCCCATGATGTTAACGAAGCCTCATGGTTCTCAAACCAATACTTGGCTGTGGTTTCCAGGGATAAGTACAGGTTCTGCAGGCATTGGTCGGGAGTCCACCCGTTATGTCGCGCTACTCTTTCATAGCGTTGTACCCAGTCTTCAACAGCGTCAAGGCCATCGCCACGGAACGGCACGACAGATCTTGGAGTGACAGGCACGTAGACGATCCTCGATGCAATCGCGGGGTCGGTTTGTTGTGACTGGGACGCCATGGTGACGTTGGCTGTCCTATATGTCCGCGATCCCTCGGGCAAGAGTCCGAATTCCGGCGCTTGGCCTTGCTGACGTCGGCTAGCGCGAGTCTCAGTTTCCGCCGAGGGCTCCTCCAAGAAAACTCGACGGCCAGGACTTAGTACGGGGCTCGAACTACGAGGCGGGGTGCGCTGCATGAGATGCGTTACGCAGCACCTGCACCAAATGTCACGGCTTGACGTAGAGGCCGGCGGCGAGAACACTTGAAGACAGGGAGCACAGAACAAGCAGGCAGGTCCACCAGCACCAACGTCGTCGTCGGCGCGCCGCAAACACTCGTCGTCTTTTTCTTCCACTCACGACAATATTTCTCACACAGTTGTTCCTTACATTGACCAATTCTCACGCAGACTAAAAAAAAAGTAATCGAGCTCACATCAAAGTTTTTTTTATTGGCTCTCCAAAATCTTGAAGAGATGTGTAAAAAAGCTAACGCCAAATTTATTCGACAAGGCTGCACCACAAAGCCCCACAATCAGTTCTTTGCATGTCAAGAACGTGTCGTCTGTGCGATCCATGACACTGCGGCGAGCAGTACGTGGACCAGACGGGAAGATACCTCAGTCACAGTCTCAAAAGAACACCATAACCATGAGAACCAAACTTTGAGAGGGCATCTGGGCATACACAGCAGGGATAGAGAAAGTTAGCCTCGCCACCCGCACTTCACAGAAACGAACATACTAAAGTGGTGCAGTAATAAGCTAACGCGCTAAAAATGAAGTCGCACACCTCGTATGGTCTAAAGACGCATGGGTCTTTAGCAATAGCAATGACAGCAATTGAATTAGGGTTTCTTGCCGCAGGGAAGTGATAACGAGCGTGAATCATCATTATGTTGTTCTTTCGTTCTTTGAAACTTCAAGTATTTCCTGGTTCCAAGCAATATAGCATTTGTTGCAAATCAGCGCCCGTTAATTTTGAAATGTTGTCGAACATACGGCAAAAGTGGGAGAATGTTCGCTCTTTCATTATGCAGAGTGCAACGTGTGTAGCTTTTCTTACAACCTTTTTTTATTAGCGCAATGAAGCTGCCTAGACTTTTAACCACCTCTTTATAATACTCCACATATGTGCGCACTAACAAACTGAAAACGAATTGCTTAACGGGGATACCATAACCGCCCGATTGCACTTAATCGACGCCAACAGTTTTCATGTTGACAGCCTGCAAGAATTGCAGGCATTTGTTCTTGCTGTGTAACCAGCAGCAGGTTCTCAAGGTTGTAAAAAATTTATGATTCTGTTGATTACTCCTCGATTGCATCTTCACGGATAGTCAGCGTCAGCGATCGCGCATGAAGATGAGCCTTTCATTTTGTAGAACGTACTGCAGGATAAGTTTATAGATGTGTTTTTCTATGAAAGCAACAAATCATTTTTAAATTCATATTTCGCCCAGTACAGCAACCAAATTACTCTGGTGCCTTCTATTACAAGTCGAAGAATATGTGTGTGCGAAGAAATGCGCTGCACACTTCTTTAGCACTGCTGCTACAGGTGCATTTTCAATGGTGATTGCTTGATATAAGTGTTTCTTTTTTTCTGATGACAGTAATTTTTTTTGTGCGTTACGAAAATACACTCCCTGCATGTTACTTGATTAGCTATTAGTGTGAAAAATCAAGGGTAATTAAACATAATGCTTCATGTTTACATCTTTTGGTGGGCAGGCAGATGTCTCCTTTATTCATAAAAGTCTCTCTCTCTCTCTCTCTCTCTTGGGGGGATTTTGTTTTAGACACTCTTGGTCTTCATGAAATTATGAATTTTTTACAGGAATATGCTTGTTCTCGAAACGCCATCGGAAATTTGTTGAATGGAGGAAGAATAATCGACTAGTTTAACGAAACAATTCTTCCATTTACATTTATGTCGGTTGATTGAAAGTTCCTTTTTTATTACGCAGGATTCTGGTGATGGAAGACGGCCGAGTTCGAGAATTTGATGCGGTAGCCAAGCTGCTTTCCGACACGTCATCGGCTTTTCACAGAATGGCAGCAGAGGCTGGCCTTCCCACTGCTCAGAAAGCGGATGAACTCATGACCGCTGTCTTGTGATCTTGTGATACTCGCATGACATTAGATATGTAAATTATTTCATTCGATGAAGAGGGGCAACAACTGCTTGCAGGAATCTCAGCACAGCCCCTTCCTTATTTTTGTGTCTTCCTAAACTACCTTCATAAGTCTGTCGCTAGGCTGAGGAGAATGCTATCAGTGTGGCATTCAGAAAACAAAATTTATTATTGCAGAATTGATCATATATTGCACGATTTGCATGATCTCTTCAAGTGATATGATATTTCACAATAAACAGAACTTCATTTCAGCTGGGTGCATTCGGTATTTCTGAAATTTAAGACTACTTGTTATAAGTATTTTAACATGCTTGTGAGCACAAGAGCGGTGCCGCTCATTTTTAATGCCAGTAGAAGAGGTTCGGGAAATTCTGAGTTTATATTTTTGCAACTTCAGGCGTGGCATGAGTTACCTTGCCGCATTCCTAAAAGTTCCTCCCAATTGGCGTCTTTTTGCCCTGATGATGTGCATCACATTTATTTGCTTATTTACTCAAATGTACCTGCAGCGCCATGGAGGCATGTTTGCACATTGGTTGTATACTATCCGGCCGGAATGAAACGCGAACACGAGATCGCATGGCCTGTGGTTAATTTTTGTACAATGCGCGCCCTTCTAGCCGCTTCCGTGATAAGCTGCCGACGTGCGCACTGGGTCTATGTATTCTTCCCTAGCCGCCGTTTGTGCAGCCTTCCCTCAACTTGCAGCGCTTTTGGTAATCCCTGTCTGGCGCCGGAATTGCGCTAACTGCATTGCTTGATACCAAGGCTCGAAGTGTCTACGGTCTAGGCGAGAGGGATTTACGTTGTACTGCCACCTTCCGAGGACCGCGTTATGAGGAAGCTTCGACCCCACAATGACCTCGGTAGCGGACGAGCGACAGATGATTCGGCGTGAGGTCGAAGGTTGGGTTGATCATTATTCCGCATATGCGCAAAAAAAGAAAATCCTAAGTAGTGAGTGTAACGTTCTGAAGTGACGCAGGGTCTATGATGAATGCCGTATTGGAGGGCGCTCTTAAATTTAAACCACTGGACGTCCCTTATCGTGCGCCGATATCACGAGCACACGTGCATTTTGTGTATTTCGCGTGCATTACAATTAGAGATGTGAAGGCCTGAAAGAAAAAAACTGCAATTTTGAAAAAAAAAAAAACGTTTTTTTTTCGTTTTTTTTTTCAGACGAGAAAAAATGGAAAGAAACATCGAAAATTTCAAAACGCAATTTCAAGGTTCTATGATTTCTTGCTTTCTGTTTAGGTTTTTGTTTTTGCTTTGAAAACCATAACAGTTTGCATCGTTGAACGATTGGAGAGCAGTCGTCATCGCCGGTGCCATTTAGTGCTTTTAAAACGTTCGTGCTGCGAGTACGCGGGTTCGAGGCCAGTTCACATAAAGATACAGGCTTCACTTAAAAACACACTAATACTTGAACTCACGGCTGAAGTAGAACAAAATGCCTGCAAATTCTACAGCGCAACACACACGGCATAAATAACATAGGCTGTTGTGCACGTAAGCGGTTCTAGCCAAATACAAGCCTAGCTTCTTGATTTCCAACGTATAGCAGAGTACAGGACATGTATCCGCAGGAATTTGATCCAGGACAGGGGTCTTGGACTCAGCGAAGCACGTGGCCCCATCTACCTGGTGGCAAGGCCTTTGCACCAACCAGCCGCTAACTCCTCTGGCTTGTCGACTGCTGCAGATACCATAATCAACCGCCAGCTGCGAACGAAACTGGTCACGTTTGGGAAACGTCCATACAAGGATTCGCAACAGGCTTTCAGGGGAACGCGTTCGAAAGCTCGTGTAGGTGCAGTCGAACCTAGCTGTGGACACAACTTCAATCCATGCTGCTGCGCGTAGTGCCGCATCCAGCGGCAGTGACTCTGAATCCGGTATGGAGTGACTTCTAGATCAGTTTTCATGTTCTCTTTGTCGGTGCAATAGAACAAGAATTTCGTTCCATAAATGCGATATTTATATCTCCATATTCGCCTGGAGTGCAAATCGTTATTTATCTTCATTTCAGAATATGACATCTATAACTGCATATTCGACTGAACTTCGGAGCATTATTATTGATGGTTGTGTTGTTGCAAATAAAGGTTTTTAGCACGTTTTGCAAAATTTCCAATTTTTCAAGAAAAAAACCCTGAAAAGAATGGTTTTTTGCATGCCATTCAAAATTTCTTGAAATTTTACATCTTTAATTACAATACGGACGCCACCGCCAAGGTCCAACCCACGACGTTGGTATCAACAGTCGATGATCAAAGCCACTGAGGCACCGCGATGGACATATGCGTCAGTTTCAGCGCTAGGAACAGAAGTGGTGAGAACAGAGGGACTGCTAGGTTTTAAACCAAGTCCAATTTTAAATACGTTAGTCTGGCTTATTACGAGAGAGTTGGCCTTGAATCGAAAGCGTTAAGCGCTTGCAAGATTCGTTAATGTTTGCACGATCTTTTAATTTGTAGAATCACGCAACTTTAACTGAGCAACTTATCCAGTGCCTTTCGTACAAGCGACTTGAAGAGCTGCAGGCTGTAGGCTGAAAATTAGAACCATATACCCAAACGTTCATGCCACCTTGTCGCTAACAAAAACGTAATGCGCGTTGAAATCGACGCCGTCAGGCAGTTGGCTGGCGTCTTGCACGCACGACCATTTTCATTCAGAACGCATTCGCTGTTGACCACGCACAATAACCTACTCCTGAGACATGCGAACGTTGACTTCGTTCTAATACACACCCATTGCTCGCACTGAGTTGTAAAATGTAGAATATCCGAGAGCTGCTTATTGTCTTGAAAGGTCATCATTATCTCTCACTTTGTGCTGCTATTAAAGGTTGGCATTATCTGCTGTATATATGAAGTTATCTGCTACTCTAAATTGCGTTTTCATCGTTTAAGTATGACTAATGCGAAATTCTAGCGTTTTCTTTTGGCGAGTTAATATATCCAGCTGTCACCTCAGCTTTACATTGCGGGCACCATGCCAAATCAGGAATGGCCGGTAGAGCACTTCTTAACAACCAGTCCATTTAGATATATCAAGTGTGGCCTGTGTGACACAAAATTAGGCTATAAAGATTTCTGGGCTAGAGTGCGAGGTTGCGAGAGCACAGCAATTTCCATTCTGGCACCACTGCCACCCACAAGTCCTCAGCTGATCCACTGAGTGGCAGGCGGCAGAGCATCCCTCCACAGCCCTCCAGGTATTTCCTATTTCATCGACGTCAGCACCTTGGGTGGGGTATTGAAGCAGCATGACACATATGTCCTCGAAGAGCCTGAGCAGCTGGGTGGATGCGCAAGTTGAGCTCATATTTCTTTCCCTGTCAAAATTATATTGGTCTGATATTGCCTACTGCAGCCGTTATTCGTCGGCCTTGCTCTTCATTTGTGGTCCTTAGCCTTCGTCTACGTTTACGCTTAATGCTGAGGAGGGGACGTCGTCCCAATTTGCATCTATAATCCCTGTTGCTCGGTGACTGACGTTGAATTCTCAGATTCGCTATTTCTCTTTGTTGCGTGCATTGCTCCGAAAGTGTGACTATTTTCTGTCTGGCGTCGTACTTAGCGAACACCACTGCGCCCTCCATGTGAAAACAACCAATGCGTGAGCAGCAAATGTAATAAAAAAATGTGAAATGAATCAAACCACTTCGTAAGGCGTGCATCATCGCCCTTCATGAAAACGCACTCTTGGGGCCAACCGGAAGTCGCTACATTTCGGCAATTATCTTGGACCACCATGCTATGTCAGAACTCCATATTTTCCCAGTTTTGTATGGGAAGCATGCAGCAGAGCTCCTATGCAAAATTTTGCCAGAGCTAAAGCAGGACTGCGGCAGTCGGCATTGTGCGGCGGAGAGACGCCCGAAGTGTCGAAAGAGCACTTTTTGAATTCACTTTATTTTTTTTATTCAGTGATAATTGCGATAAACGAAAAGTGAAACCTCAGCATGACACGGCATGATCTTTCACAAATGATATTTGAGCCTAATATCAGTGATGCACAAAATTAGACACCGAGTTACGCCGAGGCATCCGTCGCTCGCACGTTCATTACCGAGGTCATTCATCTTTGTCATCACACAGATAGGCAACGCGGTAGTCAAAAGGACGCAAAAGCAGAACGTCGTCCCCCTCCCCCAGCCCGCGGACACGGCGAACTTTGGTATGAAGGCAATGCGGCTAGCGCCATGTCGGCGCTAGCCAGGGATTGCCAAACCGCTGCAAGCCGAGCGAAGCCTGCACATAAGGCGGCTGGGGAAGAAGACAGAAACCCATTGCATACGTCAGCAGCTTATCGCCGACGCTGCTAGAAGGGCGCGCGCTGTACGAAAATTAAACGCCAGCTACGCGATACCGTGTTCTCGTTTCATTCCGGCCGTATAGTACAAGGCAATAAAATGTTACAAATGTCATAATGAGTTGGTAGCATGTTCGAGTAGCACATGGAACAACCTAATACACACGAAACACGGACACACTGGCATACATTGGTTCCGACGGTATAATATAAAATCGATTGAATCAGCAATGAATGAAACGCTCCCTCAGATACGCAGTTGGCCATTGTTTTTTTTTTTCGACGGGTTTTACTTACAAGCCCGTAATGTCTGCTTTTCTTCATTTTTTCTTTGGCAACTCCGCCTCCCTCATGTTGCCAAATCAAGGCGCAGTATCATGAAGAGAGGCCACTATTACTGTTTTATTTCTGGTCACCTTGTCCGCTCCTATATTTCGTTGTTTTGTTTTTGTGCCCACACCAGATTTGTAGAGCTTGGCATGTGTTTGCGAAAGCAAAAACCTCTATCTTCTTTGTGTAGGAGCTTTCCATCAGGCGAGAGGATATCGAAAGCCTGCTCTCTGGTCTGTTTCAAGCCGGTTGTGCAGCCGCTTCATCCGTTCTAGCAACAATAGCACACAACAGACCAACGAGCGACGCGGTGTTGCCCAGAGCGCCCTTAATGGAAAGGTCTATGGCACTGCAAGCGCACTGATAATGAATGAATATTTTTTGCAGAGGCCCAGTAATGGTACGAACAAATGAACACCTTGCGCGTTTCATTTCAGCCATAAACTGTGTTTCAACCTTTAAACTGTGCTTGAACATAGTTCACTGCGTTCATTGCCTGTCAGTTCCGGCGTGCCTCAGGGGTATGCTCTCGCTCTCCCCCCTTCCCCCTCTTTCTCATCCATATGACTTACCGGCTAACATTTTTTCTTTAATTAATATTTTTGCTGATGAGTTATTTACCGCAGAATTAAAGATGATGTCTCTTGTCTTCCATCCGACAATAGCAAGGCTCTTGACTGGTGTTATATTTGGAACATGCAACTAAACATTAATAAATGTAAGCATGTACGCATTTATCGTCTCTCCAATGCCCCTTCTATTTATCTACTACCAATGTGTCTCTCGAAACCGTGTCGTCTTATAAGTAAATGTGAGCTTAAGTTTCTTGTAACCTCTCTTGCAAAACTAACTTTGAATACATAATAACGGTGATCGCATGTTTAAGTATCTTCGCAGAAAGTTCTCACGTTCATCTTGCTCAATAAAATTATTACTATTGTAGGGGTGCGTTTATTAGGCGTCTTCAAGAGACCGAACCGCCGTGCAGGATCTGGCAGCGTAGACGGGTGTAGCCAGCACCAAGAGAGCGGGGCAACTTCGTCGTCGTCAGGCGCAGCGTAGTGTCGGCGCATAGCTTTGTCGTCGTGAGGCGCAGCGCAGTGTCGGCACATGGCGGTAGCGGAACCTGTCACAGTTGGCACACTACAGTTTCCCCCGGGTGAAAAGGAGCCATCCTGGCGTCTTAAGGGGAAGGAAGAACAGAGGGGTCGTAGTACGGCTTCAGTCGGTCGACGTGGACGGTTTCGCGGCCACGGCGACGCAAGTCCGCAGCGGGTGCAACAGGCTCAACAATATAATTGACCGGAGATGTTTGCTTGAGAACCCGGTAGGGACCATGATACCGATGCAGCAGTTTCCGCGAAAGGCCGGGAGTTGTGGGAGGCACCCAGAGCCACACAAGGGAGTCGGCAGGGTAGGAGGTAGAGGCCGCGGAAGTGTCGCGGTCATGTTTTTGCTGCCACTGGGTCTGCGTGGTAAACGAGCGAGCAAGCTGGCGGCATTCTTCGGCGTACCTGGCAGCGTCGGACAGTGGCGTGGACTCGGAAATGTCGGGTCGGTAGCGAAGAAGAGTCTCCATCGTGCAGGGGGGCTCGCGGCCGTACAGAAGAAAGAAGGGAGAGAATCCAGTGGTGGTTTGTGTCGCAGTGTTATATGCGTAGGTGACGAAGGGAAGAACTTGGTCCCAGTTAGAGTGGTTGGCGTCGACGTACATGGACAGCATGTCACTGAGGGTTCGGTTGAAACGCTCGGTCAGGCCGTTGGTCTGAGGGTGGTAAGACGAAGCGGTTCGTTGGATAATGCGGCATTCCTTGAGGAGGGCCTCAAGAGCGTCAGACAGGAATACGCGTCCACGGTCGCTGAGCAGTTCTTGAGGAGCACCATGGCGAAGAATCAGGCAGGTTCTTTAGAAGAAAGGAAGCCACGTCGCGGGCGGAGGCAGATGGTAATGGAGACGTTTCAGCATAACGTGTGAGATGATCCACGGCCACGATAATCCAGCGGTGACCAGCGGGAGTGGGAGGGAGGGGGCCGTAGAGGTCTATGCCAACGCGGTCAAATGGGCGGGCAGGGCAGGGTAACGGCTGCAGTGGAGCAGGCGAGGTCTGAGGCGGACATTTACGCCGTTGACAGGATGGGCAAGATCGCACAAAGTGGCGAACAAAGCGGTACATGCCACGCCAGTAGAATCGGAGACGCAGACGCGTATAGGTTTTCAACACGCCGCCGTGGGCACACTGGGGGTCCGCATGGAAAGCGGCGCAAATGTCGGTGCGTAGATGGCGGGGAATCACTAGGAGCCATTTGCGTCCGTCGAACAGGTAATTGCGACGATAGAGGAGACCGTCCCGAATATAAAAGTGACGGGCTTGACGTAAGAGGGAACGGGACGAATTATCAGTCGTAGGACTCGAAAGGAAGTTAATAAGAGTGGCGATCCAAGGGTCTTTCCACTGCTCGGTGGACATGTCGGCAGTGGCAAGCGAGGACAAGTCGTAAGCAGACACAGGAGCAGGCGATGAAGCACTAGGTAGCGGCGAGCGGGAAAGAGCGTCCGCGTCATTATGCTTGAGGCCAGAGCGGTAAATGACATGAATGTCATACTCCTGCAATCGCAGAGCCCAGCGAGCTAGGCGGCCTGACGGGTCTTTGAGAGAGGCCAGCCAGCACAGGGCATGGTGGTCGGTTACTATACAGAACGGGCGACCGTGGATATAGGGACGAAATTTTCCAATGGCCCAAATGATGGCCAAACATTCTCGTTCGGTAACAGAATAGTTGGCCTCCGCTTTGCTCAAGGTCCGACTGGAGTAGGCGACCACATATTCACGGAAGCCAGGTTTGCGTTGAGTGAGAACGGCACCCAGTCCAATACCGCTGGCGTCAGTGTGGATCTCAGTAGGTGCAGTCGGGTCAAAGTGGCGCAGGATGGGAGGCGAATCCAAAAGGCGGCGCAAGGTGTCGAAGGCGTCATCGCAAGCAGGCGTCCAAGCGGAGAGGTTGGAGCTGCCTGCGAGTAGCTGGGTCAGAGGAGCGATGATCGTGGCGAAATTCAAGATGAAGCGACGGAAGTAAGAGCAAAGGCCAACGAAGCTACGGAGCTACTTCAGTGAGGTGGGCTTAGGAAATTCGGCAACTGCACGAAGTTTGGCGGGGTCCGGAAGAATGCCGTCTTTAGAGACTACATGTCCTAAAATGGTGAGTTGTCGGGCAGCAAAGCGGCACTTTTTCAAATTCATCTGGAGCCCAGCGTCAGTAAGGCAAGTCAGAACGCGCTCGAGGCGGATGAGATGAGAAGAAAAGTCAGCAGAAAAGACGACGATGTCATCGAGGTAGCAAAGACAACTCTCCCACTTGAGTCCACTAAGGATAGTGTCCATCAGGCGTTCGAAAGTTGCCGGGGCGTTGCAAAGGCCAAACGGCATGACGTTGAACTCTATAAGCCGTCATGTGTTATGAAGGCAGTTTTTGAGCGATGAACGTCAGCCGTGGGCACCTGCCAGTAGCCTGACCTCAAATCCAGCGAGGAGAAATGCTCAGCTCCCTGCAAGCAGTCCAGGGCGTCATCGATTCGTAGCAGGGGATAGACGTCCTTGCGTGTGATGTTGTTGAGCCGGCGGTAATCAACACAGAACCTGATGGAACCATCTTTCTTTTTTACCAACACAACAGGAGACGCCCAGGGACTGTGGGAGGGCTGTATGACACCCCGACGGAGCATGTCGTCCACGTGATCAGAAATAACGCGGCGCTCAGAAGCCGAGACACGATAGGGGCGCTGGCGAAGAGGGGCGTGTGTACCGGTGTCGATGGTGTGCGCAACGACAGACGTACGGCCCAAGGCAGTCTGAGGAAGATCCAAAGAAGAACTGAAGCGCTGGAGGAGGGCGACGAGTTGATCACGTAGCGCGGGTGGAAGGTCGGCGTCAATGGCACGGTGGAAGACGTCGGAGGGCGGTGGATCATTCTTAACATCACAAGAGCTGAGCACATCGACATCGAAGGAAGCGGTGGTATCAAGAATAGGGTAGGGAAGGCAGGAATCAAGTTCTTCAACACGCCCGAGGCATTCACCTCGAAGCACTGCTGACGGGCACGAAGATTGGTTCGAGACGTAAATTGCACTTTGTCCATGGTCGATCGTCAGAACAGCAAAGGGAAGCAGGAGGCAGGGATGGCGGGAAGCGGTTTCGGAAGGCGTGAAGAAAACAGTTTAATGAGGGACGCCGACACAGGAGAGCGGCACGAGGGCAGCAGAAAACGGAGGAATGTCGGTATCAGTCGCGACCACAAGTTTGGCAGACTGCGTAGGTACGTCGCAAAAGAGAGCGTCACACAGCGGAGAAAAGGCGATTTCAGCTCGAGCGCAGTCAATAACGGCACGATGAGTCGAAAGGAAGTCACATCCCAGGATGATGTCGTGTGAGCAGTGAGACAGCACAATAAACTCGATGGTGTACAAAAAAAACATCTTGAATGAGGACACGGGCCATACATGCGGCTGAGGGATGAATGCGCTGTGATGAGGCGGTGCGAAGCGAAAAGTCAGAAAGTGGGGTAGTCACTTTGCGGAGTCGGCGGCAGAGAGCTTCACTTATGACAGGTACTGCAGCGCCCGTGTTGACGAGTGCGAGAACCTTGGCACCTTCCACGAACACTACGATTACATTAGCGGGACGACACGGAGGACTTGAGGAGTTCGAAACAAACGCAGTTCTTGCTCCCGGAACTGCGGCTGTTAGTTTCCCTCAAGCGCGGAGCTAGAACGTCGCAGCATCGGGGAAGGGGAACGGCGTCGAGGGGAAGGCGATCGGCGAGTGGTGTAAATTAGGCGATCAGGGGAAACAAAGGGGGGACCAGGTGGCCTTGTCGGCGAGGATAGTTCGGCATCGTACGGGTAGGAGCGCAGATCAGGTCGAGAAGGCGGAAGGCGCTGGCGGCAAAGCCGCGCGACATGGCCGGGCAGAGCACAGGCGTAACAGATGGGTCGGTTGTCCGCAGTCTCCCAGGGATTCGTAGGATGTGGGCGAACCCTTGAGAACGGAGCTTGAGACGGGGGCTCAGACGGCGGCGGAGGACGGAAAGAAGGGGCGGCCTGGTAGGAAGCGGGTGCCGGCGTATGTCGTGGCCTGGCCACCGCTTGGGCGTACGTCAGGGGTGCTGTCACAGGCGCGGGCACAGGGCTGGACGGTAGCAGATCAGCGACTTGGTCTTGCACGACACGGCGAATGGTAGGAGCCAAAGACGGGGTCGAGTCAGGAACTTGGCGGGCGGGGTCTTGAAAATGGGATATGAGGGACAGCTAGCGAGCGACCTCTTCACGAACGAAGGCTTTGATTTGGTTGAGAAGAGGGGAGTCCTCAGGAGTAGTACCGCCCAGGGCCAGTGTGGAGAGGGCTTCGTCGCAGACACCGGCACGCCGTGTAGAAGCGCGCTGCTTGCGGAGCTCGTCGTAGCTCTGGCAAAGCTTAATAACCTCACTGACGGTGGTGGGATTTTTCGCGAGGAGCATCTGAAATGCGTCGTCAGCGATGCCTTTGAGGATATGGTGGATCTTGTCCGCTTCTGGCATGGCGGCGTTGACACGTTTGCAGAGGTCAACGATGTCCTCAATGTAACTTGTGAAGGTCTCGTCGGTGTGTTGAGAGCGGTCCCGTGAGCGCTGTTCGGCACGGAGCTTGCGCACCGCAGGGCGGCCGAACACTTCCGCAAAGCTCTTCTTAAATACGGGCCAAGTGGGTAGGTCCGCCTCATGGTTTCGAAACCAGAGGTTCGCCACGTCCGTGAGATAAAAGATGACGTTACTCAGCTTGATAGTGTCATCCCACTTGTTATAGCTTTTCACTCGCCCATACAATGACAACCAGTCGTCAACATCTTGGTCGGCAGTCCCACTGAAGAGGGCAGGGTCACGCTGCCGGATGGCGCCAGAACAAATGACGGTGGTTGAATTGGCCGCCGGTGTTGGGGCAGTCTCATCTGGCATGGTTGACACAGGCGGCAGCGTACGGCTCCGGAGTTCCAGGTTGGTAGGGGACGTACCCAGCACTTGCACCAATTGTAGGGGTGCGTTTATTAGGCGTCCTCAAGAGACCGAACCGCCGTGCAGGATCTAGCAGCGTAGACGGGCGTAGCCAGCACCAAGAGAGCGGGGCAACTTCGCCGTCGTCAGGCGCAGCGTAGTGTCGGCGCATAGCTTCGTCGTCGTGAGGCGCAGCGCAGTGTCGGCGCATGGCGGTAGCGGAACCTGTCACAGTTGGCACACTACACTGTATAAAACATTGGTTCCGTCAAAGTTAGAAACTGCTGCATCTGTGTGGAGCGTTGGCATCGATTCACTGGTTTCAAATTGGGAACGAGAACAGAACCAAGCCTGCCGGTTTATTCTTTCTATTTATCACAGGACAAGGTGTGTAACTCAAGTAACACTTGTTGCTGGGCTAGTTGGTGCATTTTTCTTCGTACAAAAGCTAGCGCAAAACACGACACACACAAGAGAAAGGTAGACAGGACAACGCGCCACTGACAACTGATCCTTTATTGGAAAGAAACACGTAATATATAGGCACACCGTCAACCCACCTATCAGCTGCAGCAAACGTCACAATGATGTAAAGGGTCATAAAAGCGATAAAAGACACAAAGACTGAAAACACGACGTAGCTAAAAAACGATAAAAAATGACGAAAGAACATTAAAAGCATGACACGTGGTGTATAAGGCCAAAGAAACATGACTGACAGGAATTCAACAGGATGATAACAAAACGATATTGCATAAAAAACGTAACAAATGCAGTAAAAGAAAAACACGTGAAACAAGAAAAACCTGATAAAAAGCCTGTGAGCTGAACACTTGAGATTACATTGAGGGAAAAAAAAACCTGTACACATCCTCGCCTCAGGAAAACCTTTCTAAAAAGCATTCTTCAGTTTTATACAAGAAGATAGATGCATCACTAACAGCATTCGCGCCCTTTTTTCTGATCAGAAAAGCTTCTTTTAATTCACGGGACACTCGATCATGGCCTCTACCTAAAACAACGGTTTTTTCCAGAATGGGCCGGCAAGAGTTTTGTTCACAGTCCTTGCAATGAAGAGGCAGATTCGAACCTGTTCCTGTCCCCATCGAACGTTCATGCTCCCTCAACCTTTCATTCAGGCAACGCCCCGTTTGACCAACATACACTTTTCCACACGTGAGTGGGATCTGATACACAACCCTTTCACTGCATTCCACGTACCTACGTGTATGTCTGGTTCCACAGGATCTTTCTGCTCCCTTTTCCGAGTTCACACGAGGACACAACGAGGCTAGCTTACAGGGAGCGGAGAATACAACTGGAACCTTAAACTTTGTTGCAACTTTCTTTAGATTATGGGCAACGCGGTGAGAGTAGGGAACCACTTCTGGCTTAATTCTTTCTTCAACAAGTTCAGGCCGCTTCCGTTCCACGCCTTTTATGCTATGAAGAAGGGACTCCACCACACTTGTCAGGACAGACTGTGGGAAGCCTGCATCCTGAAGCCTTAGCATCTGAGACTGGAAGCTTATTTTCATAGCATGGCAACAGGACTTCGCAATGGCGGCCTTTAAACCTGACATGGCAATGGCTCGCTTCACAGTCTTAGAGTGCGCCGATTTATAAGACAAGAATCCCTTCTGGGCACGAGGGTGGTACATCCAGCACATCTTCTCATTGCTTATGGAAAGTTCCAGGTCTAAAAACTGTAATTTATCACTTTCCGGTTGCTCCTGTGTAAATTCCAATCCTTCTCCGTTCTGACTAAAAATTCTTAAAATCTCGTTAACTGTGCCTAAGTAACTGTGTGTGTCCTCTTTACATAGAAGGATTAAAAAATCATCGACGTACCTGAAAACCTTGAAAACCTTATCTTTATCCAACTGCTGATCCGCACTTCGATCAATCATTGAAAGAAAAATATTGCTCAGAACCGGCGCAACACAGGAACCAATACAAATCCCTTTCTTCTGTATAAACAAAACACTCTCAAACTCTACCACTGTAGCGTTAAGGTAAAATTCTAACAAAGTCATAAAGTTGTCCAGTGACACACCAGCTGCGTTCTGAAAGGACGTAACCCCACTTTCCTCAATGCATGCTTGTACGGCTTTGAACAATTCCTTATGGGGAATGGAATAAAAAAGATCTTTCGCGTCGACAGAAAAGAAATACCCAATTTGCTGCTTATCTTTAAGAAATTCAATAATATCCAAGGAGTTTTTTGTTTCAAAAGGATCAGTGACCACAAGCTGGTTAAGATGCTTCAAGAGGAACTGACTCACAAGACGTTGCCAAGATCCCCGTTCGCTTACAATGCAACGGAATGGTACATCCTCTTTGTGTGTCTTAGCTGTGAAAAACATGCTAAGACTTTTGCCCTTGCAGTCACTTACAGACTTTGCTAACCTTTGCAGTTCCAATTCATTGCAGAGGGCGACGGCTCTTGACTTGGCCTTCACGGGCTTGAGTTTTGTCGGTTTAAAGTTCTTCTGAACGGCACAACGGGCTTTTTCATTATAAACCCCCTTCGGCACCACCACAAAACCACCTGCCTTGTCGGCTTGTAGCAGACGAATGTCGTTCTCTTTGAAGTAATTCACCACTTTGTTGACCGTAGACCCAAATCCTCCGGCTCTCTTGGTAGCCGACCTAGCCAGCGCGTCCACTCCATCCAGCAGGCATCGCTCACGATCCTCCGGCGGTGCCTTCCCAGCCACTCGCCTATTCAGAGCCAGGAGCTCGTGAGCCACCGTAGTTGGCTCAAGACTGAACTTCGGTCCTTCTGCCAGGACCTTGAAGACTTCCTCCTGGACTTCGACATCACCCAGCAGCTTCAGAGAACCGCTATTTGCCTTCTGCTTTCCTGGAGATCTCGGTGAGTTGATCAAGAAATGGCGCCACAGGAATTCTGTGGACTGTGCCGCTAGCTTCCTATGTGCCTGGAATTTCCTTTCCGCTATCCATTCAGGGTCTTGCCTATAGCAGATGACACGAAGCCAGTCATGAAAGAGCCTCACTTGCTTCCACAGCTCCGACCTCAGTATTCTGCACAGACGTTTAACGTGCCCAAAAGAAGGACGGACTGCGCCGAAAAGAGCGATGATCTCACCGGGTACCAGTCCCTTCTTCATACAAAAAGTGACGTGCCTGGCGCGGCAAGCTGCCCATGTCATGCTTTTAATGTTCTTTCGTCATTTTTTATCGTTTTTTAGCTACGTCGTGTTTTCAGTCTTTGTGTCTTTTATCGCTTTTATGACCCTTTACATCATTGTGACGTTTGCTGCAGCTGATAGGTGGGTTGACGGTGTGCCTATATATTACGTGTTTCTTTCCAATAAAGGATCAGTTGTCAGTAGCGCGTTGTCCTGTCTACCTTTCTTGTGTGTGTCGTGTTTTGCGCTAGCTTTTGTACGAAGAAAAATGCACCAACTAGCCCAGCAACAAGTGTTACTTGAGTATCTTTCCAATACTGTGGGCCCTTTTCTAAGTGTTTCATCGCCTTCTTCACAAGTGTCAACCATCGTCACCCACATATCATGGGCAGCTTGCCGCGCCAGGCACGTCACTTTTTGTATGAAGAAGGGACTGGTACCCGGTGAGATCATCGCTCTTTTCGGCGCAGTCCGTCCTTCTTTTGGGCACGTTAAACGTCTGTGCAGAATACTGAGGTCGGAGCTGTGGAAGCAAGTGAGGCTCTTTCATGACTGGCTTCGTGTCATCTGCTATAGGCAAGACCCTGAATGGATAGCGGAAAGGAAATTCCAGGCACATAGGAAGCTAGCGGCACAGTCCACAGAATTCCTGTGGCGCCATTTCTTGATCAACTCACCGAGATCTCCAGGAAAGCAGAAGGCAAATAGCGGTTCTCTGAAGCTGCTGGGTGATGTCGAAGTCCAGGAGGAAGTCTTCAAGGTCCTGGCAGAAGGACCGAAGTTCAGTCTTGAGCCAACTACGGTGGCTCACGAGCTCCTGGCTCTGAATAGGCGAGTGGCTGGGAAGGCACCGCCGGAGGATCGTGAGCGATGCCTGCTGGATGGAGTGGACGCGCTGGCTAGGTCGGCTACCAAGAGAGCCGGAGGATTTGGGTCTACGGTCAACAAAGTGGTGAATTACTTCAAAGAGAACGACATTCGTCTGCTACAAGCCGACAAGGCAGGTGGTTTTGTGGTGGTGCCGAAGGGGGTTTATAATGAAAAAGCCCGTTGTGCCGTTCAGAAGAACTTTAAACCGACAAAACTCAAGCCCGTGAAGGCCAAGTCAAGAGCCGTCGCCCTCTGCAATGAATTGGAACTGCAAAGGTTAGCAAAGTCTGTAAGTGACTGCAAGGGCAAAAGTCTTAGCATGTTTTTCACAGCTAAGACACACAAAGAGGATGTACCATTCCGTTGCATTGTAAGCGAACGGGGATCTTGGCAACGTCTTGTGAGTCAGTTCCTCTTGAAGCATCTTAACCAGCTTGTGGTCACTGATCCTTTTGCAACAAAAAACTCCTTGGATATTATTGAATTTCTTAAAGATAAGCAGCAAATTGGGTATTTCTTTTCTGTCGACGCGAAAGATCTTTTTTATTCCATTCCCCATAAGGAATTGTTCAAAGCCGTGCAAGCATGCATTGAGGAAAGTGGGGTTACGTCCTTTCAGAACGCAGCTGGTGTGTCACTGGAGAACTTTATGACTTTGTTAGAATTTTACCTTAACGCTACAGTGGTAGAGTTTGAGAGTGGTTTGTTTATACAGAAGAAAGGGATTTGTATTGGTTCCTGTGTTGCGCCGGTTCTGAGCAATATTTTTCTTTCAATGATTGATCGAAGTGTGGATCAGCAGTTGGATAAAGATAAGGTTTTCAAGGTTTTCAGGTACGGCGATGATTTTTTAATCCTTCTATGTAAAGAGGACACACACAGTTACTTAGGCACAGTTAACGAGATTTTAAGAATTTTTAGTCAGAACGGAGAAGGATTGGAATTTACACAGGAGCAACCGGAAAGTGATAAATTACAGTTTTTAGACCTGGAACTTTCCATAAGCAATGAGAAGATGTGCTGGATGTACCACCCTCGTGCCCAGAAGGGATTCTTGTCTTATAAATCGGAGCACTCTAAGACTGTGAAGCGAGCCATTGCCATGTCAGGTTTAAAGGCCGCCATTGCGAAGTCCTGTTGCCATGCTATGAAAATAAGCTTCCAGTCTCAGATGCTAAGGCTTCAGGATGCAGGCTTCCCACAGTCTGTCCTGACAAGTGTGGTGGAGTCCCTTCTTCATAGCATAAAAGGCGTGGAACGGAAGCGGCCTGAACTTGTTGAAGAAAGAATTAAGCCAGAAGTGGTTCCCTACTCTCACCGCGTTGCCCATAATCTAAAGAAAGTTGCAACAAAGTTTAAGGTTCCAGTTGTATTCTCCGCTCCCTGTAAGCTAGCCTCGTTGTGTCCTCGTGTGAACTCAGAAAAGAGAGCAGAAAGATCCTGTGGAACCAGACATACACGTAGGTACGTGGAATGCAGTGAAAGGGTTGTGTATCAGATCCCACTCACGTGTGGAAAAGTGTATGTTGGTCAAACGGGGCGTTGCCTGAATGAAAGGTTGAGGGAGCATGAACGTTCGATGGGGACAGGAACAGGTTCGAATCTGCCTCTTCATTGCAAGGACTGTGAACAAAACTCTTGCCGGCCCATTCTGGAAAAAACCGTTGTTTTAGGTAGAGGCCATGATCGAGTGTCCCGTGAATTAAAAGAAGCTTTTCTGATCAGAAAAAAGGGCGCGAATGCTGTTAGTGATGCATCTATCTTCTTGTATAAAACTGAAGAATGCTTTTTAGAAAGGTTTTCCTGAGGCGAGGATGTGTACAGGTTTTTTTTTCCCTCAATGTAATCTCAAGTGTTCAGCTCACAGGCTTTTTATCAGGTTTTTCTTGTTTCACGTGTTTTTCTTTTACTGCATTTGTTACGTTTTTTATGCAATATCGTTTTGTTATCATCCTGTTGAATTCCTGTCAGTCATGTTTCTTTGGCCTTATACACCACGTGTCATGCTTTTAATGTTCTTTCGTCATTTTTTATCGTTTTTTAGCTACGTCGTGTTTTCAGTCTTTGTGTCTTTTATCGCTTTTATGACCCTTTACATCATTGTGACGTTTGCTGCAGCTGATAGGTGGGTTGACGGTGTGCCTATATATTACGTGTTTCTTTCCAATAAAGGATCAGTTGTCAGTAGCGCGTTGTCCTGTCTACCTTTCTTGTGTGTGTCGTGTTTTGCGCTAGCTTTTGTACGAAGGAAAAAGGTGTGTAACCGCCATGATCTCAAGTTTACCCCACCACTTTTTTCCCACCGCTGACTAATACCTTCATTGTGTCTTTTTCATGAAATTTACCACATCAGCTTTCTGAAAGAATAGTTACTTTCGAGACCATGTCACATAAAAGCACGCATTGGCCACCGTCATAAAGTTGAAATCTCATATTGTGACACAAAATATTTTCATGACTCATTTATACCCCGCACTTGTGTCAGCTGGAATCACCTTTCCCACGACACTGCCGATATTTCTGATGCCGTTACATTTTGAAAACTCATTAATGGTTCTCTCTGAGTATGTATTTCTTTATTACTGTATAAAGTTTCCCTTTCACTGGTTACACACTGTTTTAATGTATCCCCATTGCATTTCTAATGTCATTGCCTTCATGTGTTTGCAATTATTATCCATTTTGGTTTATTTTGTTTTCTCTCCTTGTTGTTGCTGTTGATGCTGATTTTTTTTTTATCTATTCCCATTCCTCTGTAATGCCTTCGGGTGTTGAGGGTGCAATAAATAAATAAATGAGAGCGTTTAAACCGCAAATAGCCGATATGTTTCAATTTTTTGTTGGACTGGAACTCAGAAGAGGCTCGCTAGCAATCAAATGGGCCCGAAATACTGCACATACCGCCGCAGTTTCAGGATCGGTCACATGAAATTACCACTGATTGTTCGCCTTGCTCCGGCGAAGCGCCTGCTTTCCACCTATGCATGCGCCCTGCCGATATCTCTTACAGCACATTGCCCCGGTACTGCAGCCTACTCTTATCGCCTTACCTTACGACCGCTAAGACAGCGCACTCCGTATCGCGCTGTCATGTGCAAGGCAAAGCTCAGGCAATTGCCTTGCATGCCCCTTCGGACCCTATGGCGACTATAAGCAGCCGCAGTCTGGCGTCCTGATGCGCTGCTCTGGCAGCACTGCGTCAGTGTTGCGTGCCGCCTGTTTTAAAATTCGGCTTTTTTGCCAGAGCGCATCCGCTGGTTGGAGACAGCCACGACAGACTCCAGTCAGTGAGTGGAGCGCGTCCACTGGTTGGAGACAGCCACGACAGTTCTGTCCTAGCTATATTTCTTCACTGCTGCGGGTTACTTTGATACATAGGTGTGTTTTACTCTATACTCGCCGCAAGCCAGCAGCAGCATGCGACACCTTCGGGAACAGAATCACTGCCGTTGAGACGCTGGATTGCGCAACAAAAAGCGACAGGAGCGGCAATTTCCTCTTATATTAAGCTCCCCATCTACAGGAGGTTCCAGTGCAGAAGCAATCTGCTTCAGCCGGGACACACAAGGCGCATTCATTGCTGCTGTGCCCCGCCGCGGTGACTCAGGGGTTATGGCGCTCGGCTGCTGGCCCGAAAGACGCGAGTTCGATCCAGGCCGCGGCGGTCGAATTTCGATGGAGGCGGATTTCTAGAGGCCCGTGTACTGTGCGATGTCAGTGCACGTTAAAGAACCCTATGTGGTCGAAATTTCCGGAGCCCTTCACTACGGCGTCTCTCATAGCCTTAATCTCTTTGGGAAGTTAAACCCCAATAAACCAATAAACCATCATTGCTGCTGTGTCAGCGCTTCATGGTAGCAAGGCGAAAGGCAATGGCAACTATAATATGAACTGAACCCAAAACTGCGGGGCACGTCGATTGTTTCAGGCGTGTGTTGGTGATAGCGACACGCAGTTGAGCCTCCGAGGCAGCAAAAGTTCTAAAAACGTGGGCTATATTGCTGCGGGCATGAGCCCACAGCTGACTCAGACGATGCGGTTTAAGGTAGCACCGACCGCGCGGGTTCTGCGGTATCAAGGAAGCGGGGTGCGCATTCCGAAATGCCCGCTCGCTGCAAAAGGCGGGACCATCTAATCGTGATCATCATTAGCGCTGCACTTACGCCGGGCGATTGCGAGCCAAGCTAAGCACTGGGAGGTCGCGCCGGTTGGGGCGCGCATATGTGCGTGGCGATTTTAAGCGTTCGGCTGACTCGGCCAGGGGGCGCTGACGCGCAGTTTTCGTTTTTTTTCTTGCATTACGCGATCCTTTTAATTTTCTCCGCATCTGTGTAAATAGCAGGGCGACATTTCCTTGCATTCGTGCGCTTTGTGCTGATCATAGTGCGTTTAATTGTTAAACTCATCTCGCTAGCTGACTTTCTGTGGCTCGAAAGTTATCTTCCACAGTCTTGCCCCTGTCATTTCCGTTCTGCAGCTTCTTTTTTCGCCTCTGCACGTGAAACTAGCCGAAAACAATTTTACGAAAACAGTTTTCGTAACCGGTGAGCCGTAGCTTCCTGCCACTATATTGATACCATGTTTTAGTGAGCACAAAATAACAAATTTGAACGTAGTGAAGGCCTCTTATAACGCAACCGCTTATAGTGCGGGACCGGGTATAATGAAGTTTTTGCTGGCCACCGGCATGCCTTCCATATAAGTCAATGTAAAGCCATTCCGCTTAATATGCGCTCGTGTGAAGCGAAATACCAGTGTACAGTGTGGTTTTTATCCGCACGGTGACCGCGCGGAACAGCAAATGCGCTTCCCTGCGCGGCACTGGGGGCTTCTGAGGCACGCTACTTCTTGCTCCCCAAATTAAACAGCAAAATATTACGCGACAATTGATGGTCAATCTGATGAAAATGCGAGAACACGAAATAGCCAGTTTTCCGGCCCATTCGGCCAATCTCGGTAGCGAAGCGGCCCATTCCTCTGCTCGAGCGTACGTCAACCGAGATGCGTGTACCGAAGACCCAGGCAGCGTGAGAGACCGGTTGATGACATATCACGACATCACGCTCCTCTACCGCGAAGAACGTCTACTTTACAGACATAACTTCACCAGCGAAAGTACGAGACACCAGAAGAAAAAGAACACAGGACAACGCTGGACTAACAACTGAAGTTTAATCGATAAACGGCCAACCAAGGTCATCAAAGGAGGCATGCGTATCAGACACGCTAAAAAAACACGGACAAATACATATGTGGCGAATCACCAAAGAGTGGATGCACGCTCCAACACTGGCAGACAACAAAAGACAGATTTTTCGCCTATAAAACATGCTCCTGCAAGTTTTGCCTGCAAACATGCGCCTGCCAATGCGCCCTCGCAGGCTCGGAGGAGTGGGAGATCGTGGTCTCTAGCTCCGACCCGACCTCGCAACTCAGGCCACACCCATTGCCAGGAGCCAGTCCACTGATGAAATTCTGAACTATAACGGCTCTATTGAAAATCCCAGTGCCACTGTGGGTACCAGAGCCATACCTGATTATGCGCCCAGTATGGCGCTGTGTACTCGGGCGCGGCATACTAAGATCATAATGAAAAATTTGTGGGCGCGAACAAAGAAAAGACAGCGAAGAACACACAGGACAAGCGCCTTTTTCACAACTAGTTTAATGGAAAGGCAACAAACACTTAAACATGAAAAGATATCACAGGTAGGTACGGATAAAAACAGTTAAGATTCAATGTTATGACTGAACAAACTTCCATGCTATGATTCCATGATTCCATGTTATGACTGAACAAATCAGGGAGGTGATGGAAGCTTTCCGCATTGCCTCGCACGGTAATTGCGTGAGTGAGCCGTCAGTACCGCTCACGAAAAAGGAAATAGGTTATCTGCGTAAATTTTGAGTTTGTTCAGTCATAACATGGAA
Organism: Amblyomma mixtum; assembly: GCF_055824585.1. Taxonomy (NCBI): domain Eukaryota; kingdom Metazoa; phylum Arthropoda; class Arachnida; order Ixodida; family Ixodidae; genus Amblyomma; species Amblyomma mixtum. The sequence continues at coordinate 118,445,585 of NC_143018.1, forward strand.
TCTTAACTGTTTTTAACTGTACCTACCTGTGATATCTTTTCATATTTAAGTGTTTGTTGCCTTTCCATTAAACTAGTTGTGAAAAAGGCGCTTGTCCTGTGGTTTCTTTTGTTTGTTCGCGCCCACAAATTTTTCATTATGAACAACCTACAACTAGCCCAGCTTTCCATTCTGTTGAAATACTAAGATCCATACCAGGACGCGGCACTGGTTGCCGGGACAAAAAAAAATGAGCCTTTTCTAAAATGAAAACATAAAATACGTGACATGTTGTAAAAACGGAAAAATTAAAAACTACAAAAGAAAATAGTTTTTCATTACCACGGGTTTTAGGTTATTCTTTTCGGTTTCGCTTTGCCATTCACATGCAGACTGCTTTCATCGCTCAAAGGCACTGCTTCAAAGATGTCTTCCTTACTCACCCATCTATTCATGCTGCTACTTCTTGAAGGAACGGCAGGCATCACTTTGTCGGCACAAGCGTCCACATATCCCTCACCCCAATCCGCGATGAAATCGCTTGTCTCGTACTCCTCCATGGTCGCGCTCAGTGCGGTATGCTAAAAATAATGTACGCGTGCGGCGGACCAACTGGCTTGCCCTTTGTTCATTAATAAAGAAATAATTTTAAAAGGGAGGCTACCCATCTTGCATATATTTTTAACTCATAGAACTGTTTTTTTTTATAGTGCGGCGAGAAGGGTGGATTTTTGCGGTCGCCACGACATACGTTTTATGCTGTTTACACTATGCATGGTTTTCATTAGTATACGGCAGATTTGGGTCTCAATACACTTGTTTTCCTTTCAGCTCTCTTATCATGATGCCAAAGGTTTAAATTATGGGTTCACAGTTGCCAAAAAAAAGCGTTTGATCAACAAAGTGCACTGCGCACATACAAACAAAGACGATATGGGTAACAACAAGCGTAGAAGTGTTAATCGGCCAGCAAAAATTGGTGCGAACCTCTAAAACGCATTAGCACTAATAGTCAATGCAATAAATGCGTCATGAGTTTCACTGAATTCATGCCACTCTTTCAGCAGAAAGTGCCTTATTGTAAATGTTTTCCGCAAAAGCCAAGCAAAATAATTACGACCGGTTTGTAAAATGCAGGCAAGCTTCTCATCAACAAGAAAGTTCGTTTATTTCGTGCGCGTTGCAACTCTAACGTCCCACTCTCATGCGCTCGAAGACGAATCACCACCATTCAAGATGCGCATCTAGCAATGTCCTGGCCATATGGCTGTGCTCGTCTGCTGTTTACAGTCATCATCAGCAGAGTAGTCAATTGTTGATTGTGTTTCTAGGCGCATTCACAATAGAGGCTGCGTACTAGTCGTGTCCTCAGTACGCAGGCGAGCGATGAGACATGCTCCAGTCTTCAAGCAGCTGTATTCTGCAGCGCAAAACTTTGATGTGCACAGTGATTTGGAGCACCTTTGGCACGCCCGCTGTTCGCACGTAACCTACAGCTAGCGTCATAACATGTGCAGTCGAGAAAGCCCAGTCTCGCTATGCAGTACGGAAAGCAAAGTGCCCCTATGCGAAGCGCTGGCGACACGGCGTAATGATATCAAGGCTCTCCTAAGCTAAGGAAAACCCGTGACGAGACTGTCAGGTTATTTATATTACTTCAGCAAACGGTGCCCCCGATGGTGCCATGATTGGCTTCATCTTCATCATTAGCATCATCACCCTGACTACGTCCACTGCAGGGCAGAGGCGTCTCCCATTTCTCTACAATTAACCCTGTCCTTTGCTTACTGCGGCCGCCGTGTCCCCGCAAACTTCTTGATCTCATCCTCCCAGCTAACTTTCTGCCGCTGTCTGTTATGCTTGCGTTCTCTTGGAAGCCACCGCGTACCCTTTAGGAGCAGCGGTTACCTTACCTTCGCATTACATGTCCTGCCCAAGCCCATGTCTTCATCTTGATTTCAACTAGGATGTCATTAAACTGCGCTTGTTCAATCACCCACTCTGCCCGCTTGTGGTCTCTTATTGTTAAACCTATCTTTTTTATTTCCATAGCTCGCTGCGTTCTCCGCAATCTAAGTCGAGCCCTTATCCTTAGCACCCACGTTCCTCCCGCGTACATGAGTAAAGGCAAGAAACAGCTGTTTTTATATTTTTTTCTTGAGTGATACTGGCAAACTGCCATTAATGATCTGAGAGAAACTGCCATATGCGCTCCACCTCATTCTTATTCTTCTAGATACTTCCTCCTCATGATCCGGATCAGCGACCGCCACCTGCCCTAAGTAGATGTATTCCCTTACCACTTCTATCATCTCGCTATCAATTGTGAACTGCTGTTCCCTTGCGACACTGTTGAATATGTTTAATATTACTTTGGTTTTTCAAGTTAATTTTAAGACTTACTGATCTGCTCTGCCTAACTCATTTATCATACTTTGCAGTTATCTTTTGAGTTACTCGGCAAGGCAATATAATCAGTGGCTCGCAGAATAGTATTCACCGTTAATTCTTATCCCTAACTGTTCCCAATCCACACCTCTCAACACCTTTTGTAAACCGGATGGGAATAGCATTGGCGAGATCGGGCCGTCCTGCCTGGCATCTTTCCTTATTTGAATTTCACTGCTGACTTACTATATAAGCAGATGGTTTGGCAAACGTAATCATGATTAAAACGGTTCCCTAAACTTTACTTCTGTCTTTTACTCCATCTCTTCAAGGAAGGAACGTGAACCATTCCAACCTTGAAGTTGGTCTGCTTCAGCGACGGTGAAGCCCATCTATTAAAAATTGGCTTTTCGAGCTTAGAGGTTGATTCTGAGACGTTGCAATAAAAGTGACAGCCGACATCATAAAGCCCATTGTCGCATTGAGTAGCAAGCTGGTGAACTCATTTTTAATAATGAACTTTCTAACTAATACACTTAAGCACGCTGTTGTAAATTGAAATTCGTAGCTGGCAGCTAGCAATGACCATATGACTTTTAGAACTTGGGAAACTCGATTATCCTTGGCACTGCGACTGAACAAGTATTGGCCGTTACGCATGTTTCAAAGGTGGCGCCTCTCAGGTGCACGAGGGGCAAACGCCTGCAGGTTACCATGGACCCTGCCACAAGTGTCACATAGCTTCCATCTGCATGACCGCGCTGGGGTGCTTCACGATTCTCGCCACTGGTCAGCAGACGGTAGTATGAAGGTGACTTGACACGCACGCGACGTTGTCAAGTCAAATGGAGGGCACTGCAGCTCACAAAAATTCTAAGGCTGGAATTTGTTTAGCAACAGTAGACAAAACTACCTCGTTTTCAGACTTCTGAATAGTGATATCACTATTAATTAAGGTCAATAATACAATTCGGTTTACAACCAGGCCCCTAATTGTAATATTTGAAAAAGTAAGAGTAAGAAATTAGGAAAGCAGCGTCACGCTGACAAGATTTTTTTGTTTTCTGCCAGACGCCATCTATCGACATAAGAGCGCTCTTTTAATCCTCCACGGGGTCTCTGTGGCTGTGGTGCTCCGCTCCTGACCAGAAAAACGCGTGTTCTACCTTGGACTCGGTTGTCGCATTTTGATAGAGGAGAGACTAGAGCCCCATGTAGCGTGCAATGTCAGTGCAAGTTAAAAACTATAGATAGACTAATTTCTTCTTTACCCTTCACTATGGTGTCTCTAATACGCTAAGCCGCTTTGGAATTTTAAAACCGTCAACGCGGAAGATATCTGTATTCGTGCATTAAGACTGACTCATCCCAAAACTTGCAGGAGACTTCAGACAGCGACATCGATACTGACATCTTACCTTCGTCTGCAGGGCCTCAGTATTTTGACCGGCTCGTTAAACAGTGTAACCTTACGCCATATATATAATATTTCCTATGAAAGGAGGAATCGCTTCCCTGGAGTAGCGTTCACTATTCCTGGGCTACCTACGGTACAGCTTGTATATATTTAGTAATCTCAGAAAGACAAACCACCAGGCTCTTCAAAGAGTGCAAGCCCAAGCTTTCCACATCTGCCCTGGATTGCCCAACTTTGCCTCTACAGCAGCAACTGTTGTCACCGCCGCGGAACGTCCATTTAATACATGAATTACTCTTGACAGCACGACAGCACATGTTTGGCACCTCACACTGGCCCTGTGTCATCATCTCGCAACTACTTTGGTAATTAGGCCGCGTACTGCATTCGTCGAAGTCATTTTTGCACATCACACCTATATTCCGTCCATCGCAATTCACCCCTGCCTCAAGACCGTGCTCGCCCTTAAGGTATCTGCATTAACCTCGGGCGCACCTTTCTCTTCCTGTAATTACGAATAAATCTGGTGTATCATTGGCTGTTCTAAAACCGAGCACGTTGGAATATCTGCATTCTAACCACAGACACCGCATCCGTGTCTACAGAGATGGTTCAGCTAGTTCAACCCGTCTCGCGGGGTCTGTGATAATCCCAGCGTGGTTCATCTTGATGAAGGCGAGGACGGCCTACCACACTTTCTCAACTGGTGCGGGAACTAGCTGCCCTTCGGGATGCACTTGACTTCATCAGTCCAGATCTTCCAATGAATGGTCAGCTTTCACTGATTTCCAAGCAGGACATCAATGCCTACAAACTGCTCTGTGCGACGTATCGCATGAACATTTTGTAGCAGAGATTTAAGAGGTGTAAAACTCCGCCATGTCGAAAGGCCGTCACATAATTTTCAATGGCTACCAGCACACAGCGGTATCAAAGGAAACACTACGCGGACGAGACTGCCCGACCTGCCCCCAATGAAGGACTTCAAATCAAGAGTTGACGCAACATGTGGGCTTCGGAGCTTGGAGTTGGAGCTCACACTTTAAGCGTGGAACACCGGACGGTTTTTCAACGGTCACCTCGGATCATTGGAACATAAACTGCGCCTTCGGCTTCCCTATAATACATTGAGTCGCAGAGCAACATCCCTGCTCCGTCTATAGCTCGATGTTGCCTTCATAAAGGAATACACATTCCGAATTGGGATGGCCAACAGCCCTGCTTGCTAAAGATGTGGCTTCGCAGAGATGATTTTACATCTCCTATATGAGCAGGGTGTGTTGCTGGGTAAGTTGGTTTCACATCCTGAACATGCAGCGCTGACAGACAAGGGACGAAGTAGAGACGAGACACACAGGTCGCTGAGTGAGTATGAGTGAGTGAGTGTCGCCATTTCGCGCCGCACTTGTGCGCGCGCTTCCAGAGAGTTTAGAGCGTGTGGGGGTAGCCGTCTCAGTCTCAAAGGCCTTCACTCAGCCTGGCAAGCTCAGCCAGGAACCAGCTAAGAAGTGACAAGGGCGTGGTCGATTGATGCCCCGCTTTCACCGGTCGCAAGCCAGAGAATGGGTCGGAGCCAAAGGATCCCAAACAAAAGCTCATAGAGCAAAAAGCCGATACAGAGGATTTCGTAATCACTCGCATGAGCACATACAAATTGATCCACACAGCAATGCAACGCATGCAGACTAGAAAAAGAGGAAGACAACAATACAAGAGAGATATTTCACCAAAGGTGCACTAGCACGAGAGGGAGATAAAACAGACTTTGTTCACCGGGCACTGCGACAGTCCGACGACCGGGGGATCCGAGGGGACCATCCGAAGACAAGCGCATGCTGCCTAGTTGAACCGCGGCTGGGCGAGTGATGTTGACTCGGAAGTACCGTGAAGCTTAAACCGCGGCACAGGCTTATTGACTGCGGTCAACGTCGTTCATATACAGGGCGTTTCACCTCAGATTTCACGCAATTTTTAAAAGGCTTTCTGGATAAAAGAGCGATTTTTCTTTAGAGAATTGTTACTGGTGTAGTACATCACAATACAGAAGAGACATGTTGAGTAGCAGGCTGGTGAACTGATGACGAGTAGTTTGCTTTTTAACTACTACTGTTAGGCTCCTTAATTATTGAGAGGCGTGTAGCCCACCGCAATTGTATCCATATGAGATTTTAGAATTTAGCAAACAGCGTTACCTTTGACGGTGTAAACCGGTGAATTCCTGCTACGTCGCGCCAAAATCCATGCGCTCTCGAGAAGCGTGCAGGCAAAGCAACCTCTCCAGTGGACGTAATTCATTGAAACAGCCAAAATTTGTTGTGCACCGGAGCTGAGGATGACCGCGTTTTCGAAATTTTAGAGACTGATATGGATATCGCTTATCATAGGCTCTACCACTGCCAGTAATTAAGGACCCTTACAGTAATAGGTAAAAATTTTTATATACTCTATTAGTTAACCAGTCTGCTAGCTAGCAGACAGACCTCTTGATTGTATTCTTTAGTAGTGTACTACTGATAATGCTATGCAGAAGGTGGTGGTGGTGAAAACATTTATTAAATCATAGGGAGAGGTGTTGGGGGTCGTGACCTGAAGGGTCACGCCCTTACAACCACTAGGTGGGATGCCTAGACAGGTACCCCATTGGCGTTTACCGCAGCCCGGGCGCGCTGCGTTAAGGCCCTTTGGGCCTCGAGGGTGCAGCAACCGGACAGGGTCGCCTCCCAGTCCTCTCGGGTGGGGTTTGGGATAGGGGGTAGGGATGGGTTCTGCTGGCAGGCCCACACCATGTGGTAAGTTTCAGACACCTCCACACAGTGTGAGCACCGCCCGTCGAATTGAGGATCGAAATGTTGCAGAGTTGCCGGGCACAACATCGTGTTGGTGAGCAGGCGCAGGAGTACCCGCTCGTTGACCTTCCCCAGCCCTTTGCATGGGGTGGGAAGAGTTTGGTGCGTGGATTTGTAATACTCGCATATTTCTTTAAAAGTATAAATCGGATTGAAATCAGTGTCCTGGTCGGCGTCGGGTCCCGTGGGAAATGCCCGGAGAGAGAGCGCGCGGGCGGCGGCGTCCGCTGCCTCATTTCCGTGGACGCCTTGGTGACCTGGAGCCCAAACGAGAGATCGGTGCGCGGGATCCGAGTCTCGGCTACAATTTTGGTAAATGCGATAAGCTAGGGGAGTAACCCACCCTTGCGTGACGTTACGGCAAGCCCCTCGCGAGTCGGTGATTATGTATTTGGAGGAGGTGTGAGAGGCTGCCAAAGCGATGGCGACCTCTTCTGCGTGAATTGCTGACTGGGCCTTGAAAGTAAGGGCGTCTACTGTTTTACCCTCGTGGACAACCGCGGCCGTGTACCATCCCCTGGGGTCCGGGCCGGACGCGTCCACGTAGACGACTCCTGGTTTGCTCCGAAAATGGCGGTCCAAGGCTTCCGCCCGCGCCAGGCGCCTGCCATTATGATCCTCTTTGGACATATTGGTGGGGAGAGGCCGCACGTGGAGGGCGCGTCTCCAGTGTACGGGAAGGCGGCATCTCTCCTCTGTGAATTGAGTGTGCTGGATGTGGATGTGAATTGAGTGTGCTGGAGCCGAGAAAGCGCTCTAGTAACTCAAAAAGCCTATTTTTTAGTTACTTTAACTTTTAAAGTAACTAATGTCACAAAAACTCCACCAGTTAAGTAAGCCAGCCTACCGCAAACAGGAGCGCATCCATGCACACCGTCGAGCCATCCAGAAGAACGGAGAACGGTCATCGCGTAGCTGTGCTCGTGTTAAGATGCCCTCCACACTTCGTTCGGAAGTGGCTGCGGTCCGCCATAGAAGCATTGCCTCACACATTCAGGAATATTACTTCAATGCTCAAACAAAGGGCGGCAGTCTACGTCTTGAATTTGTTTGAAATTTTCATATTCTGTTGACTGATCAACGGAAAGAAGGGATCAAAAATTAGTTTTACAGCCAAACAATTTCGTTCAAAGCACTGGAAATTACTAATTACGAAGGGGTGCAGTTCCGACCTTACATGCTCTCCTCTCTTAGCCAAATTTGGTTATAAAATAAATAAAATATATTCTTGTTAGGTGCCCGAAGAAATTTCGAGAGGCACGGGAATCGATACCCCGCACCTCCACCAAATTGTAGCGAATTCTTAAGTTATTTCTGGGGAAATAACTTAACGACAGCTAGCCAAAAAGCCGGTCCGAGCTTCGGTCATCCAGCCAGCGATCTCGCGCCGCGCGCTAGCGGTGCGACTGCCGCCGCTGCTCATCTTCCTCTTTACAATCTCAATAAATATATGGAGCAGCCGCAGTGGCTTAGTGGTTATGGTACTCAGCTGGTGACCCGAAAGACGCGGGTTCGATCTCGGCCGCAGTGGTCGAATTTCAATGGAGGCAAAATTCTAGAGGCCTGTGTATTCTGGAATGTCAGTGCACGTTTAGGAACCCCAGGCAGTCTACATTTCCAGAGCCCTTTACTACGGCGTTCCTTGTGTAAGAAACTAACATATCAATATATTCAAGTCACAGGTGACAAGGAAAGACTCAAGCTAATTTTTCCGTATTTTCTCTATCAATTCTGAAATCCTCAATTGTTCAAACATTCACTTCTTTTATAATCAAATCTTTACTCAGAGACCATAGTTTTGGTCTCTACTATGACTGGGTGATGGATGTTTTTGTGTCCATAAGTACGAGAAATGTAGAAAGCAAGATCCGAAAATTTCTCGGAATATGCGACTTGCCAGCATTGCTCTCTATTTCTCAAGCGAAAAAGCATGCATGCGGCAGATTAAAACTGGGCAAAAGCACTAAGCAACTTTTGTATGTTTTGTGATTTTTTGGTTTTGGCTGTTTGTGGTTGTGACCATGAAGATTCCTGCTTTTTCACCATTTATGTTACTTAGCACTCTTGAGATGTATCGCCCCGTAATATTTACTTGATGTTATCATGTATGTTTCTTTCGATTTACTTTTACGAGATGGGTACATATCATGTTTTTTTCCACTTATGTTTTAGTAGCGAAAAAGCGCTCGTGTTAAGTCTTTCCCCCACTGTGGTCCTCGTTTTGGGCTCTAACTTCATGAACAAACAACTTCGTTCAGGTTGAGTTGTAGTGGCGGCTCTCAGAACGAAGAATAAATATTCCTGAATTTCACAGACCGCTATTGCCATTAAAAAATTCAGACATCGTAGCTGATCCTTCAATATCACCAAACGTGCTCGGTTTGTGAAATTTCCTCTTCGAGTAAACAAGTGCGGATCCACCGGTCAATGGCTCGTTACAGCTCCCTCGCACAACTTTGCCAGGCCAGAATCAACACAAACGACAGAAAAAAGCCTCCATGCAGGAGCGGCACCAGTTCTGTGGTGCACGACCATATCTTGGTACTATTTTTATGTACGCAAAACCCTGCGAAAAATCTAGTAGTGAATTCCTATCCCTTGCAGTCCAGTGAACGCACGCATCTACACTTTCTGATGCTGCGCCGGATATAATCCGGTCCACGGTTACCAGGCCGACCTTATTTTCAAAGCGCCTGCGTCCAAGTCAGATCGCCATAAATACTAATGACAGCAAGCGGCTTGTGCTCAGTGCAGTCGTAGCGTCTCTGTGGAGCAAGTCTGTCTCCCTTGTCTTGTCTTAAAAGGTTCGTATATTTTCTTTTTTTTTCGTTTTGTCCAGCACACTGTTTGCAGGAGAGCTTCCTCTGTTGTTGCTCCAAAAACTCATTCCCGCCAAAGAAGGTCTGTTAAGGAGGCCTGTAATATAAATCAGCTGCCACCAGTTCTGCTATTCTGTGAGCAGTCGTGAGCCAAGTCTTTTCCGGCAACCTTTCCGTGCATGGCTGCCGTTGTTTGTTCAATTTTGCAACTCCGACCTGTGCTCAGTTCGCCATACGTCTTGAAGAGCAAGAATAAAATCATAGGACTATTTAGCGTGCTGGTCAAAAAAGTTGCCATAGGTGTCGTGAATTAGAGGAGAGCATAAATGCCAGTGGGTCGAATACAATGTTTCATTCATTGAAAACACGAAACATTTGCCGAGCTACGAAGTCGAACGGATGCCCCACTAAGGAGGCAAGCTTCCGGAGTGATACAAAGCATTAAACCACGAAAAAGGCACCCTGCACTGCTAGGTTACTGATTTTAAGCAATGCTTAAGAATGAATTATGTGAAAATAAATGAAATGCATTCATCTGCAAGAACTGCTCGGCCACATAGTCGGAATGCGGCCTTGACTAAGCGAGCCGCTTGGTTTCAGATATCTTTGTCGTCCCCCCCTCACGTGTCGCTCCCTTGGCGACACGTGAATATACTGAATATACTGAATATACGCTCGAATATACTGAGCGTATATGAACAGATGATTGTGTACCACATCCTAGGGCAATACAGAATATTTGGAACAAAGAACACGTTAGCCAAATATTAATACCCTCATTTTTAATTGAGGCGCCTCACCGACGATTAATGTCTCTATATGAAAGCTAAAATCGCAGGTTGCTTTGCATGGCTCGTTTCTAATTGGGTTTAATGCAGGCAGTTTGGCTAAACAGGCACATGATTTTCTCTCATGTATATACCACCAATTTTTCCCAGATTCATCAGCGAGGATCGGCTGTGCGTACTTTAATAACATTGATTTTCTTAGCAATTTTCCTACTTTAAAAACTGATATCATAATAATAGGAAGAACGGAACAGTGTCAGCTGTTTTCACGTTGCCTTCAATACCACAGCATTTCATAATAAATTTTAATATTCTCAGCCCTATATCGTCGATGAACGTGATGACATATAGCAGTAGACATGCCGCTATAGCTTATGATGCAGCCTCAACTTTGTAGCGCCATAATTCCGTAGATATCGAACATCATTTGATCAGAGCCTGAGCTGCGTAACTCTCCGCATTCAATAAATACAGTTGCAAGCATAAAAAATGCCGGAACCAGTCAGAGAGGAACTTTAAAAGACACTGATCGAATGAGAAGCTTTCACGTTTGATTCTATTTGTCACTCACCATCGTTACCAAAATGCCACTAAAGTACCGCTCTCACGGAATCACTCCAACATTAGCATCAGCAAAAGCGGAAGTTTATTACCTTATCTGGCAACAGTAGCTCGGCGAATAAGGAATAACAATGTCCATGTAGTTGTGCAGTTGAGTGTGCTGTCAGTAACACTACCGCACGCAGTAATAACGTTGAAGAATATGTAATTGACAATTACATAATCATCATCATCAGTCTGATTACGCCCACTGCATGGCAAAGGTTTCTTTCACGTCTCTCCAATTAACTCTATCCAAGAAAGGTATATTTAGAGACATTACAATAGCAGACAAAATTAAAACTTTTATGACAAACTTCTGCACTTCCATAAAGAACCAGTGAATCAGCTCTTACTTAAAACAGTAATTACAGAGAGCTGTCCTCATTTTCCCTTGAGCGCTGCTGAATACAACTTCATGGCGCTTTTCTTTGAACGTTAACATAAATTTGGTTCGTTGTTCATTTACCTAACGTAACAGTTTTCCGCAGAATACTTACCTTGAAGGCGAAAATCATTAAGTTTTCAGCGGCTCATTTTTCCTTTAACCAAAAATGCTGCATACGTAATTAGAACAGTAATAAATGTTGGGTCTTCTTTCACGCACACATTTTACTCTCGATGAGGATGTATTTTTATGACGTGATGGCACTTTTGTCCAGAGGGCGCATGGGAGACCCTATTTCACAATCAATTCGCCCCAGAGAATCCGAGCATCAGGCTAGTGGAAGATTGTGTCCATTGTATGGCGGTCAAGTATCCGGCTGGACGTAGATCGTACCACGCTCCTCCCGCATGTGAGGAGGATGCTCAAGCGAATAGTCCATCGCCACGGTCACATTCTACTTTCAGTTTTGTGCACTTGTGCCTAGGCATATTACGGCATACTATTGACGGAGAGCAACGCTGGTGTATGGGCCGCTACCTGGAAAGCCAATAATTAGGGGGAAAAAAGCCAGCAAAGGTAAACTGCCTTTCACTGAGTAAACATTTCCTTGCGCGCCATTTTTTCAGAAGAGCTGCAAGGTGATAAGAGCTGCGTGCTGTTATCCTTTTTATTAACTCCCGCCGTGCACTCTTGTAAGGCTGTCCTCAGTTTAAAACAAAATTCATAAGCTTTGCCTGGATTAGATTGCAACGGCTGACCCCGAAATGGCAGTGAGAGGACGGCTAAGAAAAGCCTCGCTTTAGCTCGTCTGCTCGTTGATTTTGAATTTGTGGCGTTCAGTATCCTTGGATGTCGTTCTTAGGAGTTTTAAACTAGCATAAATCTTGAAAGTAATGGATGGGACCGTAGATGACTTAGCGAGCTAGAAGTTATCTGCATATAAACATATCAGCGACAGGTTTAGCGTCAAAGTAGTGGCGCAATAAAGTAAGATGCGCAGAAATATATATATTAAATTTAGCTCAATAATGCTGGTTGCGTGTTAAAGAGCAGCTTCCCTCAAACATTGCAAAGAAACAATACCACCCTTAGTCGAGTGTATGCATTATTTACTGGATCTCCTGAAGAGGGAAAACATAAACAGCTCACTTGGCGCGTCTCTAACACATGCGAAATGATGCGTTAATAATATAGCTTTAGACAATTGCCAGCCAATGCAACATTTTGGCAATTTGAGAATTCTTATCAGCTTACCTACAATCTCATCAAGATACCCCTCAAACAGTCTCTCTATAAATTCATCATTGCTAGACTACCACTAACAGCTAGATGCTTTAGATATTATTAAGCTTCACCCAGCGTTGCATCTATCTCTTTGCTATGTAGAGCACTGAATACGGCGAATCTCCAGTTTATTTCAAAGACACATCACTGAGGTCACCATTGTACATGATGATGAAACATTACTCGCCGTCCGTAATTTAAATTAAAACCACCTTCTGTTCGTTTTGCTCCTAGTCATTGGTATTTACAGAGTTCTATTCGTACAGTTACTGCAATGATTCTTTCCTTCTCTTTGCTATATTGCACGGAATTTTTGTGTGTCTTCATTTTAAGCATTAAGTGTTTCTAGCTTCTACACTCCGCAAACTGCAAACCAGCATCATCCGAACATGCAGAAGAACAGGAAGCCTAACTTACCGCATACACTCCGAACTTTCCGTGTCATCGAGGTCCGTGTCAAAAATGGCATACTTGCAGCGGCGAGTCGGATTAAATCGAACGCCGGTGAAATACGAACTTTGTTTTCCAGTGCCTTCCAGAAGTCGGCTACTGCCGCAACTTTTCGCCAAACATCGTTCAACTGGTAGCCTTTTCAACTTCGCATTCCAAATCGCCTAACTTGTAAGACGAGGAATAGGCACGCCCCCAGGTCGTCGAAACTATCCGGAGCCCTCCACTACAGCGTCCCTCATAGCCTTAGTCGCTTTGGGACGTTAAACCCCAATAAACCAAACCAAACCAAGAGGCATCTGGGCCACCTAGGTCACATAACCTTGTGGCGTCATCACAACCTGCATACCGGATTGCGAGATATTTGCCCACTGTAGAAACAAGCAGCTAAATTAAAGATTGACCGCGAGAGGTTGCTCGAAAACAGCAACGCGGTCGCAAATGCCTCGCCGACGGCAGCACCTGCCATAGCAAGGCAGTGGCGCATCCTTTAAACGCTCCATCACTGCGCCAGGAGCGGTATGAGAACTCACAGAGGTCTCTGAATGTAAAGGACGGAATAACCAATTCGGCATATTGCGGAGACTCGTCTCGTTTGGTTTGCTTTCCCGCTCTGCACCCTGATTAGTTACTTAACTGACAAGAGAGGGCGCAGGCGTCGCCGCGACGCGAGTGCCAAGGACGGCGTGATTGCTGCGTGCGGGCGTGAGCACTCTCTCTTCGTCACGGCAAACTCGTCGCTAGCGATGTTTCGGCGCGGCGCTCTGCTCTCTGCCAGTGAGGCGAGGCCTTGTGGTGGGAACATTCTCCCGCCAGCTCGTCCCGTCCTGCCTCGGAGTTTTCCCCTGCTTTAGCGTGCTCAAACGCTCACTTTTAACCTCGCTGGTGAGTCGGACGACCTTGATTCCTCAGCGCATTTTGTTGCTAGCTGTCGTTATTGTAGTTGTAGAAATAAATGCCTGTTTGTGTCAGCCAAAATGTCGTTCCTTTTTTTCCTTCAGTGCATGGCCCGCCGTGGTCGGCGTGCGCTCGGTAGCCCGCGCGATCACGGTGTGAGGTGCGGGCGGTTTTGAACTGCGTCAGCCGCAGTTAAGCGGAGAGAACGTATTTTATGGCCTTATTACAAATCCCGTAATATACAGGAATTAACTCTATGGCTTATTGTAAAACAGGGCAAAAAACGAGGGATCAGACAAAGAAAGACACAAGACAAGCACTCTCATACCTTTAAGGCCGAGCTGAAACCTCCTCTCTATCTTTAACACTATACCGCCAAAGGCTCGGATTACGCAGAAAATCTAGTGTCGGAGTGGTGAGTGATAAAGCGAGCGGCGTTGTGAGCGGCCCAGGCGGCCACCCCCCCGAGAAGCAACCTAGGTGCCCCACCTAAGTCACGTGACCTTGTGGCGACATCGCAACCTACCCACTGAATTGGGAGCAAAATGAGCACCCAGGCAAGTGGCAGTTATATCAATGGTTGCTCGCGAACAGCAACTTCGGTCTCACAAGAGACTTCCCGGGACAAATCAGTGTAAAGTTGGAAATGATCAATGACGTGTATATAGGTATTTCGGCAATCAGGCTAATTGTCATATGCTTTAAGGCGGAGCTTAAGAGTTCCCTGTAATTTTTTGGTGATATATATTTAACTCCATAAGTTTTGCTCTATTCCCGTTCATTTCTTACTTCACTTGTGTCCTAAAAACACGTTTTTGTTTTTCTAAGAAACACGATTCAGCGTTCGGCAAGATAACCTCGTTTCACGTTTATCCTTCTAAATGCTCACAGTTTTAAAACAAATCCTCCTTAACTTTTTCGGACTTTATGTATACATGGAAAGCAGACGATAGATTCAAACAGCATATAAACAAGATTTTAATGCCGAATGATACGTTTGCAACCAGATAAAAAGGTCAGCAGTTCTCGATATAGTGGCCTCTGTAGAGCTTCTTCCTCAATACTGTCATAATGGCGTCCCCAGTAATTTGTGCTGTATGGCACTAGAAAGGGGAAAGTAGCGACTAGAAGTAATCTTTCTACATTTCAATGTGTCAAGAAATATCCCTGGCGCAAAAGAGGCGGGTTCATAATACATTTGCATTTTACCCAATATAACGGATGGTAAATATTTTCACATTAAGATACATTTTGGTACAAATCTGCACTTTTTTGACAGCTAAAACAGTTGACCTATGGCGCTATCAAAATTTTCGACATTATTTTGTGGTTTCCAATTATTATAATGCAAAATAACGCAATGTCACCCATATTTGATGCTGACTTATTGGTAATAAATTCTGCACTCCGCATCAAATCATCGAGACGCTTAACGTGTTACCACAGGTTCTTAACAATTGGAATAATAGTTTTCCATTGTGCTTTTTACAATATTTCGCTTCATGGCGAAGTCGCGAGTTTTGTTTCCTACCACAGGCATATTTGTTTCCATAAATCCGTGCTTTTATGACCAGAAGCAATAGGTTGCATGTCAAAATTCATTCACACTACCAGTGCCTATAAGCGTGCAGCCAAACCACAGCATATTAATTTTTTCCATTTTTCTCATTGGTCAAGGATGTATGTCTGCTATGCTTTATATATCCATCCTTTCGATGTCCTAGATTTTTCTACCGCAAGGTTCGCGCTACCAGACAGCTCTTGTTTCTGGAGACACCAGTGAAATAATAGAAAGACAGATGAGTTCTTAGAGCAAGCGCTAACCCTGGAGGCCTTTAAGATATCATAGAGCTAGACTCACAGTCTATGCAGGGTGAGAAGAGGCGCGTAAGGTACTCTGAAATCCTAGGTGATGTTTATAACATTCTTCCCTCCGTAGGCCGAGAAGAACTTGACGAACAGTAAAGAAGCGTCGTTCTTGTTCATTTTCCGTCCTTCCTGCCCATACAGCGCGATAGCAGTTGACCAGGTATAGATGTATACGACCTTTTCTATCAGAGAGGACCACCGTGACAGCTGGAACTATGAAACTAAGGCAATTAATAGTTTAAAATAGAAACTTTCTCTTTCTGGCTACGAACAGATTGCAGAATGTTCGCTGACTTAGAGCACCGTATTGTCGAGCGCCTACTGCCTTTGACAAACTGTTTTCTGCTCCTACGATATTTGAATACACTTTGTGGAAAGCCTTACCGTTTTAATCACTCGTTTTGAAAAACATTTTGTTTCATCAAACTACCAGTACTGGGGTTAAAGAGCGCGGTTCTTTTTCTTCGAATCGCATGCAGGTGTCTGATGGATAGTTAGCTTGAGGCTGTAGAAGGGCGTTCATAAGGTGTGTAAAATAACACGTACAATAAAATAAGAATTGATTCAGTCGCCTATTCAGGAATGCGGAAAATAAAGCTTTAAGTTTGACTATTTGGTTGCTAAACATTCCAAACGTACGAACCAGTTAACGAAAGCATGGGCACAAGGAAGAAAGGCAAGAGGAGACACGCTAGATCGACAGTATCGTAAGCCGTCTCCTAGTTCTTTTTTTTTTAGTACTTTTCCCCGCTAGATACTGCGCGTGATATGCTACCTAGCCCCCGCGACGTTGGACATTACTGCATTCGAGCTAGTCAGTTGCGCCCGTGTTTATGCGTCAAGTAACCGCGCAGAAATCACCTTTTGAAGAAAAAAAAATATCGAGATCGCCAAACAAAACGCCATTCTGTGCAACAGTTTTAACCAAACAAAAAAGCTAAAGAAAAGTGGCAAGACTGTGTAGTACATGTGTTCCATTTAGAAATATCGCATAGAGCCTAAGCAGAATACTGAAATCCACTCGTCCATGCCTGCCGGGGTGTAAAAAGCGAGAGTCGGAATCCCGTCGAAGGGACAGTGTTTGTACGATAAGCGACGCGCCAGCCGCAAGCCAAAACACCGAAGCTGTTTGACGGGTGAAGCGATGATAGCGGCCGCCGCATGAGCCACCACATGATGTAAAAACAAAACTGGCGCGCGACTATCTACGCCGCGATCGGCACTCTCGAACATCGAAAGCGGTCGTTCGCTCGAAACCAAAAGAAAACAGAGCGTCTTTAAGAGCGGGGGATCGCAACCGAGTCGGGCGCTGACATCAGTCACGCAAGTTGGTGTCCTTCAGACGGACCTACCTGGCAAGATGGTGCACGGCCGAGCGTTGCAGGTCGGCCAAGTGCCGGCCAGTTCAGATGGTATGTGTGGAAATATGTAACGAGCGATGCGCACTAACCGTCTTATTTGTTTCTTTTTTTTGCGGACACTGTGAGTCTGAATGTTTGGATCAAAAACAACACTTTGCCGTCCTGCATCACAAGTATACCAGCCCAATATATGTGTCAGTCTGTCGAACATCGATCGAGCAAGTAGGAAGCACTTTATACTTGAGAACCTAAGACAGACCCCGCCAGCGTTCTTTTTCTGTTGATGCGCTACTATGGACATCGACGATGAGAACACGCGACTTTGTATTGAAAACAAATTCAGCCCGTAGCACATAAAAAGGCGCAGAAATTAATACCTTGTTTGGTTTATTGGGCTTTAACGTCCCAAAGCAACTCAGGCTATGAGGGACGCCGAGGGCTCCGGAAATTTTGACCACCTGGGGTTCTTTAACGTGCACTGACATCGCACAGTACACGGGGCTCTAGAATTTCGTCTTCATCGAAATTCAGCCGCTGCGGCCGGGATCGAACCCGCGTCTTTCGGGTCAGCAGCCCAGCGCCGTAACCACCGAGACACCGCGGCGGCTCGGTGGTTAAAAAAAGCAAAGCCATACAGCTATACGCTTGTAGCCGTATGGCTGCGGTCCTATTGACGAAAGTGAGCTATTACTCCCTAATTTTAAGTATGGAATAACTCATCAACCTGCTTCAAAAATTCTCAGCGTAGGTTTTGCTGCGCCAGATATACCGGCGACTAAGAACTACTCTCTCACTTTTCTCTCTCAGATTACACCGAAGAAAGTCAGAATAAAAATAAATATTACGCAATGCGTATATACTCTCTGCCCACAAATGCGACACCCATCGCTGTCATTTGCTTTCGCCTGTCTCCCTGGCTTCCTCGCAATCCTGCTTCGTGTGTGAATGTCGTTGCGGTTTTTCATGTAAAACCAGGTTTTGTCATTTGATGGTAAGCTAATAACACCAACTCATTGCTACGTCACTCAATCCGTACCACGTCGCTAGGTGGATTCGCGCGGCAAGCCACAAACCAGCCAGGCCCACAGGAACGACTAATAACATTTGCTGGTACGGCGGGTAGCAAGAAAAATACAGTTACATGAGTAACAACGGAAGTCGCTCACCGAAAGAGGACAACTTCCCGCCACAAAGATAATAACATAAAAATAATGAAAACGATGCGCAGAAAGAGAACTGTGCGCCACGTCACACATCTGATAAAATTGCGCTGAATCGATCGACCTTGCAGCACTCGATGACGCAAGCTGGTAGAATATTCTGCTCATTCATCGTCAGTGGAGAAAAATCAGGTTTTTTATACATCTTCCCGACATTTTGCATTCGGATCATCACCTGATGATCAAGTTGTCTAGACAAAAAGGGAGGATAAAGCAGGTACCGGTCTTTGCTAATGCTGAGCTCTCCCAAAGAAATTCGATCGGTACGTGCTTTGCAATCTGATATATCTTTTTGCTGTCAGCTTAAGGCGCCTGCCAAGATGATCTTTAAAAGACGTGTCACTGCAGTGGTTAAAAAGCTACACGGTTAAAATAGGGGATGAAATGCAGTCTGCTCTTCTTAATTTACTAAGCTGTATTTTCTCTCATCTTGAGAACTAAAAGAAAAAAAAGCAACCTCACTTCACTCTCCCCCCCCCCCTTTCCCGTTTTCTTGACCTTTCCTTCTGTGGTCAGTCGTAGATGGGCATGCCCTCACTGTCGTTTTTGTTATTTTCTCCACGAAAGTAAATGTCAACAAACAGTTTGAGTCAGCGCCCGTCCTGTGCCGTCTATCTGCGTATTCGCCTATAAATGCAGCCCTGTTTGAAGCTGAAGAAAAAACAAAGTGCAGTGAAACCACGGGATATTCGTTAAAATAGAAGCAGGCGTATTTGCTACCTTCGAAATCGAAAATCGTAACGTAGCGGCAAGTATCGCAGTTGCCAACAACCGCGCCTGCGCGCATGAAAAGTCCGCGAAAGCAGCCAGAATCGCGTGTGCAGCGAGTGGCCTCGCGTCTTTGCACCGGCTGTAAAAGCAATCGCTGAATAAAATAGCTCTGTCTTCTCTCCTACCGAACAGTGACTCGTCCGTTTCGATCGCCAGGAAGGAAAACGCTGTCGAGAAGGAAAAGTCATCCGCTGCGCCACTCGCTGCACACTCCTGCAAGGCAGAGGGCCATACGCAACAGCTGCGTCACACAAGGCAGGTGCTTCACGCCGAGAAGCGCTCTCCCGCATGAGCGATCAACCGAACTTCGACGAAATTTTAGACGTGCGTGTCTCAGGGCGCAGGCGTGCTACTAAAATTGTGCGAAATGGAATACCCCTCAAAAGCAACTTCCTTCAAGTTCTCAAAATGCACGCTAACATCAGCCAATAATAAAGTTAATCAATGAATTTTACTTGATTAGCAAATTTAGAAGGACAAATACTTATGTAGTTGGTGTCCGCCTGGCTGCATTACCAACGTGGAAAAGCGGCATTGGCCTACGGCGTTTCGCATTTAGAGAAAAAAATCTGTAAAATCTAATTGTGAACACACTGTATACGAAACACAGATGCAATACAAAAAAAGGAGGAAGGGACCACTGGTGGTGGGAAGCAGCACCAGGAGGGACTCAATGGTAAGCCACTAAATGCAACTAGCTACTAAAACTACGAATAGTACCAAAATAGAAAACTCAAGACTCGATGTATTAATACAAATGTAAAATAGACGGAAACGTGGGTTGATTAAGCGGGGTAGAAATTTAGTACAAGGCGGGAGAGCTTTTTGTGCTGTAGCCTTGTTTTGGAAGTGTGAAAAGAGAAAAAAAATAAAGTATACTACTTCAAAGCCACATAATGTCATGCTTTCCTTCAAATTTAAAGCACGTAACAAATAGTAGACTGCACCTCTATTGACAACGCATATCTATTATTCCGTTTGAGTGTGTAATTGCTAAAAAAGTTGATCTTGTACTTACGGCGAGACTTTGTACAAAAGTAAAATACTCTTTGCAGTGTTTCTAAGGGAAGACAGAGTAGCTCCTAATCTCTCTGTATACTTACCGCACCCAGCCGGCATTCATCGAACATCTTAGAGCCCCTAGATCACTCACAGGAGCTTAGGATATGCTTTTGGTTCGCATATGATTTTATTAAAATTCGTGTTGAGTCGAGTTTCTCCCAGAGACGAACGGCGTGCTAAGGACAAAAATTTGAGGGACACTTAGAATCCGCCTTAAGGGTATGACGATAGCGTAATGAGTCAATTCCCATCGATAGAGAAGGTCACTCTCTACATTCATAGATCTCTGGCAGTCCTCATGCCCCTACTGGCGAAGTGGTGCAGCGATTAAATGAAGTGCCACTTTCCATTCAACACACCATCATTTGGGTCCCTGACACTGGGGTTGAGGGGAATCTCATGGCAGACACCGTTGTCCGAGGGTTCACGAACCGGAGGGCGGGTTTGCCGGTGGAACCCTTCAGCACGCCAGAATCTTACGGGGAGGCAATAAAGGCGTTGTTGGGAGCGCGCAAGAAGTACTCGGCTCCGGCGGATATCCTCGACAGAGAACAGGCCACCACGCTCAGACGACTACAAACAGACACTTACCCAAGCAGAGCCATGTATCACAAAATGTGGCCGAACAGATACGCGAAAGAGTGCGTGTGGTGTGGGGGCTACGCCACAACGTACCACGCCACCTGGGGCTGCGAAAAAAAAAGCCCTTTACTACCAAAGGTAAATAGCCCTAGTCTAGAGCAGTGGGAGGCCCTCCTGGCTGACTCCGACCCGAGCACACAGCTCATGCTGGTGACGAGGGCCAAGGCAGCGGCGGAGGCCAACGGGATCCTGGACTAGGGAAGACCGACCACTGTAGCTCCACATCTATCTATCCCCATCCCCCTACTCCCTAACTCTTCCTTTTGAAAAAAAAAAAAAATGTTTTTACTACTACTACTACTTCCTGCGATGTGGGTGCGCCGTCCGACTGTTGCTTCTTTTCCTTCCATGGCGAGTGTCTGCGCCAGTTCTAGGCGCAAGCGCACCTTATATACCCCTCCTTTCAAATGTGCACTGCGCACGGCTGAGGCGAAAGGTCAAACGGTGGCGAGGATGGCCGCCTCTTCTATGGCCGCCGCCGCCGCCACCGCTCACGCGTTCATGCAGCGCCTTGCGAAAGAACCTTCTCCTCTTGGGACGGCGGCGGCGACCGCGCGGCAGCGGCGACGTGATAGCGTACGGAAATGTCATATCTGGTTTGATATGAAAAAATCCAGATATGAACAAATAGGGAATTGGGCATATAAGGTCTTATATGAATATACGGGCGTATATAACCTGATATGCCCAATTCCCTATATACCATTATGTGAATGGAACTCATATAAGGAAATATATGTGCATATGGTCCTATATGTCCTGATATGCCCAATTCCCTATATATCCATATCATGACTGAACTCATATATGACAATATATGAATATATCTGGCATATATGGCCTGATATGCCCAATTCCCTATATAATCATATCATGATTGAACTCATATAAGGATATATCTGGCATATATGGCCTTATATGCCCAATTCCCTATATATCCATATCATGATTGAACTCATATATGGATATATCTGGCATATATGGCCTGATATGCCCCATTCCCTATATATCTATATCATGATTGAACTCATATATGGATATATCTGGCATATATAGCCTGATATGCCCAATTCCCTATATATTCATATATGGATTGAACTTATATATGGAAATATATGTATATATGGTCCTTATATAGCCAGATATGTCCTATCCTTATATGACCATATCTGATGGAGCCCATATACGGGATTTCTATATATGGTCTTTATATACCCAGATACGGCCAAATCCGTATATAGCCATATCTGCGAACAGTCATATATGGAGGAATATACTTATATGGGCCATATATGGCCAAATATAGATAAATCTGTAATGTCCATATTTGGCTGGAGCTTATATATAGAGCTAGTTCTATATACGAACATATACTGACAGATCTGCACATAACCTTATATACTTTTGGTTAAATGTTGAGAGGAAATTTCCCCTAAGGCGGAGCAGACTTCCATTAAGGCATTAATTACTTATTCGCATTCATCCAAGCACAGTCATACACCATGACCCCAGACCAGGACGAATCTTTTTACGAAAGAGCAAAAGTTTCTGTGGAAGCTGTGTCGGGTCCCTTTGTAGCCGTGTGACTGCTTGGCGGAATGAAAATGAGTGATTACTCCCTTATTAAAACCTTATAAGCTTTCATATGGAAATATATAATAAATGACAGCCTATGTATATGTGCCCTCATACGGCGAGATCTACCGAAGGAGACGGTACAAAAAAAAATTGAAGAAATCCAACGATTTGCGGCGCGCTTCATCTGCAATCTCTGCAAGCACCTAGGCTCCCCTTCTCCAATGTTGCAGGCTGCTACTATCACATTAGCCAATAAAGAGTGAACCTGGGGCGTGGCGTCTCCAAACAGTGATTGAGGGCGGCCAAACAAAAGATGTAATGAAATTAGTTACAACCATTGCAGAATGCTGTCATACATATGCCGTTATCGCCACATGCAGACGTAAGCGACTGTGCAGTACGTCCTTACCGCTACTACTTCAGATATGTAATACAGCTAAAATTTTTGACGTAGATTTTTATTTTAAAACTTTGAGAGATACGTTGGTGCTGTGTAGGGGGGTTATACAGGATGGTTAACATTATGTAAGCGATAAACCTGATTTAATAGACGATTAATTAACTAACATTAACTAATGAACATTTTATTTTGATTCTAAGGGGCGATATTATGTTGCGAAATTAAAGGCCGTCATCGTAAAAGGTGAGCCCAGTTTCTAACTTTTTTTTAAAATTGGTATAGGAGTTTGAAATATGGAGCCCCAGATTTTGCGCATTTCAAACCTCGCTGAGTCGGTTTACCCGCATTGAAAATGCATAAAACTGTCGGTCACTTTTTTATGCATCAAAAACGGACACCGTTTGTGTATTTTATGATGTAGAAAAAGTTTCTTTGAATTCGGCGATGATACGACACGCAGCAACGCGTTTATGAATATCCGAAGCGGACAAGGCAATTCACTGAGCTTGCAAGTGTGTATGTTCAGTATTTCGAACCACATTAACGATTACGAAAATTTAAAAGCTAAGGTTATCTTTCTTTACTGACGGCCTTCATTTTCGCGATACAGACTTACGCCCCAAAATCAAAATTATGAAAAAATATAATTAATCATTTTTCAGATTATTGAGCTCTATTACGTACATAATGCCCGTCTTGCTGTACGGTCCACCTTCACTGACCAAACCAACATATCTCTCGCACTTTGTAAAATAAAAATCTGTAAAAGTTAAAAAATGTCATCCAATACATCTCTAAGTGCTGCTTTAAATTGAAAAACCACTCGGTTTTATACTGCTCTAAAGCTCCTGATAATCATATAGCATAGGTAACACAAGTAACACAACTACCACACAGAAATTGCGCAGGAAATTTTATTGGGGTACATTTAATGCTCTTGTGGCTCTATAGTTCTGTATGCTTCTTATCGTCGATGCTTTTCTTTCTCGCTCCTTATTTCGCGGAGTTTAGTGCCCACGGCCAGCAACAGCAGCTTTCCGGAGAGCTCCCGCCCCTTCTTGGTCGGCAGGGCCGTTGTGTAGGCTGCGTGGGAGATAATTTAGAGCGATCATGATATAAATCTGCGCAGAATTATGCACTGAATCCGAGACAGCCTACCGTAAAATCCATTGTGGGCTATTAAAGGTGCCCTGCGACGTACATAAAGCATGGGTTCTTTAATCTTTGTATGCAGAGTAAGGGACATTGTGAGTCCTGAACGCGCAATGAGATCACCGAAATCATAATATTTGATATTTTAATCTTTGCTAGAAATGCTTGTTTCGAGCCGATGGTGACGCAACGCGGCGGCCATTTGCGGCAGCGGAAATGAGGTGGCACCTAGATAGGGTGCTGCCTTTCTCATTGGTTGGGCGTCCAGTTTGCATATTGTTCCTTCATACTTGCGAAATGGATCCAAAATATTATGTCTCTGAGTACTGCAAGCTTTTTCGCTGCCACAAAAACTGGAAAGAAGCAGGGAAAGCGAACGAAAACTAACAAGAATACAGCTAGGGGCGACACTTTCCATTCCGCTTCAAACCTTCGTGGCGGCCAGCGCTGTTCAAAAAACGTTGGCTCAGACCAGAAAGCGCGCGCGTCGAGACCGGCCGTGACCATACCAAGACGGCAGCGAAAAAAAAGCCAGTCGACACACCTTGCCCAAAATGTGAAGAGAAAGGCCGGACAGGAGACGGGCTTCGAGTTTGGGGGGGAGGGGGGCTACCGCTGACAGCCTTACAGTCCGACTAAAAAAGAAAATTCGGGGAGCTTCCTTTGTCGTTAGTCGCCCCTGCCCTTGCTACAGCGTCGCGTACACGGGGGGAAGACGCCGTCAAAATGCGCGGCTGTCTACAGCCCCGACAAAGCAACAACTGCATGCACGCTTCCGCTGCGTGGGCGCTAGGCGCGGTTCTGATTGGTAGCGCCCAATGTCGCACTGGGTGAGTGAAATGGGAGAGTGAAATGCGTTTTCGTCTGAGCTTCTCATTTCGAATTTTCAGAGTGGAATAACTTTCACTTGCATGCCCCGATTTCAATAATTCTTTTTGCTCTGGTCTCTGGAACGCATGATGAATCTATTTAATAGTATTAACTGGTACAGAGCAAATCATCGCGATGCCCCTTTTTCGGGCTTTACCATTAAAGTTTCCTGGCACAACCGCGAACAGAAACAGGTATACGCCAATTGTTTCTGAAACACGTTCGTTCGCACTAACCACCCGAAATAAAACGCGTACCAGCTCTTCATTCCTCTGCTCCTGCTTAGCTGTAGAGCGCAAGCCTTGTGGCAAATGTAATGGGGCCATTGTAACCTAATTGGATGCGCAGAACGCAGCAATACTGATCCCGTGTTAAAATAGAGTTAGCACTATTACTTACGACAATGAAAAGGGTTCAGTTCCTGATACGTGCATATGAGAGAATCCATTACAGCTTGCTGTCTACGTCTCGTTACTTAGAAAATACATCCCTAACTAGCCCCGCAATGTGCTTAGTGAGGTTAGTCTATGTTTTTTGCGTTACACAATTCATGTCATGCACTTGAACTACCGCTGGCAGGAACGCAACTCGGTGGCGGTAAAAATTTCGCTACTGAAAAATGAGAGATTACTCTCCGACTGCACATAGCCCAGCTTACAAATAAATCATGCATTATGATACCATTTAGCTTAATTTATAGCCCTATCATCGAAAACTGCCGAAAGCATAGGCAAAGGTAAACAACAAAGCAATACGGGAAAAACAGTAAATGGTTGTTCACGCTTACCTGAAATATTGATGATTGCAGGTTCACAGAAACCTTGGTATTTCCCGCTCACTTGCACCCTGGATCCTTCCGATGGCTCATCATCCCATGCATGCTTGGCGCAGGTCATTTTAACGCCGTCAAAAGTGTCTTCTTCCTCAAAACGCACAAGTGTGGCGCTGTACCATGATTTCAAAGGGAAAACAAGTGGATGCAACAACGGGTATAACCGGAAATTTCTCGCCCGGCAGGAAAGTGCCTAGCACACTGCAGAGTCCGGCTTCTAGCTCTGTGCAACAGACGACAGTCAAGGGTGGCGCCACCAATGCCTTCCTCAGCAGATATCTGTGCATATCTGTGCATGTCAGATATCGGCACCTGCGCACGGGCGCTCACGCGCGCGTCAGAAGCGGGGTCCGGTTTACAACAATGGGAGGACCGCGGGGGCTCTCGGGGACTCTTTTTCTTCATGGCTTGAAGCTCTTTCAGCCTCCCCTAAATTTTCTTGGAATCCTTGCAGATCCCCAACCATCTCTTGTTCACGGCTTGACATTTTTTTCAGTCGGCTCCCGAGGGGGGCGAGCCAGCACCAGGAGCATGGAGGTTCATGCCACTTTTCGACGCCCGTCGCGGCACGTGCTGGGCGCGCAGGCGCTACGCGTGTATGCCTTAGAAGTGTCCATCGAGATGGGGCTTTATATCGCGTGTATCTTTATCAAAATAAATATAACTAACGATACCCCTGCTGCGTCGTTGCTTGAAATCCCGTCGAACCGATCGCCACTCGAGTCGACGGAGCTTTGCGGAAAATGAGAAAAAGATATCTTAGCGGAAAGTTGAGCACTCTTCGGCGTCCGGCCGACATTCGACGGTTTCAAATGCTTACGAAATGCAACAGAGACCGCCCCTGTCATTGGCGGTGGCCGTTATCTTGCCTCAGAGCCGCGTCCCGCAACTGCTTCCGCCCTCTTGATTTCGACAACTGCTGCTCACTTGTTTCTTCTCCTCTTTGTTTAGCACACTGCTTGCGTTGTCGCTAATTTAGTGCTTCAAGTTAATGACTCGTCATTCAGCATTTACAGCGTGCGTGTGAAATTTCAGCGGGAATACACAAATGTCGACTGCACTGCAGTACCACCGTTGTCTGCATACCTGTGATCGTTTGTATGGCATAAAACGCAAGCTATGTTAAATATTCTCTTTCTGATGCGCGGATTGTAACTGTACTTGTTTACAGAGCATGATCACTGCAAGAAGACCGGATGTTTGCGACGAAACACTTGATAGCCGGAGAACTGGCGCTTTTCGGTCGTGGTAGATCCGCTTTCTTCCATACCACAAATATTCGGTGCTGAACTGCTTTATCCAGAAGCATGTTCGACGATTAATCGCGTCGACGAAAATGATCTCATTTGTTATCCACGAGCGGCGCCAGTGGTCGACTGTTGACGGCTCCCTAAAGCAATGCTCGGCATGCCGGGTGACACCGGTGCTTCCCGCTCGTTCTATTCGTCCTGCGATATCAGCAATCCTCCGCTAAGGGTTGCAGTTTCCAAAACTGCACTTATGACCATTTGCATTCGCCAAACTTGTGTATTCGCTCTCCACAAAAGCCGAGACCACATACGCAAACAATGCCGACTAGCGCTTATTCGTCGAAAGCAAGGGTCTCATCGAAGCAGATAATGACGGCGCTGGAGAGCTCGGAAAGCGCCGTGATATGGTCTGGTTGCGTGCACAATGGAGTTCAATTCTAGAGACAAAAGCTATCTTTCTCTGATTTAGTATTTTTTGCAGTAATATGGGGAGTCATCATACTAAGAAGCAAACAGAAGGATCGTGAGCGTCAGGTTCATTATAAGGTTCAGGCTGTACAATCCAGCCGGAATGAAACGCGAACACGCATATCGCCTTCTTTTTCTACATTGCAGAGAGGTGTTCACTTGCAGCCAGTTTAAAAATATGTACTTCGGTAGACCCTTCACCAGACACAGGAATCAGGCTAGTTCTGCACTACAGTTGAAAGTAGACAGGCAAAATATTTTGTTTTTTTCACATGCGCTGTTCGCTTGTCATGCTGTAGACGGAACAAAATGGGCTATTAACATGTGACCAGTAAATAATATACATTGCATTTTTTTTCTCTCATGGTGTTTCGAATGGGGTTTTAATAGCCGGCTGGGATGTCGAAGTTAAGTATAGGCACCATGCGCTGCAGTTTGGCGAGCACGAGTGACGTCATCTGGATAGCAGGGAAGGGGGGGGGGGGGGGGGGGGGAGTTGGACGTTGCTCTCTCGTTCAGTTTGCAGTCAGCTAGGAGAGCGCCAAGATATTCCCTCCCAAACCGTAAACAAACTTCGCTAATGATGGGAGGCTCGACCTACTGCTGTGTTTATATATCAAAATTGAAATTTCATCTCTTTTCATGGAGACCATGCATTCTTGCGCATGCATATGAGGGTCCACTGGAACGGAGTCTATTTTGGAGCTAAATTCATGAGTGCAAACTGGGAGCGGATTTACATAATCTGGGGTGTTTTCAAGGTGCCATCACTGGTAGGAGTCCTAGGAGTTGTTTTGTTTCTTTGTGTAAAGAGAGGGAATGCGCTGAGTAATAGGCAGTGGTTTTTGGGGGCGTTCTTGGAGAGGACATCTTTAGTTTCAGACTACGGTTTTTTATACATCTGTGTGGTTCAGCGGGTTAGGGCAGTTTTTTTTACATGCGTGCGTGCGCGTTGTGGGTACGATGTAGTTTTTCTGAGCGTGCTTATGCAGTTTTTCACGATGTTTCGCTTATAAGTTTTTCTGTATGGGTTTGTATCATGTTGCATAGAGCGGATTTAAAATTTTTATATTAATACCGGTGAATTCCCGCCATCTAAAACCCTTTTCTGGATCAATAGAAAAAAAACTAGAAAATACGTTACATTTTGTAACGTAATTTATTGAATTTTACATCGCTAAACCCTTCCTGAAGTTTACCATCACAATGCGATACATCACGGCCAAATTCCTTTGCTGTCCCTAATTAAATTAATGCCCTGAGGAAATACCTAAAACAAAAGTCCTGTAACATACTCAGCAAGAAATGCTTAGTTTTTTGTTTACTTACACCAATGCTTCTCTGAGCGAAATACATGTACATAAAACAAAGCAGTGTTCATCCTGAAGACATCTAGTATATAGCACTACCATTGTCTGTGTGTAGTAACGATGCGTTTTTCGCAATTCCAGCCGACCATGTTATGTATGTGGATGTTAGGTATGCGGCTGATTTCATTATGTGAGTGAATTAGACACCTGTCCTTCAATCTGCAAGGGCACTTAAAGGAGTATGGACACCTAACTTTTGGGTGCGTGCTTTCTTCTTTGCAATGATGCGTGAGGCATTATTATACATGGAGTACCACGTGGTGTTCCTACAACTGCTAAATAATTTATTACCGATTTTTTCTCTTGCTGTTTAAAGTTCAATAACTCAACTATGAGTGGGACGTCAGTGAGTGAGGCATGAAAAACTGCGATATAATCGCTGCGTCCTCGTTTTAATTCACTACAATGCTGAAACCAGTCAGCCAGCTTCACTATCCGGACTTGTAACGAATGTAAAACAGCGATTATATTGCACTTTTTTCATGCCTGCTTGTCATTTCCATTTTCGAAATTCTGTGTGGGCACGTCGCCGGCGGAGCGCATGGAGTCAGCAACGCCTCGACTGGTACCCGTGCTGCTCGCGCTGCTGACACTCTCTTTCATTGTGAGCACGTGCCGTCCTGCTCGTGGGTGCACAAAAGAGGGGTTGCCGCTCGTTGTGAGTCATGACTGGAATGCCGCGACGTTGAGGGAGTGAAGAAACGTATTGTTGTGTCGGGTGCTGCCACAATAGTTCTCACAACATCAACGGCCAAGAGCAGCCCGTGGAACTCTATAGATTTCCTGAACATATGTCCCACATTCCTGAAAAAAAAATTCAATACTCGAAATTTGTAATCTACTGCCGAGGAAATTTTGGAGGTAATGGTGAATCTTTTCGATGTGTAGCAAAATCTTGCAGAACTTTTCCATCGCTCGCATCGAGCGATAACAAAAACATTAATAGCAAGACAGAAAAAAACAAAAACAGTGCAAGCATGTCGACGGGAGGTTGGTATAGTGAAATCTTCCAGTGTATAAAAAAAATGCGTTCATACACTTTTTCCCATTCAAAAATGGTTTTCCTCGGAATTGTTGTTTGTGAAATGATTGAGAACGAGAGACGGCAAGCCTGGATAACTTCTGTGCGCAAGCTGAAGTAGGCGGTTTTCTCTTGCTAAATTGGTTTGGTATGTTGCGCGTGTGTATTATTTCTGACGAATTTTCATTGTAATTCAATAAGCATGCAGTGTTTAGTCGTACAGCTCGCGCTAAGGAAACAATTTTTTTTTTGCCAGTAAAGCCCTCCGCCGGTCAGGTAACTCAAACAAATATTTTGGAGGCTGACATCAACAGCTGCGTTAGGCAGACGCGTGTGAGGCAAGGTCAGTGATCGCCTCATTGTTCCTTTGTGTGACGCCCGGCTCAATTTCCGAAGTTATTTTGCTAGATGTAAAAAATGTCTCTAAGTAAAAGTAGTAAAGATATTAGCTTGCACATGAGCGAGCGTTTGAATATGAGAGATGGCTCTGCAAATAAACTGTTTTGGGAATGCACGTGCGCTGCAATCGGCATTACATTAAATGTACCAACCACTGCGTAGTGATTGACCAAACTAGAGCATTTTTTCTGTTAGCCATAAGCCAGCATCTGGTAAACGCATTTCGCGCGTGTTTTGTTTTTCTTTTCAGCCTCGCCTATCTTTATTTTACGTCCAAATAAACACATACTAGTTATTATTCAGCGAAAAACGTAATGAAATTCCAACTATTTGGCAAAGAAAGTTGCGTACATCGAACTGCTCAGCTACCCAACAAAATTAAGTATTTTGCGAAAATTTCCCTGCCATAAAAAAAAGGTATTAAGCTCAAATTCCGCGTCATAAATAAACTTGCCATTTACTTGCGACACACATTTCGCCGCAACGGTAACGACGGTTTCGTCAACAATCTGCTCCCCGAAGTGGACCTGATGCACTGTCAGTTCTCTTTTTTTTTTCAAGTCGGCGCAGAAAAAAAAATCCCTGACCACTCTTTCTTGAAACCTACACCTGAGAGGGTACTGTCGCGATAGAAGGAAATGCGAACAGCGCGGCGCCTAATTCGAACATAAGTACGCTAGACATGAATTCGTTTCGCAGTGCGTAGGCAACATGCTGTTCACATTATTTTCTATCGCCCTTGTACATTTTCCTAGTCCTCTTAATTTCGTCAGCGTTCTAGCACGAAGGAAAAAGCAAGCGTCAGCGCAAAGAGATTTCCAGGCAGTCCAACACGTGTAAAGCATGTCCGGAACTGGTCTTTTTTCAAAAGAAAGGGCTCAATGAGAGGGGTGACAGGTCTGCCCGGTCAATTGTGGGGAGTCGCGGGAGACGCTGCTTTTCACTCGCGCTTGTAGCGCCCCTCTGCCAAGCTCTGTTCCCTCGGCGTGCCTTCCGGAGCGAAAGAAAGAGAGAAAGTGACACGGAGCTGGACTAGCCACCCGCCAGCTATCTTCTAACTGAGCACTGCCGAAGGCGGCAATGTGTCGCTTTTCTGCTGTTCTGGGAGGGGGGGGGGGGGGGGTGTCGAGGGTCCGCTTTCTCACCGCCTCAGCAGCGCCATCTCTCGCTCAGTAGGGTAAGGAACATTTTGCCGTGAGTGGTGGCTGACCGTGGACACAGCGGCGACTCATTTATTACGCAAATAAAGTATGTCTTGCTTCCCCGTGACTGCCGGTCTCAGAACTGGCATCTGAATATCGACCGGCAGGGGAGGGTGGATTATGAAGGGAAGACAAAGTTGAGGTGAAAAGAAACAGACCAACGCGCATAGTGTCAAAAACTATTTGCAGAAGATTTTTTACAAACTGTTCAGCTGTGGCACAACAGTCGGAGTAGAATGGCGAGCTTGGTCAGTACACCACGGAGACTCGGCGGCGCGGAACAGGCGATGGGTAAAAGATTTGCGTGCAGCTGCGGAGTTTTTCTCGTCTGCATTGTAAACGTTTTGTTGGCAACTCTAGATAGATGAATTTGCAAACATTTTGTATTTTTTCTCTGACAATTATACTAGAGCGTTTTAATCTTCATCCCTGTGCCGCAAGCAGCGATGTGTTATTTAGGCTCCTGGACAAGAAATGCCTGTATGCTGCAGCGGTTTTGCAAACGTTTATTGTCTGGCATTACCGCAAACAATGCAGGTTTCCCCTTCCTTAAGAACGACATAGTTTTGGGGAACACCGCCCAAAGAAGGAACGTACACCGCACCACCGGCTTGATGGTTTGAGTATTCATCACGTTTGCGAAAGGGCTGAGTTCGATCCCCAAGCGCTTGTTGTACGTTCGGGACTCTATAATCTATCAATGTTCCTAGAAACTATGATTTCGATCGCAACCAACTCGCTGGACTTGTAATCCGCTTATTTAGACCCAGTCAGGAAGGTTCAGTTCGTCAGGAAGGTTCGAAGTCCACCGAAGATAGAAAGCGCATATATGCATGTATTAGTGCATTTAAATCATAGCAAAGTTTAATGTGATTTATAGCACTGTACTTTAATTCACATTAATTAAACACCACCACGTAATAGCAGTCTAATTTGATTGAAGCCGCAAACATAAAAAGCTTAGTATCTTGTTGTGCGGTGTGTTTCACCATCTTAATTAACCAATAATATCATGTTTGACACAAAGTTAATTATTTAAGTTCGGAAGTATATGGCACAAGAATCCCATATACGAGGTCGGATATGTTCGATATATGCGAGGTTGTTTCCATATAAGGATATGAAGGTCCCCATATAAAGAAAGAGCATCTATGTAAGGACGCAAATACGACTATATATAGCAGTATATGGCACTATATAAGGTACCTTATGGCCGTATCTGCCCGTATTTGTGGTCTTATACACCCATATATAGCCGTATATTGCGGCATATCAGGTTTCCCATGGTCATATCTGGCCGTATATACGACCATATATGGACCTATTTAACTGTATATGATCCCATATATGAGTATATACAGCCATATATAAAATATATCTGGCCCATATCTGCCATTTTCGTAAGGGGAGTCAATTCCCATCGATACAGAAGGTCACTCTCTAGTTTACATTCATAGATACCTGGCAGTACTCATGGCCCTCCTGGCGCAGTGGTACAGCGTTTCCTGCGATGTGGGTGCTCCCAGCTATGGGCCTTGTGCTGCCCAGGTTGGTCTTCCCGTACGAGCCATTATTATTTTTATCTGCCACCTGCTATGGTGTGCAGTTTGCTCACTATCCGGTTGGCAAGGTTGTGATGACCGCTCGAGGTCACGTGACCCAGACGGCCCACCTGCCTCCTAGACTGCTCTCTGGGGACCACTGGCCAGGGTCACTATCGGGATTTTTCGCTCACAACGCCGACGCTGGTTTTTCTGCATAACGGGTCCATTAAAATTCTCACGTTAAAAAAGAAAAAGTGAGCGCGCTGTAATCTGCATGGATGTGTACAGTTCTGCAATAAGGGAATTTATTTGGTAAAATTTCGCCTCTTTAAAGCGGAACTGCTGAGAGCAAAACTAATTAAATGAAAGCTATGGTACACCACGGAGTGTAAATTGGTTAAAGAAGCTGGCTTACACCCTAGGCAGAGCACCAAGAGGAGACGGGGAAGAGCACAATCCGTCGCCGTGTGAATGCGGCTTTTCAATGAGGGCCCAAAACAATACTCAAGTTTTCTTCCACTTTGGACTGCCCCTAATCTTAAGGACCTGCCGCATGTTATTTCTTGTGATGAAAAAACGGTAAGTGTAAGCGAAGTTTTTTAACAAGCGAATTTTTATTCGAGTGGTACACGTGCGCAGAACTTAGGGCAACGTTGCTCCGGAACGGTTCCAGTTCCTTCCTGTTTCACTCGTTAAGCAGCTTGCCACGATAGGTCGCCGAGATTACGTCCCCTCTCTGCGTGGAATAGTTTGCGATACTTACCGCGCATTTCACTTCCCTGGTTGACAAAATGAGCTCACATCCGCTCACTTGTGCATTGTGTCGTGCTTCCATCCAGTTGTATGCGCCTGCTTTAGAGGTGGCAAGGTGTGCCGCTAGGCTGTCCGACGAAGAGAGCGTCAGGCACGTAGTTTCCCGACTTGCGTCACTGCCTGAGAACGACCACTGCGTGAGTGCACTGTTTTTGTCGCTTGCGGTTGAAGCTTCAGCATCCCAACCAGAGGAACTCGTTTTTGTCATCAACAATAATGTAGAAAAATAGTTGGGAAGCGTTATATAAAGGGCACGGTTGGGTAAGTGACCGGGGAGGCGCTCACTGTTCAATCAATTTTAGCTAAACCGGGCTTTCGAAACGCATCATCTATAGACGATAAGAGGTAGAGTATCTTACGCGCCTACTTGGTTCTAAACTCAAGCATGGTTTTGAAATTACGATATAGTGAAAAATGTCTGAAAAATCATTGACTCGTGCTTATCCTTTGTTCATAATGAAGCAGGCGTGCATCGATTTCTGTTTCCTCAATAAGGAAACGCGCGAGTCCGTTTTCCCGAAGATTACTAACCTCGCGTACTAAGCTGAAGGCTTCGGAAAAGAGAAGACGGGTCATG
This sequence comes from Amblyomma mixtum, assembly GCF_055824585.1. Classification (NCBI taxonomy): domain Eukaryota; kingdom Metazoa; phylum Arthropoda; class Arachnida; order Ixodida; family Ixodidae; genus Amblyomma; species Amblyomma mixtum. The sequence goes on from NC_143018.1 coordinate 118,479,842, forward strand.
CATTTTATTTCCCTAAGGTAAAAAAAAAACAAATTTTCGAGCGGCCACCATCCGTGCTGCACCTCAGGGCAGTGAACATCGCGGAGCAGGCGACGCGGGGCAGGGCGGGTGTGCACTTGTGACTTCAGCGATCAGAGGTTGCCAGACCAGCAATCAGTTCCCAAATGAAATGAGAAGAAAAGTGTTTAAAAAAAGTATCCACCGCACACAATCAACTGAAACTTCGGAAAGTTGTAATTTCATCATCATCCTCAGCCTGACTACGCCCACTGCAGGGCAAAGGCCTCTCCCATGTCTCTCCAATTGACCCTGTCTTTCGCCAGGCCCAGTTGCGGCTACTGGATGTTGGGAATCAAATGAAATAAGCCGGGCATGCGCGAAAACAGGCGATCATGAGTATTGACGGGTACATTTCTGGATGGTACAACTAAGCCTAAATATTCCTATTTTAGCTGCAACTGAAGGCGGAAAAAGAATTAATTTTGCTACCGGGGGAGGGGAGCTCACAATTAAAGTTCTCCTTTTCCACGCTACGCAGGAGAAGCTGATCGAGCAAGAAACAAAACTCAAAAAAACGTAGCTAGAGATGACATAGACGGGAGCCCTCAGCCAGGACCTCTGTTGTCAACGCCAACTATCTTTAAATATTCATTTGACGTACCACTGTCACCTCAAACTTTTAACAGTCAGCCTCGAGCGCGGGTGACCTGCAATGAACGCGGGGAACTTAAGAAAGACATTTTTCATAAGCAACTGTTTTAAATCATGACGGCATACTAACGCACCTAAATTTTGCGGTAATTCCTTCTTCAATAATAGGGGATAGGTTAAGCTGGGGGAAAAAGGCAGCAGTTAATGGCAGGACACAGAAGACAAGATGTAGAAGAAAGGGAGACAGCACGAGCACCGACATTGAACTGGAGAGAATTAAAGAAAGCCAATATCGTCTTTTCACCACAAACGGCATGAACGTCCATCGAAGATGCATGATAGTCAAAATGGCCACAAAATCTGTTCAAGCTGAAATAAGGAATTCCGACTATCTATCGCGAAGAAATGAATTAAATCCACGCTAACACAGCCGTCACGGCCGCGTTTCCCAATTTCGAAGACTTCAAGAAACTACAGTCAAAAGTCAGTGTTCGCATGCGCTCTTTCCAGGAAATGAAAAAAGCAGGAAGATTAGGGAAATTGTCCTCTTTGCTCGCTTACTGGCCTAGTTTTAGGATTGATTGTATACCGTAGAGACTGGCCCCCTCGTCCCATAACATTATACTGGCATTATTTCATCTCTGGGAAGAGACGTTTTTACGTACTATGTGATGCATGAGCTTGTGGGTTTCTACGTGGACACAGGCCACCACCCACCGCGGGTTCGAGCTTCGCGCGAGCCAAGGGCCCCGATCAGCCGTCACCACACACCACTGGGACACCGATGCGGTGCACTCAACCTCCGCTGGGAGGAGAGCGATTCGCCGCTAAGAAATAGGCCTCCAAGTTCACAAAGGAGACGTTTATTCACGTCGTCCTTCAGCAGGTACACAAACACTCAATAGTCACCCCGTCCCGGGGGCGCGCGAGGAGCAAGGCTCCGCTGCGCGCACGAAGCGACTCGAGTAATGCGCACCGCTAGCACGCCGCTGCAGGAGAATGTCCCCGCGGCAGTGCTGTGATCTCTCTCTCGTGTCGACCGTTGGGCCGGTTGCGAGAGAGAGTGGGCATTCAACGCAAGGTACGCCTGTCTGAGGTCGCTGGACCCCGCTGGACAGGCTCGAGCCGCCGCAGGTCAGAGGACACGTGCGGGCGAGCTCGAGTAAGCACTGATCCGAACGGCAAAGGCCGGCACGGACAAAACAGTAACGTACGCACCTTACGCTGTCTCGGAGGGATCTCTCTCTCTCTCTGGGCCCCGCTCGGACGGTCGCGCGGCGCGCGGCCGCCCAAAGCGGGGTCCCGAATTCCCGCCAAAAGGCGCCAATGGCAAAGGCCCTTGGGGAGCCGGGGCGGAGCTGTGGCTAAATGACAGTGATTAGTCACCCAGCCGCCTCTCCACCGCCTGAGGCGGGAGCAAGGGAAAGAGGAGAAACAACGCGGGCGGCCGGCACAGCCGCGCAAAGGCGACGGCGCAAAGCCAGGATTCCCACATCCCCCTCTCCTTAAATGCCCTCCTACCCATCGGCAAAGCACGCGGCCAAAAATAAAGAAATCAATACACAAAAAAAAAATAAGCTACACTTCAGTTCCAAAATAAAGAAATGAATACACAAAAAAAAACTAGCTACACTTCAGTTCCAAAATAAAGAAATGAATACAAAAAAAACTAGCTCCTCTTCAGTTCCAGCCAGAAAAACTAAACACACAAACAACGGAAAACAAGGCAAACACTTGCACACTCTTCAGTAAATCAAAACAGCTTGCAGATTATATACACGGTACACAAGAAGATGTGAATACAACTGTACAACTATGTTACAGGTGGATGCCAGCCTCAAAGTTCGGTGGCGCGGCCCAATGGGCCGGTCGGCGACTCACCGCTCGCAGACTTCAAGTTGAACGGGTTGGGAGGGCCGACGACTGATGGCGGTCTTCTTTCCGTTGATGTAGGGTGCGTTGATGACGACGGGGCCGCGGCAGAGCACTGACCTCGCGCCCTTGGACACGACATCACGTTCGGGCACAAGACAGTTAGTACACCCCCCTTCACGCCGGCTGAAACGGGCGAGGACGTTCGGCGGCGTCCTGATGTGTAACCTTGGCCACAACGAGGGGTCCTTCTCATCCTCGCGCTCACGCAGAAGGACACAACGGCACAACTCACAGGCGTCGCCTTGGTTCATGGTTACGCGCGCACACCGCCACAGCCACAAACACGCATACACCGCCACGTGCGCGGATGCTGGTCGGCGACAACGACCCCACCATCAGAAGCGTCCAGAGGCGCCGCGGCGAGGGTCAAAGGGTGCACTTTCCGCCCCCCCATCGCCCCAAACGCCCCGCCAACTTCCCCTCCATACGGGCCGCACAAAACTCGCACCGCGACACACGGCTCCTTAACGAGCCAACCACCCACAGTCGGGCCGGAAATGAGAAAAGGCGCGCTGTACAAACGACACCCAATCTATTCCTTCTAGCAGATAAGAGCAAGCACGAGCGGGCTGAAGTTTGTCTATGTAAATCTCGGTACGTTAGAACAAAACAGATGTACAAGCGGGAAACGAAAGTGGCTAGAAACTGACTCAAGCAAAACAAATAAATAAATAGATAAACACACAAGGCTGGAACTGAGCATGCTGCAAAAGCAAAAAAAAAAATAACACACCGTGCTTCGCCTAGGTAGGGCCTGACGAGAAAGCTCGCCAGCTAGCTGAGGCTGCGTGCCTTCGGTTGCGGAAAAAGTCCGCCGTCCGGCATTAATCACACCGGTGACCGTCGCCTCAGATTGTACCGGTGCTCCGTACGCTTGCGTTCCGCAGCACCAGTTGTGCCTTTGCGCTTGCCTTTGATACCAATGGGTATCGGCGCAAGCTCGTCAGACCGTGACGCGTAGGCCTTCAGGTCTGCGATGTGGGCACGGCTGGTTTTCCCCGTAAGGGGATCCTCCAGCAGGTACGCGAGTGGCGACCAGACTCTGACCACTCGGTACGGACCAAGCCACTTAGGAGCGAGCGAGGCTGAGAACCCCTTGCTGGCATCGCTAAGAACGTGGTTGCGCTTGAGGACAAGATCACCCACCTGAAAAGTCAGGCGGCGGTGCTTGCGGTCATATTGAGCCTTCTGTTGGGCTCTGGCTGCCGCCAAACTCTGCCTTGCTCTGTTGAGAGCCCGATCAAGCCGGTCCCGAAGCGTCGACGCATAAGCAGAGCAGTCTGCCCGCGTCTGCTCATCCCCGAGCTGGCTCTGCACGACGTTTGACATCGGATTCGCCAGCTCCCTCCCGAAATTGAGGAAGGCGGGAGAGAAACCAGTTGAGCGATTCTCAGCTGTTCGGATGGCGAACGCGAACTCGCTCAAATGGTCTGCCCAATCCTTTTGACACTCGGCAAAGGCCGCCAGCATTGGCTTGAGCGTTCGGTTGATTCGCTCGGTCAAATTGGACTGGGGGTGGTAGGGTGAAGTGGTGTAGTGCTCGATTCCGAGGGAACGGCACGTGTTACCGAACACCCGAGCGGTGAAATAGGACGCATTGTCCGTGATCAGTCTTTCCGGAAAGCCGAACCGACAGAACACTTCCTGGAGTTTATCCAGCACCGCTCGTGCTGACACTTTCCGAAGGGGGTACAACTCAACCCATTTGGAAAAGTGGTCAGCGACTACCATCAGGTAAATGAACCCCTGCTTGCTCCTGGGGAAAGGCCCCATCAAATCGCAGGTGGCCATCTGCCACGGACGCACACTGTCAATCGGTTTCATCATTCCAGGCGGCTTGCCGCCCCGTGACTTCACCGCTTGACAGACATGGCAGGAACGGCAATAGCGGAAAATGTCACGCTTCATGCCGGGCCACGTCACCGATTGACTCAGTTTTGCAAAAACTTTGGAGCCACTCAGATGACCGGCCAGTGGTTCGTCATGAGAGAATCTCAACAGTGCACCCCTCAGACTTTTGGGGATAACCACCTTGAACGGGTCGATGGACTCGTCATCGGTGGCTATGTATTTCAGCACGAGCCCGTCATTGTCCAGCAAATATGAATCCCCGGGGTTCGCCGCGACACACGCTGGCTTCTGCCCCCCTGCGCCCGCTACAATACAAGTAGCGTCACGGCGCTCCGTCTCCCTGAGACCGTCGCTCACCTCGCGACAAAAGGGGTCATTTTGCTGGGCTTTCAGTAGCTCTTTACGGCTGAAAACGATTCCAGTCATCCCAGAGGGGAGCATGGTCTCGTCCCCACTCAGGTTTGCAGCCAAAATTTCCGTTCGCGTCGGCACTTCCGAGGCGCTCACGAAGAGCTTTGCCTCTCGTCCGCTTTGCGAAGCGCTGCTTGCCTGGTTAGCGGAATGGGTTAACCCGTTTGCGGGCTCCCCCTCCTTGCCGCCCGGCGGCTCGTCCGCTGTTTCGCCCCCTCCGCCTACAGGCGTCAAGGCGCCGCTGGAGAGTGGGGCACGGGATAGCGCGTCAGCTACCACGTTTGTGCTCCCCTTTCGATACTGCACAGAAAAGTCGTAATGCTGTATCAGGAGAGCCCAGCGCGCCAGCCGACCCGCAGGCTCGCGGAGCCGCATCAGCCAACTGAGCGCACTGTGGTCTGTCTGCACCACGAATTGCGTTCCATCAAGGTAGACGTCAAATTTGCGCAGTGCAAACACGATGGCGAGGCACTCCTTCTCGGTCACGGAATAATTCCTCTCCGAGGGCAGCAAGGAGCGGCTGGCAAAGGCCAGCGGTTGCAGCACGCCATCGAATTCCTGTAGGAGAACTGCTCCTAAACCCAGATCGCTCGCGTCAGTCTGGACTACGAACTGTCTGGTCAGGTCGGGTAGCCTGAGCTGCGCTGTCTCGGCAATGGCACTAGACAGGAGGCGAAAGGATCGCTCTTGCTCGGGCCCCCATCGCCACGCTGCAGTCTTTCCCAAGAGCTTGGTCAAGGGTGCCTGCACGCGGGCACAGGACGGGATGAACGACCGATAAAAATTGGCCATTCCCAGAAAGCGGCGGAGGCCGCGTACGTCCTTGGGCGCGGGAAATTCGAGTATGGCTCGAAGTTTCTCCGCATCAGGCTCAATAGAGCCCTCGCCCAGCGTGAACCCTAGTAACTGAACCCGGGTCCGCGCTATTTGGGCTTTGGCAGGATTCAAAGTCATCCCAGCAGCCCGTACCCTCTCGAGCACGTCGGCAATGTGGCCTAAGTGCTCATCGAAGGTTCGTGAATAAATCACGATATCGTCCAGGTAGCACATGGCGTGGGACCATTTCGCTTCCCCCAGGACGCGGTCCATGAGCCTCTGAAAAGTCGCAGGACCATTGCAGAGACCAAAGGGCATACGAGTGAACTCAAACAGCCCTCTGTGGCACGTGAACGCGGTCTTGGACCGGTCAGTGTCAGCCATCTGGACCTGTAGGTAACCTTTGGAGGCATCTAGCGTGGAAAAATACCGCGCGCTGCCCAGGTTTCCTACGATTGAGCTGATCGTCGGGAGCGGATAGGCATCCTTGCGAGTCAGCGCATTTAGACGGCGATAATCCACACACAAACGGTGGCTGCCATCTTTCTTAGGCACCAACACCACCGGAGACGCCCAGGCGCTGGACGAGCGGCGGATAATGTCCGCCGACAGCATCTCATCCAGCAACCCATCAATCACCTGCCTTTTCGCAAGGCTGACGGGTCTAGGGTTGCACTTCAAAGGAAGCGCGTCTCCAGTGTGGATCTTGTGGCTCACTAAAGTGGTACAGCCAGGTTGATCCGTGAAGAGCTCATCGTACTGACGCAATAGCGCTGTCAAACGAGCCTTCTGTGTGTCATCCAATGTTACCGCACTGGCGGCCAGCGGATGTGGTGCCTGGTCGTGCCGCGCCGCTCGGTCCCAATGGGGAGGCTGAACGACGGAACGCTCGACACAAGGGCGTGGCCCTGTCCTCTGAGCGTGGCACTCTCCGAACGCCTTCACTGCGCAGGCAGATACTGACGCCGGTGGGCTAATGAACGGCTTAAGCTGGGAAAATGGTCCGTCGCGATAGCCGCCATTCGCAATGTCCACCACGATCCCGGTTTTCAGGAGAAAGTCCCGTCCGAGAATCATGGGCACACTGAGCCCTGGGAGATGGATGAAACGCGTGCGTCTCGTCCGCTCTCCCCACCTGACAGTCAGCCTCGCGGCGCCAGCCGAATGGGCTACGCCTTTCGCAAGGTTGAATGCCGTACGGCAGTCCCGCAAGCGCACAGAGTGCTTTTGCAAGTGGGACAACACCTCTTCACCGAACAAGGAAGCGCTGGCTCCCGTATCCAGTAACGCCGAAAATTCGCGGCCAGCAATGGTGACCGGAATAAACGGCGCGTGCGCATTAGCAAGGCAGCTTGCTCTGTACGCAGAGGGAATTAGCAGAGATTGGGCCGGTGGTCCCTTTCCGACCGACCCCCGCCGCCGTTTCCCTGCCTCGCAGGAGGCCTGGCTACGGTGCATTCTCTTGCTAAGTGGCCCCTCTCTTGGCAACGGAAAAAGCGCACACCGCCGCGAGCTTGGTCGCGGGACAATGGCGCCTCTCCCTGCCTGGGTCCGCCCGCTGCACGACCAAAGGGTCGGCCGAGTCGGGTTTCCCCCTCCGCTGTGCGTTGGAGCGCTTGGCGCCCCTCAGCACGCGCTTCAGAAAACGGTGCAGCGCAGGCTGCCCGTCTCCCGTACGAGTAGGGATCGAGAGCTCTGTCGCTCAACTCCCATGACTCGTTTTGCCCGCTAACAGCTGCAAAGGCAGGTTGTGCGGGTGGTCGCCGGTTGGGTAAGGGCAAGGCCCCTCTCCATGCACAACGTGGCTCAAGGGCCTCGCTTGCCGGCGGTGGCGGACGATAGGCGCGCGCGGCGAGAATGTCGCCTTGAATGCGCTTTGCCTCGGCGGCCAGCTCCTCCAAATCTCGGAATCGGCCGCCGCGCAGGTAAGCCGAAAAGGTCGGATGTGCCTGCCTGATCGTCCTTTCGACACGCTCCTCGTTCGAGGCTCTGGGCTCGGCGATTGAGAAAAGGTCTTCCATCGCACGAACATACTCTTGCAGCGACTCATCCGGAGCCTGAGTACGGAGCTCCAGCTCTCGCCGCATCCTACGCTCGTAGTCAGCGGGCAGGAATTCGCGCAGGAATGCTGCACGGAACTCCTCGAGAGTCGCTGCCCGGTGGCCGGAAAGCCGATGCCACCGAGCTGCCGTGTCAGTCAGCGCTGCGGGGATGATGTGTGCAAGCACCACCTGCTCAGTGAGACCCATAGTTCTCTGATAATGGGTGAGGGACTCAAGGAAATCCCGGGCGCTGAGTAGGTCATCATACCCGCGGTATGTTGGCATGGGCAACTTGACCGCGGGGAGAGACAACTTCGGCGTGGCCAAAAGCGTCCCAACAGCCCCTGACAGCGACTGGATCATCTGGGCAGCACTGGCTAGCAGCGCCTGCGCTCCGGCCTCAGTGGAAGCTTGGGCGGACTGCACGAACGAGGGAGGCAAGGCTCCTAGTTCGATGAGCGGCGCGGTTTCCGCAGGGAACCGGGCCAGCGCCTCGCCGTTCCCAGAGCAGAATTGACTGCTCGCGGGGCACGGCTGCTGCTGTTCGAAACTGCCGGTTGCGGCAGCGTGACACGAACTGCTTTCGCACTGGGTGGAAAGCGTGCACAGCTGAGGCATGTGACCAGCGGATGCACCGCAGGGTGCTTCCGATACAGCTCCAATGGGAGCCGCGTGGTCGACATTTTGGGTTGTGTCGCCGTAAACCCCAACGGGGGCCGCGGCAAACCACGGTGTCTGGCTATTCGAAGGAACAGCAGCCAGCGGATCAAACGACGCTACAACTCCGTAGGGAGCCGACATGTAGCTGCCGAGTGCCCCGCTGGGGGTAGACATGGTGCGCAAGCGTGATCGGCAAGGCGACCTGCTCGGCTAATATGTCATCAAAGGCGTAAGCGCCAATGACTTAGCACGTTGGGCGCCAGTTGTGGGTTCCTAAGTGGACACAGGCCACCACCCACCGCGGGTTCGAGCTTCGCGCGAGCCAAGGGCCCCGATCAGCCGTCACCACACACACACTGGGACACCGTTGCAGCGCACTCAACCTCCGCTGGGAGGAGAGCGATTCGCCGCAAAGAAATAGGCCTCCAAGTTCACAAAGGAGACGTTTATTCCCGTCGTCCTTCAGCAGGTACACAAACACTCAATAGTCACCCCGTCCCGGGGGCGCGCGAGGAGCAAGGCTCCGCTGCGCGCACGAAGCGACTCGAGCAATGTGCGCCGCTAGCACGCCGCTGCAGGAGAATGTCCCCGCGGCAGTGCTGTGATCTCTCTCTCGTGTCGACCGTTGGGCCGGTTGCGAGAGAGAGTGGGCATTCAACGCAAGGTACGCCTGTCAGAGGTCGCTGGACCCCGCTGGACAGGCTCGAGCCGCTGCAGGTCAGAGGACACGTGCGGGCGAGCTCGAGTAAGCACTGGTCCGAGCGGCAAAGCCGGCACGGACAAACAGTAACGTACGCACCTTACGCTGTCTCGGAGGGATCTCTCTCTCTCTCTGGGCCCCGCTCAGACGGTCGCGCGGCGCGCGGCCGCCCAAAGCGGGGTCCCGAATTCCCGCCAAAAGGCGCCAATGGCAAAGGCCCTTGGGGAGCCGGGGCGGAGCTGTGGCTAAATGACAGTGATTAGTCACCCAGCCGCCTCTCCACCGCCTGAGGCGGGAGCAAGGGAAAGAGGAGAAACAACGCGGGCGGCCGGCACAGCCGCGCAAAGGCGACGGCGCAAAGCCAGGATTCCCACAAGCTTCTGTTATTTCTCGGAGAGCAAGGAAGCGCGGATGCTCCCAAGGTGTTTGTATGCTTTATGTCAATGCTTGCCTGTACGTATGTCACATGAAATCCTGGAATGCCGCCAGCAGCCGAATGCCAAACGAACCTCTGCGGCAGAAGTGTTCTTGCAGCAGTGTTCGTAGTGTATTCACTCCTTACAGCGAGCAGATTCTCGAGACTTCAACTGAAGAGCACAACCATGTTTAAATGCTTGCCATGGCAGTGTTGCTGCGACTGAAAGAAGAATGAAGAGAAAAGTGCACGGTCCTGTCCACAGGCTCGAACGTAGCCACAAACACTCATGCAAAATTTGGCTATTTTGAAAATTTACGCGCAAGGAGACGTTGTTTTTTCTGCAATATTCTGTAAAACTCATATTTTTGCACAATATAGCCAAAATTTGTTAGGCCACAACACCGAGGCTAACCGCATTTTCAAAATTGTAAAAACTGATACGAATATTAAATATAGTGGGCTACACGCCTCTCAGTAATTAAAGAGCCTAACAGTAATAGTCAAGAAGTTAACAATTCAGTATTGCTTAATCAGCCTGCTAGCTCGGACGTCTTTCCAGTTTCCTGATGAACTACAACACTGACAATGCTATGCCAAAGAAGCCTTCTTCTAACTCAAAATGCTATATTTTAAGACGGTGTAGCATATTATCCTTCTTCTAACTCAAAAAGCTATAATTTAAAACGGTGTAAAGTATTATATGAAACACCCTGTAATGTCCGTCTTTCTGTACAATCCAGCTGAGCCGACGCCACCGACATATCTCTAACAGTGTTTAAACAAAATTTTGTAAAAGGCAGAAAAACCACTCTTTACAAGAACTGTATCTTACCAGTACTCACCCATACGGCAGAAACGTGCAGGCTAACAAAAGCGTTGACATTAAATTTACAACACGACGCACTATAAAGAGGAAAATGACAGGTATAATGGTAAAAGACAGGAAGAGAGAACAGTGGGTGCGGGAAGAAACACCGGGTTAATGACATCCTAATCAGAATCAGGGAGAATAAATGGGAACAGCCAAGGGATGTAATGCGAAAGGAAGATAACCGATGCTTGCTAAAGCAATGAAGTGGATTTCAAGAGAAAGTAATCGTAGCAGGCGGCGGCAGAATCTCTGAAGGGCGGATGAGATTAAGAAGTTTCTGGGAATAAAGTGCCCGCGGCTGGCACTGCGCAGGGGTAATTTGAGAGACATAGGAGAGGCGTTTGTCATGCTGTGGGCGTACCTATGCTGATGATTATTATGGTATTACCACATGGGAAAGAAATATCGTTCTGTGTGGAGCATGCTATTAGCAGTCTTTGCCGGTCGCTAATATTCCACCAAAACTAAATAGGCAGAACACAAGGGCAGTGAACCAAATAATTGTGCAAAACACATTTCAGGTTCAACCCGGCTGGCGATGGCTACTGTATGGGAGGTGGTCAATGCCGCCTCAGTTGTTGTGGTCGTGGCCGCCGCCATCGCATGGGTTGCATGGCGCAAAAAGCAGCACGGGCTCTTCTCCCGGCTCGGATACCCAGGGCCCCCACCGGACCTCGTCTGGGGTAGCTGGAAGCAGCTACAAAAGGACCGCATACTGGTACGAACTCACCGTTGGCTTGCAAGAGCCCCTGATACGGAGCAAGTCCCTTCACGGGTGCCGAGCCGTTATTGCTTCTTTCAGTAGATGAGGCACAGAACTGATCAATCTGTGGTTTAAATATATCGCACATCGCTTCCAGTATGGAATGGTTTTGGAGTTCCGGAATATTTCAGCTACTAAAGAAGTTATACACTGGAAATTGCTGCAGCGTTCTCCCCTACTGATGATGGGAGAAGGACGACATTTGTCATATTAAAAGGATTGTATCTAATTGAGCTTAGACGTCACTGTGAGATACGTGGTGTTCATAACGAAATATGTTATTTTTTACAACTCACCAGCGTTTACAAAGTCAGTGAGAACAAAAATTTAATAAATTTATACCCCTAACATTTTGAGCCAGTATATATATTTGCCTGCGAACAAAAACCTTACCTCCGCAATTCTACAAAAGAGAAACATAAAGCCATTGGCCAGTAGCTTGTGCTAAACTTTTCGTAAACAAGCAGCACGCGACATGCACCTTGAAGAAGATTTCAACATCATTTGTGACCATGCTTGAACTACATCGTTCCTTCACGCACAATATTAAAGTGATTTTCTGGTACCCTTGGTGCACCGGTGTTTATAGCGGAGTGAAAACTAAGTGAACGAAGTCACTGTTCAAGCAGTTAGACAAACGGTATCAAAAAGTGTTCTTTTATGATTTTTCAGTGCCAATCGTTTCAGAAATGTCAACTATTTTCTATAACAAGCCTCTTTTCTTACCCGTTTTATAATGGAAACAAAACTTCCCGCCATATCTCATGAATTTTTTCTGTGAGGTCGATTTGAGGTCGAATCTGGCTTCCTGCTTGGTCACACCTGTAGTAAAAAAACTATCAAAAACAAAGAGTAAACAGCCTCAGATACGGAAATATTCAGGTGCCCTCCTCTACAGCATCTCTCATAGCTCATATGTTGCTTCGGGACTTTAATTAAGCCCTACAATTTACAAAATTAAAACTGCTATGCACATTACACTAAAGGATCAAAATGAAGACCAAATAATGTTTATTTATTGCTGCATTCGGTATGAAAACTCAAAGATCAGAGTATCTGTGCAGTATATTGAGAAATGTATCTGTATTAAAAAAAATGAAAACTCCTCAGGAATTAGTAATTACCGCCCAATATCGATGACTTCTCTTGCATACAACTTACTCGACATATTATGATGAATGGCTTCACATGGAACATGGCTTCTTACAGAGTTTTTCCGCTGCAACCCAACTAATTGAAACCGTACGCGAACTAAATCTCTCGGCAGTGGCGGTCAGGTTGCTTTTATCTTCGTGACTTCTCCAAAGCGTTCGGTAGAGCCCCTCACATTAAGCTAATAACTAAAATGAAAGCAATAGGCGCCGCCGCGGTGGATTAGTGGTTATGGCGCTCAGCTGCTGACCCGAATGAAGCGGATTCGATCCCGGCCGTGGGGGTCGAATTTCGATGGAGGAGAAATACCAGAGGCCCGCGTACTCTGCGATGTCAGTGCACGTTAAAGAACCACAGATGGTCAAACTTACCGGAGCCCTTCGCTACGGCGTCCCTCATAGCCTGAGTCGCTTTGGGACGTTAAACCCTCATAAACCATAAACCAAAAGCAATAGCCATCTCTTGTTAAAATCATAGCTTGGGCTACATCTTGTATATGCAATCGAAAACAGTAAATAGATATTGAAGGGCACTGGTCCGGCTTTTTAGATGTTTCCTCGGGTGTTCCATAAGGCTCGGTCTTGGGACCTCCTTTATTTATTACTTACATCAATGATATTGTTACGCCGCGCTGCGGCGCTGTCGCACTGCAGTGCAGTGGAAAGAAGAAGAGCACGGTGTGCGCGAGACCGTGGTGGAGCCCGCCTGACGCTGACCGTCCAGTGACGTCCCCGATCCCGACTTGTAAATAAACCCGTTCCCGTCCTCGCAACTTCGTGACACTTGGTGGAGGTGGGGTTTTGACGTCCTAGACCCTATCTCCGTTCGCAGCAGCCGACGCTTGGCCGGGCTACCACCCGCATTTCCCATTATGGCTACCCGCAACGGCAACAATCCACCACCTGCCAGCACGTCTGAGCCGGGTCTACAATCCAGCCGGGACAGCTCCGAACAGGTCAGGTTTTGGCCGCCTCAGCGCGAGCCCCGCATGTTTTCTGGCTCTGCGGACGAGGACGTCGAGGAGTGGCTCAAGCACTACCAGCGTGTGAGCAAATATAACCGCTGGGACAAGTCAATGCAGCTCATGAACGTTGTTTTCTTTCTTGCGGAACGGCACTTTTATGGTTCGAGAACCATGAGGACGCACTAGCTACATGGGAAAGTTTTGTCGACGAGCTCAAGGAGTGTTTCGGTGACACGATATCGAAAAAGAAGAAAGCCGAACAAACACTTGCCCAACGAGCTCAACGACCTAATGAGACCTGTACAAAGTACATTGAGGAAGTCCTAAAGCTGTGATCAATTTAATCGCACCATGACTGAAGACGACTAAGTCGGTCACCTCTTAAAGGGTATTGCTGAAGTCGTCTATCATTTCCTGATAACGAAGGACGACCTCGCCACTTCGTCTAACGTCATTCGTCATTGCCGAACGTTTGAGACCCTAAAGACTCGCCGCATTTCCCCCAAGTTTGGCCGTCTTTCCAACGTGCCCATCGTCGCCAGCGTGGACTTTGCGGGCAGTGACGACCTTGCTTCAATCGTCCGACGCATCGTCCAAGAAGAGCTGAGCCAGCAATTTCAACGCCCCGCCGCTGATTCCGTTTACAACGCATGCTCGCTCCAGCCTCCACTCCCTGAACCACAAGTCAACTGTGCCAGACAGGCCTACCCTGGTCCACGCACTAATACCGACCAAGGTCGCGTCTCTGCACCTCCAACGCACCGGTCCTACCCCCGCTCTGAGGAAGAGCACTATTATGCGCCTCGGAACTCTTACCCCCCTCCGAGCGACTTCCCCGTTTCCTAAGCTCCACGTGCGGCCCCAGTTTGCTACCGTTGTGGTCGTCCTGGGCACATTTCCCGTTACTGTCGGCGTCGCGACCAACCACCCCGCTTCTTCACACAGTCGTCGGCCCGGCCGTCCCTAGCTTTCCGTGGCCCCCAGTCCTGGAACCCTCCTCGTGACTGGCAGCCGCGCCAAGACCGACTCTTCCGCACCGATTCTCTGGTTTCCGACCGCAGCCTCACACCACCGCCTTCGCGACGTGGCCGTTCACCATCGCCTCGTCGTCGTTCTTCCCCACCACCGCCGGAAAACTAGCTCCTGCGGCCGATAGAGGTGAGGTCGCGGAACGGTCATCATCAACAATTCCTCTGCCGGTCGTCATGTTGAATAACAAAGTGTCTGTGTGTGTTGGTGGCTTAAACACTCTTGCATTAGTGGACACCGGTGCCGCTGTGTCGGTGATGAGCTTTTCTTTCAAAAAGCGCCTTGGACGCAAAATGATGTTTACATGGGACCAGAGTGCCAGTTTTCGTGGTGTTGGGGGTGAAACTTTGCGCCCAGTTGGCATCTGCTTCGTATCAGTCACCATTGCTGGAGAGAAGTTTCGAGCAAAATTTGTGGTATTACTCCATGCCACGCATGACGTCATATTAGGGTATTGATTTTTTACGTGAATGCGGGGCCACTTTGGATTGCGGAGCAGGAGAAATTTCTCTCCAGCGCAGTATGCTATCTACTTTTGTGCAGGATTCATCCGACTGCAGTGATGGTGTCTTTAGTGTGACGCAAGATGTGCTTTTGCCAGCCATGGCAGCAATGTTCGTCTCTGTTCGCTCTTCGGACAACCGCACAGGCACCTTCCACTTGATTGTTGAGCCAGATGTGCACAACGCCGCGAAACAGAATGTTCTCGTGCCCCGGGCCATTGTTACCGTAGTCGACGGTTGCGCACAACTATGGACAGTGAATGCTTCGTCAGAACGTGTTTTGATCCCATCGGGGCTTAAACTCGCTCGGTTTCATGCTTATGACATTCTTACTATCCAATCCGTGTCTGAGTGCGAGCCTTCAAGTCGAGCAGAAGACTTTTCCGTCAATATCATGCGCATGATCAGCAAGTCGCTTCCGTTCTTACCCAGTATGCGTCGGTATTTGACTTCGCTCAGCCAGCCATTCCACCCTCGCTGCCAGTTTCTCGCACTCAGCATCACATCAACACCGGTACCGCTCATCCGATCAGACAGAAGCCTTATCGTGTGTCCCAGGCTGAACGGAAGCTAATCAACGAGCAAGTGCAGGATATGCTACAGAAAGGCCTCATCCGGTAGTCGTCAAGTCCATGGGCTGCTCCTGTTATACTGGTACGCAAGAAGGATAATTCATGGCGCTTTTGCGTAGACTATCGTCGGTTAAATGCTGTGACGAAGAAGGACGTCTACCCGCTCCCGCGTATTGATGATGCCATGGACAGTCTTCAATCTGCATCGTACTTCTCGTCGGTTGACCTGCGCTCTGGGTATTGGCAGATCCCCATGCATCCATCGGACAGGGATAAGACAGCTTTTATCACGCCCGATGGACTGTATGAATTTAATGTCATGCCCTTTGGGTTATGCAATGCCCCCGCTACTTTTGAGAGATTTATGGCCACAATATTGCGTGGGCTTAAGTGGGAGCTCTGTATGTGCTACCTCGACGACGTGATCATTTATGGAAATACCTTTCGCGAGCATAACGAAAGACTCGGTATGGTGCAGGCTTGCTTCGCAAGAGCTGGACTGGTCTTGAACTCCAAGAAATGCCACTTTGGTGAGCGGCAAACCCTTGTCCTCGGGTTTCTTGTCAACAAGGATGGTATCCGGCCAGACCCACAGAAGATCGCTGCCGTACGGGAGTTCCCACAGCCATGCTCTTTGAAACACCTTAGAAGCTTTATGGGCCTCTGCTCATATTTCTGCCGCTTCATCCAAGGTTTTGCCCAACTCACTCGTCCTTTGACTTCCCTCCTTCATAAAGACGCCCCGTTGTGTGGTCGCTTGCCTGTGAGTCTGCCTTCCAGCAGCTGAAGTTTTTGCTAACTTCTGCACCTGTTTTGCGCCACTTCGACCCGGCGGCGCCGACAGAGCTCCATACCGACGCCAGTGGTGTGGGCGTCGGCGCAGTGCTTATCCAACTTCACAACGGCGCCCAGCACGTGGTCGCATACGCAAGTCGCACGTTGACCAAATCGGAAGGCAACTACACCGTGACGGAAGTCGAGTGTCTCGCTGTCGTCTTTGCTGTGCAAAAGCTTCGACCATATCTACATGGACGTCACTTCAAGATTGTTACAGACCATCACTCGTTGTGTTGGCTTGTTGGCCTCCGCGATCCTTCCGGTCGACTCGCTCGCTGGGCCTTACGCCTCCAAGAATATGACTTTACAGTGGCGTATAAGAGCGGTCGCCACCATGCTGATGCCGACTGTTTGTGTCGTTTTCCTCTGCCAGACACGGCAGGTTGTGAAGAGGACTTCGATGACTGTTTATCTTCTGTCTCTACCGAGTTTTCTAGCCTTGCTACTTTTAAGCAAGAACAACTCAAGGATCGTAGTCTCCAGCCGTTGTTTGATCAAGCCCGTGCGTCTGCTCCTGTAACGCCGTTCGTCATATAAGAGGGCGTGCTCTATAAGAACTATTCCGTGGAGGGTGCACGTCTGCTTTTGGTGTCCCTGCCAGTCTTCGTGGCATTTTCCTGCATGCCATGCGTGATGATATTTCTGCCGGACATCAGGGGTTTTCTCGCACGTTACATAGGACGCGGTAACGCTTTTACTGGCCTGGACTGTACAAGACAACTCAACAGTACGTTGCAGGCTGTCTGCAGTGTCAACGCTTTAAGCATCGCCCTGCCTCGCCCGCCGGCTCGTTGAAACCGATCAGACCACCTTACTCCCCTTTTGAGAAGATCGGGGTCGACTTGCTTGGACCGCTTCCCAAGTCTACCTCGGGCCAACGCTGGATTATAGTTTGCGTCGACTACTTGACTCGCTACGTGGAGACAGCTGCTCTTGTGTCCGCGAAAGCAACAGACATCTCGTCCTTTTTGCTGCACTCGGTGATCCTTCGCCACGGAGCTCCTCGTGTCGTAATCAGCGACCGTGGGCGCCAGTTCATTGCCGATGTCGTGCAAGAACTCCTACGGCTCTGCAATTGTGACTATCGTCATTCGATACCCTATCATCCGCAAACGAATGACCTGACGTAGCGCATCAACCGCACCCTCACGAACATGTTGTCCATGTATGTTGCGGCCGACCATAAGAACTGGGACACCGTGCTACCGTTTGTAACATACGCTTACAACACCGGAACCCACGACGTCACTGGATACTCCCCGTTCTTTCTGCTCTACGCGCGCCTACCACGCACCTTTCTGGACACGATTCTTCCCTTTTCTGACCATCGTGATCCGTCCATTTCGCAGACCCTTTGCCGTGCGGAGGAAGCGCGACGACTAGCTCGCCTCCGAACACTCAGTGCACAAGTTCGCACCAAGAGCCGTTACGACAGTGGACATATTGCGGTGACGTATGAGCCCGGTGACTACGTTTGGCTGTGGACGCCACTGCGTCGACGGGGCCTCTACCAGAAATTCCTCGCAAAGTACTGCGGCCCTTTTGTTGTTCTGGATCGCCTCAGTGACGTTAACTATACAATCGCCTAAGTCACCCCAGGCAATCGCCGCTCTCGCAAGGTCCAGGTCGTTCACGTCGCCCGTCTTGAACGCTGCAATCACAACGCTAATTAACTCGCTCGAGGTCGAGCTTCGACTGCCCCGGGCGAAGTGTTACGCCGCGCTGCGGCGCTGTCGCACTGCAGTGCAGTGGAAAGAAGAAGAAGAGCACGGTGTGCGCGAGACCATGGTGGAGCCCGCCTGACGCTGACCGTCCAGTGACGTCCCCGATCCCGACTTGTAAATAAACCCGTTCCCGTCCTCGCAACTTCATGACAATATATTAAAAGATCTTTGCCGATGAGTGCATTATTTTCAAAAATTTTCATTTTTTATCCCACCAACTTATCTTAAAGGTGCACTGAAGAGGAATCTGAACTCGTCTGTTTGCCACGAGAACTCTATCTATACGCTCCGAGCATTCTTAGAAACTTCGACTTATTGCCCTGTGTGGCCCATTTCCCTAATTAAGTTGAATTAACGTCCGGCTCCAACCTTTATTTTTTGAATTCTGCCCGTACAGTGGGCGGAATTGACCAACGCTTGGAGTGCCTTTGAGCCTGCTCCGTGGAGGCTTTGCTTTCGCTTTATTTTGTTTTTTAGGTTTCTGTGAAGAAATACTTTTATTCGCAGGTAATATAGCCGCAGAATAAGCGCGCAGAAATAAAAATACACGCGGTCTATTTGCTTCTACGGATTACTACGTATTACTCCGCCAAAGGCAGAGCGGCAAGCCGCCACGGGACTGGGTGATATGCACTCCACGCATTGGTCGACTCCGCCCACCGCACGGGGAAAATAAAAAAAAAAGGCGGGAGCTGGACGTTAATTCTATTTAATTAGAGAAATCGGCCACACAAGCCCATAAATCGAGGTTCCTAAGAATTCTCAGAACGTGTAGATTGAGTTCCCGCGGCAAAAAGACGAGTTAAGATTCCTCTTCACTGCACCTTTAACTGTGAACTTGCAGCTTCAAGCATATTGCTGAAAAAATGGGACACGACAATTAATTACGACAAAACCGTCTATATATGTGCTACAAACAATTTCAATAAAATGAAATTTACGTATGGTATTAGGGACAACTTAATTATTCAATTCGGTGGATGTAGGTATCTGGGATTGATTTTAACGTCGGATCTTAAATGGTCAACACGTACACATCTGCACCCAACATCTGCACCTCTACCAAGAAAAAGCAAGGATTTTAAAACTTACACGGCGTTTCAGCCAGTGCTCTTAAGCTTGAAGCGTACAAATCCGGAGTTCAACCCGTCTAGAATACGCAGGTGTACCTGTGTTATGGGACCCACATACTGCAACCAACGTTGGAAAATTTCTAATGATCCAAATATTACAACTACTACTCGTATATAGCCAGTATAAAAGAACAGGCTCTCCGTCCGCAATGATACTTCAGGCAGCTCTTGAATCAATGGAGGGAAGAAGAATCGCTGCCCGGTTGCGCTTTTTTTTCTCTGTATTTGGGAAAACTAAGCATTCAATCAGATTATTAGTTCGAAAAGCACACAACCAGACCTTTCGGACGTAAACACAATCGTAGCATCAAGACAATCTGTGCCCGCACAAACACGTACAAGTTTCAAATTTTCCCGAAAATTATATCCGATTAGAAATCCCTGGCTAAAGATTGACCTTTACTTTCTCCAATGTCGTGAGAGATTTAATACCTAGCCCTATGATTAGAAAATATTATTTACTAGCACAGCCGTAGTGTACTTAGTTTTTTTGGGCAGTGCTTGCGGCATGTTTTTTTTGACACCGTGAACTTTGTTTTGTAACTTCGATTATTTGTGTCAATTTGTAATTTCTTGTGTGAACTTATTTGTAGCCGCATTATTGTTGTTGATTTGCTGATTATAAGGCACAGTGTTTCTTTAACAAATGAGTCTACCCTCTCCTGCTTGGACCAATTCGATCTGCAGTACTTTGTAAATCAAATAAATAAAATAAAAATATCAACCATAAAAACAAAGGAAACAGCTTCATTTAAGAAAGCATCACATGGCGTTTGAACACAGGCAAGATGGGGTTAGTTGAAATTGAAATTATGAGGCCTTGACAATACGGAAGCAACGCAATGCAACTAGGCTCACGAAAAAAATATCCACTCTTAATTTAAGGAACAGCGACTTATCACTATCCGTGATGTCGAAAAGTCCCTTTGACTCATTTTTATGACCTCCTTTATGTAGATGTTACTTGTGTTCCAATCTAGCATAACCTGCTACTGTGTTGCAGGTGATGGGAGAATGGATCCGCAAGTACGGCAAAATATTTGGGTTCTACCTTGCGGAAAAGCCCTACATGGTCATCACCGACGCCGATGTGATCAAAGAGATCTTTGTCAAGGACAGCCGCATATTCCAGGACAGGCCTCTGTACGCCCTCGATGTGGAGCCGATGACAAGCTCCATCTTCTTCGTCACAGGCAAGCATAAAAACCACATGCTTATTCGATTTGGCACTTTCCATTCTTCCATGCACGCATCAAACAAGAAATTCGCATGCCTGCGCCACACTGTTGCAGAAATTGACGAGAGGAGTATGCCGCTAAGCAGAAAAATTAACAACGTACACGAGCAGGTAGTGAATTTTGAGCCAACCCCTGCTACTCTGCCCTTAGAACCCAGTGTGTTACCGTTAAAAACCAGCGGTTACCTTACCCGCGCATTACATGTCCTGCCCAAGCCCGTTTATTCCTCTTGACTTCCACTAGGAAGTCATTAACTTTTGTTTCATACTTGACACCCTCTGTCCTCTTCTTTTTAAGTTGAACCCTTCTCGTTTCCCTCCACGGGCAGCTATATGCAACTAATGAAAGATCTGAATAACAAAAAGGCACACCTCTGATTGTACACAAGGCATGCCCATGGAGGTAGCTAAGAAGAGCTGCATGGTTTCTTTCTTTTTTGTTGAGAGGGTGAGGGGGAAGCGGTGCCTCCAGTTCTTGTTAAAGAGCTATAACACCAAATGTTTGCTTGTGTGTTGTAATTTAAAGTTTGTGTGAGACGTTGGTATGCATAGAACACCCCGTGGTATTCTCCTACGACCAAAAAAAAATTACTGAATTTCTTCTTGTACGTTATTTCAGTTTCGGTTTCATCAACCAAACGATGACGGTGGCGGATATTAGAGCTTTAAGTCACGTAAGGCACGACAAACGACAATATAACTGCTGATACGTTGTTTATTCCAATTTTAGCTCTTAAAGCGCGCTGGTATAAGTACTATGGTGGGCAAACACTATGTTTCATTGTTTTTGTTGCCGATTTTTCATGCCTCACATGACTCAAAGTTCAATTACACGTCAGAACCATCCTTCAGTGGATTAAACCTAAACCGAAACAGCGTGAGAGACGGAATGCAATCATAAATTACTTGGCGGTCATAGGCGAAAACCAAGAGATGATCCATGTATTCAAATAGTTAATGCATCATATGAAAGAAAAAAACACGCAGTAAAACCAGGTGTATAGGACTTTAAGTTCTCACCTCCTTACTCAGAGTAGGGCAAAGGATGCCATCAACAATTAATTTCTTCCCGCTCAGGCCACGAACTTCCTGATTGCCAGCTACACCACGAAAGCTTTTTACTCCCTTATTCCGGAAACCCCGCTCTTACCTTCAGGTACACTAGTAGTTTAAAAGCAAAATTTAAGCTCGAAATACCAGACCAACAAAGGTGAGAAAGGCTACAGTTATGAAGGGAGGCGCGTTTAGCTGGTTTATTTTATCTGCCCATTTTCAGCTCTTGCAGATCAAGAAATTCCAGAGGTGTGCTATGGGATCCAGATTGAAGACAAAATTAAGCTGGCCACCACCTTAGCTCGTTTCCTTCAGCGAGCGCATAGTCGTAGTGCCATGCAACCGTCCCTACAAAGGCATACTTTTTGGGTTGAGGAGTGGTACTCTTAGAAAGAAGTCCAGAAGCCCACTTGCCGCTTGGCAAGTTTTGAAATCCACATAAAGCAAACTCCATCCGTTTTTTGCGGGCGGTTTTCCCGGTTTTTCTCACCCTTTGTGACCGTATTTGCAAGGCTATAGTCGGCGCGTCACTGTACCGTACGCCACTCAACGACAGCCTGCTTTAACTTGTGTTTCACTTCTGCCGGATCTAATTCAGTACTTTCTACAGCCCTGTGTCCCTTGCTAAAAAAAACAACAAATGGCATGACGGTCACCACGTGTCAAAGCGATATTCAGCGACAGCTGTTAATGCGATATTGTCACGTAGTGGTGACTGCAGTAAGAAGAACAGGAAAGCAGCGAGAACGTCTTCGGAACGAAACTCTTTATTCGGGTTGACTTGCGCCCGCAAAGAACTGAATCACTCGGTGGCGGCGTAGCGACAAGCGTGCTCGGCGGTCGTCGAACAGAATGCCCGCCGCTGTCGGCCGCTCTTTTTAAAGCTGATAGCGAAAATTCGAGATAAAGCTTGGGAAGTTACTAGAACATTCTGGCACAAAGTAGAATTGGCTCCGCCTTCATGCGATCAATCGAGATAATTCTAGGCGTGTCTTGCGTCACAAACGAAGCGATAAAGCGGCGTGCTGGCAGCCTTGAAGCATGAACAGATAAACACGACAAAAAACGCTACAAAGATTCGCGGCAATATGTTGGGGTTGAGAATATGAGCGCGACCTTATATCTGTGTAGTTCTATGGCGTGGATTTCGGTAGCCCACACGAAGTCGTTTACGCACCAGCGTATGCAGCTCGGTCGGTTGAAAAGCCGTAGGCGTCGTAGTTGTAGTTGTCGGAACCGCGCGTCGGAAACAATCGTGTCATGCCAACCGTTTGCCGCAGAACGTTACAGATGGTGCTATACCATTCAGCCTTTTGAGCAGCATAAACTGACTAGTTAAGTCAGAGAGCTTGCGGCAGGAATTCGAACCGGCGACCTATAGTCGAGGCTGCGGGTGTCCACCGAGATGTGTGAGACAGTTACTGCATCTTCCTTTCCTCAAATGATCTTCCTTTCCTCAAACTACAATGATACGTGGCAATATATTCCATTACTACGTCCAGCACGTCGCTATCAATTGCGAACTGCGGTTCCCTTGCTGGACTGTAGAACATTAATTTGGTTTTCTGCATGTTAATCCTTAGCCCCACCGTTCTGCTCTGCCTGTCTAACTCATTGATCATGCTTTGCAGTTCGTCTCGTGAGTGACTTAGCGAGGCAATGTCATCAGTGAATCGCAGATTACTTAGGTGTTCTCCGTTAACTCATCCCCAACTCTTTCAAGTCTATGCGTTGGAATGCCTCCTGTAAAGAGGCGGGGAATAGCATTGATGAGATTGTGTCTCCCTGCTGGATGCCCCGCCTTATTGGAATTTTGTTGCTGACTTTAGGACTATTGTAGCTGTGCAGCCGTTATAAATATCTTCCAGCATTCTCTCATAAGAATCTTCCACACCTTAATTCAACAATGCCTCCTTGACTGGGGATGTTTCCATTGAGTCAAATGCTTTCTCGTAATCTATGATGGCTATTCATTATTACAGATTAAAAATTACAGAATGGTACTTAGTAAGGCAGAAAAACATAAATCACCACATTTCTTACATGTGATCATTATTAAACCCTTTCACTTGGCTATATGGCAATACGAGAGAAAAAAAAGCTGGCGGAAATGTCAAAAAATACCACACTTAGGCACACCACAGAAACAGAAGAAAGGGTAAAAAAATGCACGATGTTCGGATAATGAGACACTCTTGCAGGGATATTTAAAAATATGTAATTTATTTTATTTTAGGACAGATGGTACCGAAATGCAAAATGAAAACTGTGAGAAATGAACTGTTTATTTATCGTAATTAGACTCTACATTGAGTAAATCTAGCTTACGATTTCCCACAAAGTTTTGTTCTCTTTGTAGCAATGAATTGTTAAGAAATGAGAGTCACAGTGATCTGATTATTCGCAAGCGTGTACAGGAAAATGTAAACATTATATTTACAAATAAATAACAGTTAAAATGAGACTATCGTGCAATAGCTGTGTTTAGTTAGTGTTATAACCATCGAATGTTAATACTGAAATTTCTGAATTTTGCAGCTTTGAATTGACCGCAAACGAGGCCGCATGACAGTATGCCGTAGCTAACATTCGCATGAATGAATGCACGGTAGAGTGACGCGTGAGTATAAATACTGGGAGGACGGTATTTCACAACACAATTATTTCGCAAGGAGTTGTATTTGATAATGAGCTAGATGATGAAGAAACTTGAGAATAAAGCCAAATTCGCTCCCATGTATACGCAAGAATCACTGACGGCACCTAGATGATAATTACCGAAAATGGAAGAAGCGGGATGACGCAACGACTGTTGTGAAGAGAAGAAATTTTGTCTTACTCTCGCTAACTTTAAATTTATTTAGCTGCTGCCAAGTCAAGCCAATAGCGATGTCATGGTTAAGTTTGCTAACTAGAGAAGTCATGCAGTTTTCAGAGATTAAGATTGGGCTGTCATCAGCGCACAGTATGCAGTTAGCAGATGTCAGACAGTTTGGCAGGACAATAAATGAATTAAGAAAAGAAGTCATACTAGTATACATTCCTGCTGCGCGCAAACTTGTTCTCTTTCAGTAAATTCCTTAAATAGCAGCAACCTCATTTTGATCTTCTAACTACGAAGAAATATTAAATATTTTTCAGTATATACTACAACTTTCATTTTAATGAAAGAACTGAGTCGGTAATGCCATCGAAGGCTTTTAATAAGCTATGAATACAGAGTCAGCACATTCAGATTTGTCAATGGCCGTTTTTAGATGTTTTCTTGGGAAATGAAATTCTAGGTCGGTGAAGTAGCCAGAGCGGATGCCCGACTGGCGTGGTGAAAGTATATTAAATTTTAAAATATAATATGATAGCCACTTTTCAATTGATTTCTAAAATATTTTACTAAAAAATGCGATCCACATATTGCTGTGTGGCTCATTATTGAGCCGCAGCATCCTTAAATAGTGTCGTTGTATTACCGTACTTTAGTTGCTAGGAAAAACACCTCTGCACAAAAGTGAAGTACGAATGCGGTCAGAACACGGGATATGAGGTGGGGATTTAATTCAATACGTCAGGACTTGTTACATGGAGGGTGCTAACTAAAGATGAAACTTCTTCAGGTTTATTTGGCGACAATAAAAATGGATTGAATTGTGTGATATAGCATCAGTACTATTACTAAAGAAAACGTTACTGAAAGCGTCCACAATATCTGATGGGTTGCAGTATTTCTTGACATCAAGTACAATAATCCTAACTGCATGTTTCTTGTATCCGTTTAGAAATGAGTTTTCTACCTGTCATTTTTTTCTGATTTTTTTTTCTGTAGTGTAGCCTTGTTGTCAATATTTATTTCTTTTAGGTGTTTTCAACTAAGCTAAAAGTGAGCAGACATCTTCATCTACGACGTGCATTCGTGTAGAAAGGCTGCAGAATCCGTTCAACGCGGTAAAAAACCGGCAAACGTATACGCCCGGATAAGCGTCAAAATTTTACCATTTCACTTTCCCTCGGTAAACTTTTACTTCACCGCTGGTTTCAAAAAGGCTAATGGCTGGCAAAAGCTTCCTATTACCAGCTATGTACAAAAGAAGAAATTGGTCCTGAAAATCTGTACCTTCCATTTACCTCCACCGTCTATATCTTTGGGAAGTCCCCTAAAGAAATTTTCTGCAGGACCACCTTCCTTATTGTTTTGTCCAAATTCTATCGTATTTTGTATTTTATAGCTGACTCTGACTCTAAATTTGGTGCCTTCCTTTTTGCAGGTATGGAGTGGAGAAAAGTGCGCTCTATCATGAACCTAGGCTTCACTGCCTCTAAGGTGAAGCTGTACTCCAACATTGTGAACAGGTGCGCCGATGTGTTCGTCGAAGTGCTCGGGGAGGTTTGCCGCAAAACCAAAGTTACCGAAATATATCAGCTGACCCAGAGTCTGGCGCTGGACATCATCACCAAGGCAGCCCTTGCCTGGGAGGTAAGGGCGCACTCCCCACTCTGTACGTAATTTGAAATATAACACGCGCATGCTAATTGCAAATCTCATCAAAACGCAGATTGACTGCCAGAGATCGACTAAAGATCCCATGCTGAACTGGATGCGAAAAGTGTTCGAGCAGGCCGACAAGACCGCCCTTGAGGGCTCGTTTGCTTTTCCTGCTCTGCGTCCTATTCTTCTCCTTTTGTATCCGTTCACGTCCTTCGCTCGCTGCATGAAGAAAATGATGAACGACGTAGACAAAGTCACAGAACTCCGTCGCACAGGAAAGCGGCCACGCAGCGACGACATGATACAGATGATGCTGGACGCCCAGACCGGCGCCAGGAACGAGTCGTGCGCTTCTGGTCAAAAGGTGAAGACTCTCGAACAGCGCCACGTCAGTTCAAACGCAGTGGTGCTTCTCATAGCTGGCTTCGACACTACTGCCTCAGCACTGGCATTCTTGCTCCACCTGGTGGCCAAGCACCCTGAAGAGCAGGACAAGATCCTGCAGGAGATGGAAGAGCGCTTCCCGGGCGTGGATGAGCTGTCTTTTGAGCAGCTGCATGAGCTCCAGAGGTTAGACATGGTGGTCAAGGAAGCGCTGCGTCTCTATCCTCCAGTTCCCCTCATGGTGGCCAGAACATGCACTAAGGACACGACGGTCCTCGGCCACTTCATTCCCGCCGGCGTCAATATCATCGCCCCGGCCTGGTACGTCCACCGTGATCCCGAGCTGTGGCGGGAGCCAGAGGAATTCATCCCGGAACGCTTCTCGGAAGAAGAGTCGAAGAACAGGCACCCTGCGGCCTACTTCCCGTTCGGTTTGGGTCAAAGGACGTGTCTCGGCAAACGGGTGGGCCTGCTCACTATGAAGACAGCTCTGATGAAAACACTGCGCGATTACAAACTGGAAATATGCGAAAAATCGAATGATCCTCTGCTCATGACAGTGCCAAGCTTGGTGGGCAACCCGAAAGGTGGCGTGCACCTAAGCCTAAAACCGAGGAATATCTGAGCGCTGCTAGATTATTTTCGGCCTGTCAAATGTAGCGACTTCATGATCCAGTGGAAATAAAGTGAACAATAAAATACTGGCTTGCTGTGCGCTCTTGTACGGTCTCATTTTGTCAGCGTATATGTAGAAATCGCTAAATAGTATCATCGCATGTTTAATAACGGGCGCTTCGCTTTCCTAAACACTAACCGCGTCCTGATGTAACAAAAATAATTTTCTTCCTAAAACAGGCAAATCTCACCGTAAATAACATATTCCTAATGCAAGAGATGCGTGTCCTAATGTGCAAATAGGCTTTACGCTTGGCTCTCGAAGCATATATTAAGAAATAAGCGGAAGTATGCACAAGAGACACTTCCATATCTCTGTTATTTTGCGCAGCGCAAGGGACAAAGCTCGAGGCAAGTTCACAGACAAGGCGCTGCACTTACAACAGGTTTTATTGGGCGATTTTCACTTCTTAAGAACAGTGGCAGCCAATCTCAAATGAAAAAAAAAACCCCAGATACCCAAAATGTCTAGAATGACAGTTCCTGAGCAAGGGCTACAGTGCGACAAGACCATATATATATCTGTGTATTCAGCCGAGTTCAAGTTCCTGTGCTCGCGTCGTTGCCAGTACTCTCATATCACTTGAATTTTTTTGTTCGCTTGCGAAGGTGTTGCTAAGATAGGAAGAAAACAATCTATCTGTAATATAATAACAACATGCGCAACTAACATATTATACCCATCTTCAGCTTTCAATGAAAAACGTGAATAATTTGAAGACAGACAGGTGGAGAATTTGTTTGAAAAACTTACAATGCAGTCAGCCTGGAGATTTGTGCAAAATACAACTTTACCGTTCATTAAATTCCTAAGCTTCATGAAAATTTTCGATGAACAATTGCTATCCAGTTCTTACTATCTTGCATGTATTTCTCGAGCGCCCTCAACCGCTGCCACTATTAAGCGTATTGCTCAACCAATGTCTAGTGCGAGCAGCGCAGGACCTTATACGAGGTACGATCCACATATTTGCCTCGCAATGTTCCATACTGCACTATAAAACACAGATTTCGCACTTGTAGCCTTCTTAATGCTGCGCCTAATGACATACTCCGCACATGCATGCTGCGCTTCAGTTCGATGTAAATCTTATCTCTCCGAGAGCATAATGATTGCACCACTCGTAAGTCGTACTAGATGCGGCGATGCCAAGGGCGCACGATGTCAGCCCACTTCTTTCGACGGAGCTTACTTTCCAAGAAAGCATGCAAGCGAAAGTTGCGCAGCACGTTTCGCTTGGCGTAAGCAGATGAATCGATGCAACGCTCGCTTGATCAGAAACTGAAAAGACTTGTACGCGCCTTGCAGCGTGAAACACTAAAGCTGGCTTATGACAGTCCGCTGTCAAGTCGCGGCCATCTCAAAACCCGGCTGACGACGTAGCGAACGCAACTACGCACTAAAATTTCAGAAGTTACTGTTTTCAGCGGCACGGCGTTGCCGGTGGTAGCCAAGCTGCCCGAGCCGCGCGCTTCCCGAGCGCCGAAGCTCGGCAGCTCGGCTGGCTCGGCGGAGAATGAAGAAAGAGAGAAGAGAGAAACAATTGAGGAGGAGAGTGGAGCCAACTTCCGTTTGCAAGGCAGCTTCCCAAGAAGCGACATCAGGGCCTCCCCTTAATTCTTTGCTTCCTCCATGGCTGTGCCCTGCTATTTCTCTCATTAACGTTCTGATTGCATTGGCTACTGTATAGATTTGTGTTGAACTCTTGGGCTACTTTAACTGCCGTATCAATATTAAGGCGGAAGCCTTTAATGCCTCATCGTTGTAAGCAGGAGCTGTCGACAGAAATGTCACGCTTTTCAATTGGTTGAAACGGTCGTGACGTCGCAGTGCGCGAATTTCGAACGGGGCCAAATGTACTTTGGCTACTAACCATGCAACCAATTAAAGGGATCGTATAGTGATGCTCCAAATAAGTTTGACTGAGTTTAGTTAATTGCTTACTTAACCAATTAGTCTAATTAACCTTTCTAGTCAGAGCAAATAAATAAATAAAACCGAGTAGCAAATTGGCCGAGCTTGGGAATCGAACCCCGGTCTCCGCGGAGTGCGAGTCGAGCACGCTACCACTCCGCCATGCCAGCTCGATGGTTCGGAATGAACAAAAGTGCGTCTAGTGAATACGGTGTCTTCGTTCACTCCCATCTTCCTCTCTTCCCGTTACGGCGAGGTTTAGGTGTCCACCGAGATATGAGAGACAGATACATTTCCTTTCCGCAGAAACCAATTTACCGACGAGCAAGGCGTATTTGTCCGCGTTTGAGATTGGTCCAAATTTTCGTGACTTCACCGCGCGCGAATTTTGACGGGTGTCCACCGAAATATGTGAGGCAGTTACTGCGCAACTTCCTTTCCTCAAATACAATTTTCGACTAGTGTCTACTGAGGTATGTGAGAAAGTTACTGCGGAATTTCTTTTCCTCAAATACAATTTTCATTTTCTTCATTACGGCCCCTCTTTGTTCTTTCACTCACACTTCCTCCCTTCCTGTACGGTGCGGCTCAGGTGTCCACCGAGATGACAGAGAATTACAGCCATATTTCCTTTCCTCAAAAAGCGTTGCGTTCAAAAGGCAACGCTTCGCGCCGAACAGGTGGTGGCGTTCCTTGGACTCCGTGGCAGCGCTACAACACGCTGTCGCGTTCCAATCCTAAAGGCGAAGCTTAAGCGTCATTAATTAGCAGTTAATTAATGCACCAACAAAATGTGCAGTGAACAATCGCGTAGCCGAATGCAGCACTGAGGCTTTCGCCTTTCACCACTTTAGCCGCTAAAGTTCCTCGTAATTTTTGTTAATGGCATTGCTATCCTTGTCTGTTAACGCATACACCTGCTTTTTACCTACGCCTAGTTTCCTCTTCACCGCTTTTATGCTGACTCCTTTCCTTAGAGCATGTACGATCCTCTCCATATTAAGGCGAAAGCCTTTAATGCCTTATTGTTGTCGACAGAAGGTTGTCAGCAGAGGTGTCCCGCTTTTCGGTTGGTCGAAATGGTTATGACGTCAGAGCGCGCGGATTCCAACGGTAATGAGGTCAACCACGGATGCCTAGCGCCACCTTTTGGAGCACATGACAACTAATAAAATAGTAGTCGTCGGCTCCGACAGGGAGCGTAAGGCGCCCGTGGGTGATCACGTTACATACCTGATTACTGCGAACAGAGCCATGGATACAATCGAACTCATCGAAGCAGAGACTCGTGCAAAAGAAGCAGTCAAAGTCGGCAGTCAAAGTGTTTAGTTGTAGTGTGTACTCAAAGTCAAATAAAGCACTAGTACAGCAAATAGCCTCGCAGAAAATGCCAAACAGTGCGCCAGGAAAGGCTTTCGCTTTGCAACACTTTAGAGAGCCCCTTATTTCGGCTACCTTGCGCTTATTATGCTCATGTATTTCGTAAATTTGTTTTACTCCTTATGCTTGACGTACATCACTCCCGAGCTGAGAAAGGAAATCCATCTTGCGTGTATTTACACTTTTTGTCTCTTGCTTTACTGGGAGCGTTAAGCGGTGACGAGTCACGGGCAGAAAGGCTTAACGGTGTCACTGTTGACAATGCGCGTTCAAAAAGGGGGTATAACCAGCTTAATAAAAACGCACACAGGACAGAGAAATGCACTTCCGGCCCTCGTACTTTGCTCTTCTCTGTCCGGTTATTCTTCGTCGCGTTAAACCCCTTTTGAGTCATGAGAAGGGAGAGTTACCATCCCGGGACCCGCTCTGAATAACACTGCATTACTATTCGAGCGTGAATACCTCATCACCAGAGATCGCAAAATGTTCGCACGCAGATTATACACCAGCGCCTCCTCTGCACACTTGTTCGAGTTCCCCGCCTTCTGTGGATGTCCTGGAGTACAACACTGGGATTGTAATCGCGCTGTACTCCCTATTTTGTGGACTATTAACGAATTCAACACCAATCGGACGGCAGCATTTACTTCAGATTTTCGTAGAAACTGCCCCAAAAGAAGAGCCCAAGCCTACCAAAATCAAGAAACACGACCTGGCGGACTTGCAATGCGCCATCTAGCTGATAAGCTGCAGACCATAGTCCCAACCGATCTGATGACGGCGAAACTACTTGATTTTATCATCTATGGGCAGCTGGGCCGCAGAGCACCACGGCTATTGTTTGAGGACTGCACAACGCCGAGTTGCAATTCTATGCTTTCATGCCTTTGATCACAAGAAATCCGAGGGCGGAGCCAACAGAAGGCTTAAACCGTTTCAATCTGGGTTTCAAAACTAAGCTCTTCGTGCACAAGAGAAACCTCAGTGGTCCGATACTTGTTCAAATTACATTTTGGTATTCCGGCTTGCGCTCAGTCCAAAGCGAGTAGCATGAAACATCTTACGATTTCGATAAGAAGATATGCTGAAGGCTGTATTGTTCTACCAACACCTCCCCACCTACTCCTTCATTGTGACGTGGCTCGGTGCTCGGTTGTGTGAAGTATGTGACAACAAATATGGTCTGGTTTATCAATGAGCAAACGTAGGACCTTTTCTCCAAGAGCTAAGAAGAAATAAGCGGTTTTCTAGAACAACTCTTGAGCGCGATTACATCAGGCTATATTTCAGTGCGCCAGCAGTAATGCTCCCACTCCTCCATTTCACCGATCTTTGTACAAAGCATGCTTCACTTGGGAACCAAGCCATAGAGTAATATAGAAGTAAAGAGCGGACACTCCCGTAGGCCCCAGCGGCCGACTTTTGTGCACAGCGCACCTAGCGGACCCGGGGAAACGCACTGGCCTCAGAGATGATAGGACACAACAGGAATCTTGGAGGCTCTACTTTCATTGCATCTTGTGCGTTCTCCACTCTCGCGGAGGAGGCGGTGTCACATTGCCCAGCTGAGCAGCCGGCCACCAGCGTGACGATTACGGAGCACGCAAAGATTATCCAGGTTTCGACGTGCAACGCTCGTCAAAAGCGTTTGGCTTTGATCGCTTGCCAGGGCGCCGCGGCGAACATGTCACCCACAAGCCGCAAAGGCGTTATGCCACGCATCGCGTGCGCTTGGCAAGCGGCAGTGAACCTACTACGTGCATTCTGTCAGGGTGACAATGAGCGCCTCAGTCACTCCGCAGAAGGAAGCCAAGACATGCCAAGACCATACTCTTTTTCTTTTTTTTTATTTGCACGTTCAGTGCCATCTGGCGGAAACGGGGAAGCGCCGAACTCGGCCGCGAAAGGGCCCGAGTGTCCGCTCTTTACTTTTATGTTACTCTATGACCAAGCCTCGAACAGAAGCCGAAACCGACGTGAAATCCGAAGTGCTTGCGAATCTAATTCGCATTTTTCTAAACCGCGCTAAAACTTACGTTTTTTATACGGGCTAACGTTAAACGTCCCGTCCTGCTGAAAAACCCGTGCGTCGTCGATCGGCAGTTTGACCTAAAACTAATGACTAATCATAGTCTCCTGTATTTACATGCGTGGTCATCGGCGCAGAGGTCAATGGATGCAGACCGTCGTACTTTTTGTCAAGGCTGAGAGCGCTGCTTCTCGGCGATCGCCAAAAGTAGGCATGTGGCGATAAATGAGGCACCCGCCCGAAAATGTGTTGTCATCGGAGAATACCTGAAACATTGCTCATCGCATGGTTTATCGCGGCCAAGCCGGTTTTTGCTCTCGCCGCGATGAGGCTAAGGTCAAAGGATGCCGCAAGGGTTGCCAGATCATTCCAATCAGAGGTAGCCAAATTGGCCTTCCCAGTATCCCAAATGTAGCCAAAAGCGAAATTTTTAAGTAGACGAAAAGTAGCCACAAACCTTTATTTTTTGTGAGCTAACTCCTTAGGTGTAATTTAATTTCATGCGATGATATTTATATATTTACTTCTTTTCACACATGACCAGTGAGATGGGGGCCATAGCGTGGCATTTCCGCACCGTGCGCACCACCACTGAGGTTATGCGCCACGGAAAGCAGATGCTGCAACAGTTTAAGGAGTCCACAACACAGGCATGAAAGCTAATTCATGATAACGGAAATGCGGTCTTCATCAAAAATCACGAAAAGAACAAAGCACAAATAGCAGCCCAGAATAAAGTCACTGAGCAGTGATACGAGTTCAGCCACACAGAAGGCTTCAAGCTTACGACAATTTCCCTGAACACAACACAAAAATTTTAAAACTACAATCAAGCGCAAGACAAAATTTAGTACAATGTGGCAGTTTGTACAAAATGAAGCACAACAAATAACGGAAAATGGGATTAAGAGGAATCTCTTGCTCGTGAGTTATCTTGGAAGGGGAACTGCTTGATCCGTGTAGAGTGTTGGAGCTGAAACGGGACAAACATTCTTGGTCCTGTTTAAAATCCTTGCCGCAGCACCCGTTCCTGGTGAGGTCATATGTCACGTGGAAAAGAAATTCTAGAGGCCCGTGTACTGTGCGATGTCAGTGCACGTTAAAGAACCCCAGGTGGTCAAAATTTCCGGAGCCCTCTACTACGGCGTCTCTCATAGCCTGACTCGCTTTGGGACGTTAAACCCCTATAAACCAAACCAAACCAGCGAGACCTGGCTGGACGCTCTTTCGACGGCGGCGTTTAATACGGTATCGATAACAAAGAGAGCGCGAGCTGAGATGTCAATGCAATAAAGGCGGGAAGCTGGGCTAGTTGGTGTGTCATCATTAATTAAAAGACTAGCCCATAAAACAAGGACACAGACATAGAAGGAGACTGGACGAGTGACATTAACGGGGAATGTGATAACTGCGTCAGCACTACATCACTTGCCCTGTCCAGGAAGGAAGAAATGAATCTCAGGAGCAGTTTTCCACATTTTGATTAGTTTATGCTCGTTCTGACTAAGTATGCACATGTGCCGCCGAAGTGCTTTTATGTAAGTGTTTGCCAAAAGTAACCCGGCACAGGTGGTTTCTTTCTTTGCCGCGTAGCGAAGCACTCATGGCAGCCCTTAAGCTCTGATTCTGTGGGCAGAAAGGTGAGACCTTGTCGTTACATTATGTCACCGTTCGGTCTTTAGGGCTCCGTTATACGTTTCAGAAGCAAGAACCTGTTGCTCTGTTACTTTTGGCAAAGACTGTACCTGTTTACTGCAGTAAAACCTCAGTTGATGTTTAGCGCTCGGCCTGTCCCCTTCTATGCCTTTGTCCTTGTTTTATGCGCTAGTCATTTAATTAATAATTACTGAGACATCATTGGGAACGTCGGTTTGCAGCAACATTGTTTTCTACTTCTTTAGCTTACTCAGAATTCATTTATTGACCAGATGCCCTCTGCCAGACCATCGACTTTCGTTTCGAGCAAGCGATGCTCAGATTCTAATACAGAAATTTAATTGGTCCCTAAAAGTACTGAATGAGCGACGGACAAAGTCGAAGCCGTACGCAATTACGTTTTTTTTTTGTTCGAGAAGCTTCCGGTCGCTCGGAAGCGTCAGGTTCCCACAAAGCTGCTTCAGCACACTTTTGCGCTGTAAAGTTGCTGACGTTTCCAAGAGAAAGATTTATCACAGTCGCCAAGAGAAGACTTCTCGAGGCTACCGAGAAAAAAAAAAACTCTCATACCTGATGTCTTGACACGTTATATATGTGCGGCTCCCATTCCTCGTTGTCAGGTTCAGCGTCATCGTCATCATCATCATCACCATCCTCATCAGCCTGACTACGCCCACTGCAGAGCAGACGCCTCTCCCATGTCTCTCCATTAACCCTGTCCTTCGCCAGTTGCGGCCACCGTATTCTCGCAAATTTCTTAATCTCATCCGCCCATCTAATTTTCTGCCGGCCCCTGCTACGCTTGCCTTCTCTTGGAATCCACTCCGTTACCCTTTAGGACCAGTGGTTACCTCGCCTTCGCATTACATTTATTTATTTATTTATTTATTTATTCACAATACCTTACAGGGCCCAGAAGGGCATTGAGTAAGGGGGGCAAAGAACGACAAATGTACAAAAGAAACTAATTAATACAACATGAGATACAAGAGATTAAGTAAAAGAAACTAATGTACTTAAAGGCGAAATTATACATAGGATACAAGGTACTTATTAGTAGCATGAATGCCGGACATACGGCCAAAACAAAACGTAATGGGAATGAAAGAACGAAAGTACACTGCGAGAACAAAAAAAAATCAAAGATAGGAGAAAAAGCGATGTCATGTGAGATATCTACGTAGCTGATCCTGGAATGGTTGATGATTGACGATGGATGCGATATTGTCAGGAAGATCATTCCAAAGAGCGATGGCACGTGGAAGTGCAGATGAATTAAAAGCGAGGGTTCTACCGTGAATTCGTTTTATGCTGTTCTGGTTATGTAGGCGGCGTGAAATGCGTGTAGGCGTTTCAAGAGGTAATGGAGATGGCCTTGTGCTGAAAAGATATTTTTGAAATAAGCACAAAAGAGCAATGGAACGGCGAATGTCTAAAGGCTCGAGACCGATATCAAATTTTATTGCTGTTATGCTGCAGTGAGGGCTGTATTTGCGTGTAATGAAGCGAGCGGCTCTGTTCTGGATGGATTCTAACATGCTGATTAAGTATTTCTGGTATGGAGACCATGTAGGTTATGCAAATTCTAGTTGCGGCCGTACGATTGTGAGATATGAGACGTGCCCTGTCAAAGCCCACTTCTTCCTCTTGATTTCGACTAGGATGTCATTAAGCCGCGTTTGTTCTCTCACCCACTCCGCCCGCTTCCGATCACTTAAAGTTACACCTAACATTTTTCTTTCCATAGCTCGTTGCGTTGTCCTTCACTTAAGCTGAACCCTCTTTGTTAGCCTCCATATTTCTGCCTCGTAGGTGAGTACAGGCAAGGGCGTCCGCAGAACTTTTTCCAGAGGTGTGCACCCGATGGCTGGGTATGGGGGAGGCGGTTGATTAGCACCAAAAAGGAACTATTTGTGGTCTAAACTGCGCACATGAAAAAAAATTACAAGCAGCAAATTAGTGCTAGACTTGGAGAACAAACATTAGAATTTATTAATGAAGAAAGAATTGAACTCAATAAGCAAAATCCGATAACTTAGAAGGACAGTGAGGAGACCACTATTAATTTTTTTTTATAGCAAAATCCGATAGTTCGGCATGTTATGGCTTTGTTGCCACTTGGCCGGCAGCGAAAAATGCATTTATTTCGAAGAAATTTGGATTCGAAGTTGAAAAAGTTTTTCCGGCCGTTCTGATTCAAACTTGGGATTCTCCTATGACGACAGAGGACTAAGTGACGTGAAATATGACGTGAACATGACGTGACGCAGACTCCGTGATTTCTGCCGGCCAGCAGTGCGGCCTAGCAGCAGCCGAAAAGAAAGCTACCGCCGGCCGCACGTTGAAGGCACCTATCGGCTATTGCGGCCGTCGCTACAGTCGCTTCTCTTACGTTTGCACCGGCGTTTTGCCAGCGTTACGATGAATCTTGTTCTCGAAATCGTCAACGAAGTTCTCGCAAATAGACACCGTTAGCATACCGTGTACCTTGTTACCGCTAGCGGAATACCGGGAGCCCGCCTAACGCCGGTGAGCAGGCGCTGATTGGTCCCGATGCTTGAGGCGCGCGCGTAGCTGCCGGGCACGTGGCGCCATCTGGCGACGTCAAGGAGATTTGCGCATGCATTGGCTGCGCCTGAGTGATTTGTGCTTCTCGTGTCCTAGCATTGCTAGAACCATTGTAGCAACACTGTTTTGTCCTATGACGTCATGACGCTTGTACTTGCGAGTTTGGCCTGTGGCGGCGATACCTGTATTTTGGTTTTTGCTCTTTTCTACGTTACAAGAGCTTTGTTATTTATTTATTTATTTATTTATTTATTTTCACATACTGTCAATCCCATTGGGATTTTTACAGGATGGGCATATAGCAAGAAGGTACAAAGCGAATACAAATGGAATGGCATACATTAAAAACACTATTATTTTCAAGTAATTACATGTGCATGGGAAAAAAAACACAGATAACAGAAAATAAAACACATAACGAGAGAATATTTTTCACAGAAAAGGGTGCAATTTTATACATTGTAAGTAATATGTTCATAAAGATGCTGCTACATGCAGTGATACGAGTGGTCTGTTGTACTTGAATAATTATGATTTAATTATCTATTTAATTATCGCTCAGCTGTTCTTCTACCAAAGTTACAAATTTCTGCAAAGATGTATTAGTAGTAATAGAGGGGTTCAAACTATTCCATTCTTTTATGGCAAGCGGGAAAAATGAATATCTGAAACAGTCGGTTCGGAATGCGTACTCTTTAAGGGTTAATGGGTGCTTATGCCGGGATGGTCTGGATTCATCTACAGATATATATAACGAAGTATCTATGTTTAATGTGTTATGAACTAATTGGAACAATAATTTTAGTCGTGCTAGTCTGGCGCGTTTCTGTAAAGTAAGAATACATGCTTGATTTAGTAGTTGGGATGGTGAATCACTGCTCCTGTATTTGTTAAAGATAAATCTAATTGCCTTTCTCTGCACTCCTTCTAGTTTGTTAATGAGTTGTTGTGTGTAGGGAAACCAAATCGTATTTCCATATTCGAGAACTGATCGTATAAATGTGTTATATGCTAACAGTTTGGTCTCCGGTGGCGCTTCTCGAAGCCGTCTTCTAAGGAAGAACAATCGTTTTAAAGCAGATGATACTATGCTGTTAATATGTGATTCCCACCTTAGATCATGTGAAATGATTAATCCAAGGTATTTGTGTTCGTGAACTCGGGTGAGCGGTATGTTATTGATGCTGTACACATATTCGGACCTTTGTTTTTTACGGGTTACAGATAAGAAGGCTGTTTTTTTAATGTTCAGTTCCATTTGCCATTTGTGACACCATATTACCACTTCTTGAAGGGCGCTGTTTAAATCATCGTGGTCATTTATAGAGTTAATTTCGTTGTAAAGGATGCAGTCATCGGCAAAAAGTTTAATTTTAACATGTATGTTAGAGGGCAGATCATTAATGAAGATGAGAAATAAAAGTGGAGCAAGGACGCACCCTTGGGGTACTCCCGACGTAACGAGCGCAATAGAAGAAATATCATTGTTAACTACAACATACTGAGATCGGTTAGTTAAGTAGTCCTCGATCCAGTTGATAATAGGGCCGTCACCTAAAGTTGATGTAAGTTTGCTAATTAGTTTTTTATGGCTTACTCTGTCAAATGCCTTAGAGAAATCAAGTGCAATCAAGTCAACTTGCTTTTGGTTATCAATGCTCTGGAATAAATCATGTGTTAGTTCGAGTAATTGGGTGATAGTTGAAAGTCCCCTTCGAAATCCATGTTGAACAGGCGATAAAATGTTTTGTTGCTCAACATAACTGGTGATATGCTTTAGTATAATGTGTTCCAATAATTTTCCTACCGTGCACGTTAGTGATATTGGTCTGTAATTTGAAACGTCATCTTTGCCTCCTGTTTTGTGTATAGGAATAACTTTCGCGATTTTCCATTCATTAGCTAGACTACAGGTTGATAAAGATTTATTGAACATTAAATGTAAATATTTCGCGTTGACTTCGGCATATCTTTGCAAAAAAGTGTTTGGAATATTATCAGGACCATTTGCTTTTTTTGTATCTATTGATAAAAGTAGGTTCAGAACGCCTGTCTCGGTTATTGTTGGCATGTCTAGCGGTGTTTGATTGCGGTGAATACTCTCCGGTGTGCGGCCATCGTCATCTGTGAACACAGATTGGAAGTATGTATTTAAGGAATTTGCGAAGTTTTGATTTTGTCCTTGGCAACTGAAGGTGTCTTTTTGTGTTTTGGGGCTGAGGTATTTCCAAAATTTTCCAGGGGAGTGTTTTAAAAAATTAGGAAGCGTAACTGAGAAGTAGTTTGTTTTCGCTGCCTTAATTTTTGCTTTCATTTCACGGATGGCGTTCGTGAGCTTATGTTTTACCTGAGAGTCATTTTTTGATTTTAGTGATTTCCTTAGTCGTTTTACTTTGCGTTTCCCATGAATGATATCACGTGTTATCCAGGGATTACGTGTATTTGTTCGTTTGGTCTTCAATGGTACAAAGTTTTTGATGCAGTGCGATACAATGGCCTTGAAGCTTTCCCACAGCGTATCTATATTTGTACCTTGATAATTAGCGAGTTCATCAAATGATTCGTACTCCGAAATTAGGTAATTAAGTATGCTTGAATCATCAGCGTTTGTGAAGTCTGGGTAAGTAGTTTTCGAGATAGTACGAGCTGCTGTTGCTTGAATGGGTGTGGTGCACAATGTTAGCTTATGATCTGATATGCCATCGAGGACTGCTACGTTGGTTTGATCGATCGCGAAGTGATTGCTGAGGAAGATGAGGTCAAGAATGTTAGATGCACTACCTTGAACACGTGTGGGCTCGTTGATAACTTGGAACAGGTCAAAACTAAGCATAATATCAAAAAGGGTTTCAGAACACGGGGAGCGATACGACATGCTTTGCCAATCTATATCTGGTAGGTTGAAGTCCCCAAGAAGGATCAGTCTGGATTTTTGAACATGTTGATGCATATATTCATATAGTGAGACCAATGCAGGCTGATCTGCCGAAGGACTGTGGTAAACACAACCTACAGTGACAGTGTTCGTTCCAAATATCAACTTACAAAAGAGTGCCTCGGCACCCTCAACTTCTGGTAACATTGCGAAGGGAATTTTTTTGTTTATTAGTATAGCCACACCTCCTCCACGTGTTAACCTGTCTTTTCGGACGATAGCATAGTTTGGTGGGGCAATTTCTTTGTCATTGATATCGTTAGTAAGCCAAGTTTCTGTGATCGCTATGAAGTCAGGTTCGAGGCCGATAAGAAGAGATTCTAGTGACTCAAGTTTATTAAGAATACTTCGCGCATTTACATTTGCAAAAGTTATCTGTTTCGTTTTGTGGGATGACGGGGGCGTAGGTTTGGTGCTTTGCCATGTTCGTTTTTTTGGCTAGTACTCGCGTTTGTCTCGGGACACGAGTTAGTTGTCGCGTTTGTCTGTGCTTTTACGGGTACTCGG
This sequence comes from Amblyomma mixtum, assembly GCF_055824585.1. Taxonomy (NCBI): domain Eukaryota; kingdom Metazoa; phylum Arthropoda; class Arachnida; order Ixodida; family Ixodidae; genus Amblyomma; species Amblyomma mixtum. The sequence goes on from NC_143018.1 coordinate 118,519,693, forward strand.
GAGTTGTTTTCTTCATCCCAGTGGAACATTTCACCGTTTATGCGTATTTTATCGAACACTAGTGCAACCTTTGCCCCGGAATCTTTCATTGCTTTCGCACTAGTCCACAACTTTTTCCTTACGTCACGTACTCGGGCTGAGAAATCTTCACTGATCGCATATTCACTACCTTTGAGTTTACTACAGTTTTTTAGCACAAGTGTCTTTTCGCGATAGTCAAGAAGTTTTAGTATTACAGGCCTGGTTTTTTCAGCTGAAGGCTTTCCCAACCTATGTATGCGTTCAATGGCTACAGGTTGAATTTTAAGGATATCCTTAGCAATGTCTTCATTAAAAATCTGTTCTAAGGACTCACTGTTTTCATCAGGATCTTCTGTAATGCCGTATACTAAAAGGTTACTCCGCCTCGATCGGTTTTCCAAGTCATCAAGCTTTAGTTCCAGCGAGGCAACGACTTTTTGCATGTTGGCGACCTGGTCTATGCAGTCCAATATTTTTCTGTCAAGGGCAGCCACGTTTTCCAATTTAGCTTCAATTGATGCTAGTCGTTCCTCTTTGATGCTTTTTATGTCTCCGGCAATTGCCTCTAGCTGCTTGGAAATCTGAGCAAGATCTGGACCGGGGTTCGTCTCGATGTCCCCGGCCAACAACAGCAATTCCGCCACATTCATTGCCAGATCACACAGTAAAGGACATAGCTGCGTTGGGCACGGCAGCACAAGAAGAAACGGATCATTTGAGCGAAAACATTTGCCGTAACGTCTTCTTACCTGCACAAGATAGACGAAAGGATTATGCATCCGCATGCCGCTGTTGCTGCCGTGCCCAATGATGTTCGCGCTGGTCTGTCCTCGCTTTATGCAGAATGGGCTCCAGTGCGCCATCTGGGGAGAGCTGGAGGGCCCGTCGATGCACAGCGTCGTTGACGTCTCTCGTAGGTAGCCGAAGGTGTCGTTGACCACCGCTGTCACAGGCCGGAAACAGCAGGAGTGGTTCATCGGCTGCAGTAGTACGGTCTGTGTCACGAGGCCAGGGTTGTGGTGTGGCGTCGATATCACCAGCGTAGTTGCAATCAGCTGCACAAGATAGACGAAAGGATTATGCATCCGCATGCCGCTGTTGCTGCCGTGCCCAATGATGTTCGCGCTGGTCTGTCCTCGCTTTATGCAGAATGGGCTCCAGTGCGCCATCTGGGGAGAGCTGGAGGGCCCGTCGATGCACAGCGTCGTTGACGTCTCTCGTAGGTAGCCGAAGGTGTCGTTGACCACCGCTGTCACAGGCCGGAAACAGCAGGAGTGGTTCATCGGCTGCAGTAGTACGGTCTGTGTCACGAGGCCAGGGTTGTGGTGTGGCGTCGATATCACCAGCGTAGTTGCAATCAGCTGCACAAGATAGACGAAAGGATTATGCATCCGCATGCCGCTGTTGCTGCCGTGCCCAATGATGTTCGCGCTGGTCTGTCCTCGCTTTATGCAGAATGGGCTCCAGTGCGCCATCTGGGGAGAGCTGGAGGGCCCGTCGATGCACAGCGTCGTTGACGTCTCTCGTAGGTAGCCGAAGGTGTCGTTGACCACCGCTGTCACAGGCCGGAAACAGCAGGAGTGGTTCATCGGCTGCAGTAGTACGGTCTGTGTCACGAGGCCAGGGTTGTGGTGTGGCGTCGATATCACCAGCGTAGTTGCAATCAGCTGCACAAGATAGACGAAAGGATTATGCATCCGCATGCCGCTGTTGCTGCCGTGCCCAGTATGAGTATGAGTGGCGTATGTCAGTATGAGTGGCGTTTTGTGTAATCAGGAGCGGGTATTCTGTCGATACAAGCCAACTTAAATTTCTCCTCAGTGTCCCTTTAATATTAACTAAGCGTGCTAATCAAGCTGTGTAGTTATTTTCTACTAGTGCATAAATAATATCCGTAATTCCAGGGAGGGGGGGCAACCGCCTCTTTTGTCCCCCCTTCCGGACGCCCATGAGTACAGGTAAGATACAGCTGTTGTATACTTTTCTCTTGAGAGATATTGGTACCTTGCTGTTAGCGTTTTACAAAAGAAATCAATTTGTCGTTTAGCCTGACAGGCAGGGGGCCTCGCACTGAAGTTTGTTCATTCGCACGTATTCATCGATGATTGGGCTTAGATATTAAATAAATGTAAATTTTGTTCATCAGTATACCGTTGGCTCTTGCTGCGTAGCAGCGTTCGTCGCTTTTGCCTGCTTCAAAGGGACTTGCAGGGCCGCCCACTGATTCACGATTGATAGCAAGGCAGGTGCAACGCTGCGTCACTTTGTCGCACAGAAGCTGGTGTATTACAAGGTGGCCAGCACTGCTGCAATCCGCCAATTATTCGGTACATCGTCCGAGATGACGGTGTTTCCCTCCACTCTTGCTGCTTTTTATGGAGAATGAATGACCCAATTCAAAGTTCCGTATACAACAATTTCAGTAAATCTATATACGCGGTAGTCAAGGCCGGTGAGGAGCGCATCAGTCGCCTCCTTACAGGCCTGCCGGAGGGAATCGCACACGCACTTTTCAAGCTCGCATTTTCTGACTTCATTTTCGTGCGAGGGTTGTTGGGCCGGCCACGCATGATATTCGCCTCGTCTGACCCGAGGTTCAATATTCAAGTTGAAAGCTGCCATCTGTTAACAGCACCTTGAACTGCGAAAATAGCCCCTCCGCAGATGCATCCGTCTCTGGCACAAAGCCGAGGAAGGATGTAAGAAAATCAGTAAAAAATATTCGTTACAGAGGAGATGGCTCTTTTCACTTTTTTTTTTGCACGTATGCACAGCAAACAATGTAGCCCAAAAATAGCCACATATCCAAAGGCAAAGTTACGACGCCAACTAGGACAAAATCCCTAAAATATTCGCTACAGAGGAGATGCCTCTGTTTACTTTTTTTTGTACATATGCACAGGAAACAATCCAGGCGAAAAAGATCCACATATCTAAAGGCAAAGTTTTGACGCCAATTGGGACAAAATCTAACCAAGTCTGGATATTAATCGCCTAATCTGGCAACCCAGAAATTGCCGACCGTCGTACTCGTGGAGGAAGGAATGAACCATGGTCGTACTGTTCGCCACCATGAGGAGGGAGCGTCCGGCGACAGCCTTGAAGTCTACCAGTCTTAACCAGTAAAAATATAGTAAAAAAAAAGTTTGTCCCCCGTGGTCACGCGTCGTGATAGCGTGCGGTGAAATCTAGCCCTGCTGCGCGTGCCACAAGCCGCGCACGCGCGAGCACTAAAACATACCAGAACCAAAACATAAAAGACTGACTTGGAGAGCGAAAAAGTGAGAGAGAAAACGGCTTCATAAACACTCGGCTTGCGAACGCTGGCCGCGTGACGTGACGTTCCCCCTTCAGATTTTTTTCCCGCCATGTTCGCCACATAGAGATAATATACTGTTTCGATATAAAGCCCCTTGATATTGGAAGTCGCGACACTCTCCTCCACTCCCACTCTTTGCTCCTCGATTATCCTCGCCCGCCAGCTGTGCGTGCTGCGCACGGCACGCTTTGGACGTCAACGTGCGCTCGGCGGACCGATGTGTTTGCTGGCACCCGTTAGCACACCCAAGTTCGCGCTTTTTTTTTCCGGTCTAATATCAAACAGAACCACTAGGAAGGGATGCGATGTTCTTAACTCTACCAAGAACCACATATATCATTCTCGTTTGAACAGTGAAAGCGCTAATCGTAAGCGCTTGAGACATGAACAATCAACGCTGCTGTATATAACACACATTGGCTTTCATATTTTAATACCATCCTCCTAAACAGGGCAGAGATTTTATTAGCGTAATAGTTACGTTAAATATATACAGTCTACAATATTTTTCGTCAATGTAACGCTCCGTTAGAAGCGATTTTAACTAGCGCTGCGTTTTCATGAATGTACTTCTCATGGTGCTATGCATTTGCAATCGAGCCCGGTAAGGATTGCGGTTATTTAATTAAAGTCATTTCACGTGTGAAGTTTCACAAGCATGACAGTGGCCGACAAAATGCTGGGAGTTATGCTTTAGTGCGCATTGTGCAATTTTTGGCAATTTTTAGTCCGGAAATGCTTGCCGCTTCGGAGTAATGCATAAGCAGCTTCTTTATTGCCAGGGCAATTCCAATTTCATTGCTGCTTTAGAGAGAACTATTTGTATAGTTTTATCGCGGTCTCAATAGATATATATTTTTATTAACTACTCTAGAAGTGAGCGTGGCCAAGGGTTTGGCTTGAAATTTATGAATTATTGATCATGCCTAAGGATCAATAGATTAAGCAATGGAAAGATGATGTTCTCTCTATGACTTATTTCGGGTAGTCCATCGAATGAATTTAATTAGTGCTTCAGATGCCTGTGATGAATCAATATTCAGCACTCTAAAGCACGATGAGGCAGATTTAGTCATTTTGTGACTGAGTCTGCTACAAGGAAACAATTCGTACTATTTTTGAAAGCACGTTAAAAATCTGACATTATTTTGAACGCATAATTGAAAGTATGTCGCAAATATTTCGTCCCAATCAAATCCCGCCCTAATAGGCATCTTTGCTGACTCGCTCCTCACGTGGTGTTCGACTTAGAGCACTGCACGGGCCTCAATCTGAGGCCCAAGCCCGGCCCGGGCCCGAGACCTGAAGCCCGAGCCCGGCCCAGGCCCGCGGCTTCAAGCCCGGGCCCGGCCCAGGCCCGCTAAATTATCGCTCTGGCGAGCCCGGCCCGGCCCGTGAATCCCGGACTGAAGCCCAGCCCGGGCCCGCACGGCTCGTTTCACAGTAAAGCTTGAGGTATACTGCTCACTCTGAGGAAGTAGACTGCTACTAGACCGATAAGAAACTTCTCGACATAGGTTCTCAAACCACACTTTGGCTTGCAGAAGGTTGGTTCTTTTATTTATGTATTTATTTATTTATTTATTTTAATATCCTGCCGCGCCGTGGCAGCATAATTGCAGGGGGTATACATACTACATACATTTCAAACAAACAACATGGGCTACCCAGTAAGCGATACATGGCAATGAAGAGGAAAATAGATAGTGGCATCAACTGTGTGTACACATCTGTCAGGTTTACTGGGAGTATCAATGCAAAACAGAAAAGACGATAAAGTATAAGTGACCATTCAAGAACGCCTCAGGCTCGACAACAGTGCACGAAAAGCATTCTCAGACTGACATTCAACAACAGCATGAGGCAGCTTATTCCAGTTATTGATGGTATGCGGAAAGAAAGAGTGCTTAAAAGCATCAGTACGGCATTGCGTCTCGCGTATTTTCCATTCATGATCGCACCGTTTCGATGTGAAATAGGGTGGCAGCAAATTTGTTTTAGGGTTTATGGCAGTTTTATTAAAATAAATGCGGTAGAGAAATTCTAGTTTAATCTGTAGTCGGCCCTCCTTAACGGAGTTCCACTCCAAATTCTGCTTAATGCTGCTGCTACGAACATCAAAACACTAGCTGTAACAAACCGCGCTGCACGAAAATCTTGAAATACTATTTCACTGTGTGTGTTTTGAAGACTATAAGCGTCCTAAACTATATACTTTTGGCGAATGCATTTCTAATAGTGTATAGGTATGTTTTGGTATGACGAACGATCAATGGCCAGTTAAGGCCGGTTGAATTTTACTCTTACTGGTGGAGCAGAAGATAACGCGCGAAGCTCGTGATAACTTACACGGCAAAACACTTGTCCCGACAACCAGGCTGAAGAAGCGAGGAGGGATAGATGTGGTTATCAAATGAAATTTACAAACTCTCGCGAGCTTTTGTTGCTATTTCATTTACGAGACATTCCGGTCAGCTGATAAAAAAAAGAAAACCAAACGCGCTTTAGTTTGTGAATTTTCTCACATGAGAAAAATTTAGCTATAAAATAAAAGCTATGTTTTGGGTGCTTAAGGGCCCAAGGGGAGTCAGGCTGTGAGATACACCGAAAAAGAGGGCTGCGGATCATTTCGACCACCTGGGTTTCTTCAACGAGCCATGATACTACTAAGTACATGGCTGTCATGCTTGCCTCCTAAATAGAAATGCGGCCGCCGAGGCTAGGAGCAAACTTTGGTTCCCTGGCTCAGTAATCAAGCGCCTTGACTGCTAAGCCACCGCGGCGTGGAAATAAGAAAATAAATAAGTCAGTGAATAAAGCTTAGCTTTTTTCTCAGCGCGTATACTATAACCCATAGCTCATCTGTGTCGCTGCTCCAATGTCGCAGTTGTGTACTTCACTCTGCAATAGTGAATGAATAGTCTTTGTACGGACCGAAGTCCGGCTTGGGTCCGCAGTTTAAGCCCGAGCCCGGCCTGGGCCCGTAACTTCAGGCCCGGGCCCGGCCCAGGCCCGGCTAAACAGATCATGTCCCTGCCCGGCCCGGCCCGCGGGCCGGGCCGGGCCCGGGCTTTCGGGCTGGCCCGAGCCCGTGCAGTGCACTAGTTCGACTTCAGAATCGCGGTAGAGTTTCGCAGTCGCGGCGGTCGAACGAAGGCCTTGATCGCTCTAAAGATTAACACAGTAAGGTAAGAAGGCTCTTAAAGCTTGTTTTCGCGAAGTTTTGGTCCTACATTGAGCATTATTCTTACAAATTGTTGCATTAATGTTTCGTAACAGCTAGAAAAGCTGATATCCCCAGCCATAACCATATACCAGGGAGAGCAGCAGGGTTTTAGCAGTTTTTTCAGCAAGTTTCTGAAAACACCTTCCGCCCTAAACAAAATTTCAGATTCAGAGTACAGGTGGTTGAGCATAGACTACACAGCCACACACCACTGTCCATATGCAATTTTTAATCCAGGTGGCTCCTGAAACTTTCAAGGCAAACACACAGAAAAGATCCAGGATTGCGCTAACTTCGGAAAATGAAAATATTTGCGTAAACTGCCGTTTAGAAGTACCATAATCTCGAATCCAGTAACACGAAACATTTACTGCTACGAGGCAGCGCGCAGAGACGACGGACAAGAAAAGACACACAGCAAGGCGCTAACTATCAACTGAATTTTATACGGAAAAAACATCTCTTAAATACCGCTGTTCTGCCCTTCAGTTGGTTGCACATCACATGATGGAAATGGTCCTTCTGCAAACGTGTCAGTGAACGCGAATTCCTTATCATGCAGAGTCAAGGTGGTACTGCTAACGCATGAGTCTCCTCTTTTCCTTATGCCGCCGCGGTGGCTCAGTGGCTATGGTGCTCGGCTGCTGACCCAAAAGACGCGGGTTCGATCCCGGCCGCGGCGGCTGGAATTTCTTTGGAGGAGAAATTCTAGAGGCCCGTGTACTGTGCGATGTCAGTGCACGTTAAAGAACCCCAGGTGGTCGAAATTTCCGGAGCCCTCCACTACGGCGTCTCTCATAGCCTTAGTCGCTTTGGGACGTTAAACCCCATAAACCATAAACCATCTTTTCCTTATATGATACGCTTCTGCGAGCTCTTGGGCCACTTTATCTCGGTGCCTGAACAGCACCGCCGCCCTGTCAAGTAGGGGCGAACATGCTTGGCATGAACTGCAATGGTTTGGTTTGGTTTATGGGGTTTAACATCCCAAAGCGACAAAGGCTATGGAGACGCCGTAGTGGAGGGCTCCGGAAATTTCGACCACCTGGAGTTCTTTAACGTGCACTGACATCGCACAGTACACGGGCCTCTAGAATTTCTCCTCCAAAGAATTTCAACCGCCGCGCCCGGGATCGAACCCGCGTCTTTTGGGTCAGCAGACGAGCACCATAGCCACTGAGCCACCGCGGCGGCTTGAACTGCAATGCTCGGCTAAGTTCCTGAAAGGCCGACTTGAAAGGGAACGAAAATGCTCCCGTAATCGCTTCTTGAGTCACCTGCCCGTTTGGCCTATGTATGTTTTTCCGCACGTCAGCGTAATGCTGTATACTACATGTTTAGAGTCAGCGATTTCTAAGTCATGCTACCACAGCGTTGAGAGTAGCTTTCAAAACCAGGCGGCGAGAGTGAAGAGCTCCGGGTTACCGCTCTCCGTCTTGGTGTGGGTGAGCGAGAGTTTGCTGAAAGGTTCCAAAAGAGGTCAGGGAGATACCCCTGAACAAGAACCAAAAGAAAAAATTCAGGGGGCACTTTGGCTCTCTAAAGTGCTGCAAAGCGAAAGCGTTTCCTGCCGCACTGTTTGTTTTTATTTAGTTTTTATGTTTCATGTTTTTTTTGCTTTTGCTCCTTTTCTTATTTTTATTGTTTTTTATTTTCATTTTCATATTTTACTTTTATTTCGTTTTTATTTTTTTATTTCCTTATTTTCATTTTTTATTTTTTATTTTCTTGACTTTATTCCGTTTATTTCATTTATTAAACCCATGCATTCACTAGATGCGCCTTTATTCATGCTCGTACCTTGAGCCTTTGTGGCGGAGTGGTAGCGTCTCCTCTTCAAATGCCAAAGGCCCTGGTTCGATTTCCACCCTCGGCGCAGTTTCTTTGTAAGCAGTGACGCCGAAAGGCGGACAAATCTGCCGACACGGCTGCCGACGCGTCTGCTAACGACAGTATGAGGCATTAAATGCTTTCGCCTTAAAAACGAAAGTACGCAGTGGTGCGCTACGTCCATGAAATGACACATCGCCTGAAAAAAGTACGGCCACGATACGGATCGCAAGTAGTGTCTTCCGTTCCAAAGAAGCTTGGCCAGACCTGCGCTTGGGCCCATAGAAGGGCAGAGTCACGAGCCAAAAAGGCGTAGCGTCCGGCACCAGTTTCGATATGTCTCATGCGCCGTTGGCGTAGTATACAGCATTTCGCTGACGTGGGGAAAAACATACATAGGCCAAACGGGCAGGTGACTTAATAAGCGATTACGGGAGCATTTTCGTGCCCTTTCAAGTCGGCCTTTCAGGAACTTAGCCGAGCATTGCAGTTCTTGCCAAGCATGTTCGCCCCTCCTTGACAGGGCGGCGGTGCTGTTCAGGCACCGAGATAAAGGGACCCGTGAGCTCGCGGAAGCGTATCATATAAGGAAAAGAGGAGACTCATATGTTAGCAGTACCACCTTGACTCTGCATGATAAGGAATTCGCGTTCACTGACACGTTTGCAGAATGACCATTTCCATGTGATGTGCAACCAACTGACGGGCAGAACACCGATATTTAAGAGATGTTTTTCCCGAATAAAATTCAGTTGATAGTTAGCGCCTTGCTGTGTGTCTTTTCTTGTCCGTCATCTCTGCGTGCTGCCTCGTAGCAATGAATCTATAGCAACTAGCCCAAGTAGCCGTTCTACCACGAAACATTGTATGGTGTTAGCCTCCAGGCGAAAAGCATGAAGAAGGAACAAATATATTATTCAGGGTGCTGCATCACATTAATGCAACATGAACAATTTACATCATAACATAACTGAAGCAAATGAAACAGCTGAATTATATGCTCATAAAGTTTACAGCAGGTGGTACAACAAAAACACAAGCGATAACAGCCGCCGCGGTGGCTCAGCGGTTATGGTGCTTGGCTGCTGACCCGAAAGACGCGGGTTCGATCCCGGCCGCGGCGGCTGGAATTTCTTTGCAGGAGAAATTCTAGAGGCCCGTGTACTGTGCGATGTCAGTGCACGTTAAAGAACCCCAGGTGGTCGAAATTTCCGGAGCCCTCCACTACGGCGTCTCTCATAGCCTTAGTCGCTTTGGGACGTTAAACCCCATACACCAACCAACCAACAAGCGATAACACTCATGTACAGCAAATGAATTAAGATTTTCACGAGGACTATTTAAATATCGGTACACAAATACGGCTGATGTCTTCCTTATATTAGTAAAATATATTTAGCCAACAAAAACAAAGCATTCAAGTCGGTGAACAAATGAAAGCCTCATGTGAATATAACATTAGGCACCTTCAGTGTATTACGATTCATCTCACTTGCTAGAAGTGCAACGGATTGGCTTAAAGACAGCCAATACGGGTAAATCCTTATAGGTGCTGCCTTTATTTCAACAAAACATGTAGAAATCTGGCTGAGGATACACACCATTGGCAAAGGTTCGAATATTTTACCGCATTCCGGATACCGCAGCGTGCATACCGACACTTTTGCTTCCACACTTGCTATACTGGCAATGATAGATTCCCTGTAAGAAACCTCAGTTCGAAAAAGATTTGCATTCAAACTCTCAAGAACATACGGACGATTTCAGGCACTATGCTATGACATGAAGGGATAAACGTTTGCACAGAAGTACTCTGAAGTATTGGTCCCTCAGCTTCGGATGGGCTGACACGGTTTTTATAGCAGTGTCTCGCTGTTTGCATGGAAAAAGTTTTCTGCCACTTTGATATCTTCGACCACCCCTGCAGAGGGGCTGGTGAGCGACAGGTGCGATCAGGCGTAGTTCTTCAGCTGTAGCTTGCATCATTAGAAGTTATAGAAGCACTGCAGTCTTCGCAGTAAAGTTTCCTCGTTATTTTGTAAATAACGTAACCTGCTAGGTAGACTAGCGACTCCTCTCCTTCAGTGCCTAAGTCTAGAAGGTGAAAGGGACCAATCACGCTCCCTTTTCACTTTGTTTCTTTGCTGCATTCAAACCTATGAGCAAAAATCCTTCATCCTCTGAGTAGCTACCGTACCTACTCGGCCTCACGAATAGACGATATGCGAAATGCGCAGCGCCATCTCTCGGCATTCCGAGAACTAAGTCCTCCATGTTGGCACGGTACAGAAAACGAAACCGCTGCCAGCGCTAGGGTTAAAACGGCTGCGCTTCGTTTGAAAAGTAAAATGCCGATGCAGTGTTGCGCTACCCTCTCCACTGTGAAAAGACACTGCGATGCGCGCCAGAACTAGGTGCGTTCAAGCTTTTCACTTTTCTATTTTTTTACTCCGTCCGAACGTTTTAGTAACACAAAACGCCATGCGAGGTATCATGTGTCAGCACGCGGATCAGTGCGCAGCTTTCGCTTTCTGCGCTGATTTTTGACAAATCTCTCGAGGTGATTTGCGTTTAAATTAAGATAAGGACCACAGCCTTTGTTGTCTCTGATCAAAATTAGAAGCCGATTTCGTGCATTTAACAACTCTCCGGTCGGGCGTGAATATATATAGACGCATACTTGAACAACGTAATAGAGAAGGTAATTTTTTGAGCGGGCCAATCGCTCGTGCCGTGGCGAAATAAGTTCACTCGAAGAACCATATGCCGATTACTGCTTAGTTTGCTACGTGTTCAGTGAAGTTTTTTTGCCGTGTTCAATTAGTTTTAGAAGGGCGAGCAAACTCTCTGGACCATATACGCATATGTTATGCGCGTTAAGGAGTCTTTGTGAAGCAATACACCCTACGTATAAAAACTGAGGTGCGAATGGTTTATTTCTTGAGGATTCCTATACCTTCGATATCTGCGGCGACGAAAATCTAAAAAAGAAAGAAGCGAATAATATAGCTACTTTATTATGAAGGAGGGACGCATGTCTAAGCTAGAAAGTACGTGAAACAGTGTTCTGAAAACGCTTCAGGCCATCAGATTTTATTATCGTTGTGGCAAGCTCCAACAGCTTGCTTCGCAACAAAGCCATTTGTCCAAGCATGGCCGGGCTAGAGGGGTGACGCGCGCGCTCTTTCTTACGGCCTGCGCTTCGGGGCTAGTTCTCACCTTTCACCGCCGCCAGTTCGTGGCGCTGTTAGCCAACCCTCCCTGCCTAGGGTGCCTCGATGCGCGCGCGCGCGCAGTTCGGCTGACTGAACCAGACAGCCCCCGCGTTTGTGGAGACCACAAAACAGGTGATATCTATTTGTGCTAGCTTACATTCCCTTTATCATGGGCCTCCTGATAATGGGTGATTCCTCGCCCTTTGTCCCGGAATTTATACGGCCGAAAAGCATTAAATTATGAAAATTTGGAAGAAACACTTCAACGCAAATGATGCGAATTACTCTTCGGTGTACTCTTTATTGAGCAATGTCTGCTGTATTTCAAACATTGATTTCAGCAAAGTCTGGTACAAACTTCGATTAAATATAATCACTCAGAAGAGGCATTACTGCGTAAACAAGCAGTTCGTAGTGGGATATTTTTTTTCCAGAGATCCTGAGTTCATATGTGTCAAGGTCATAGTCTGATGAGCTTCCTGGACGGCTTGTGCACATATTTGGAGGGTTTGTCTTGTGCGTCGGTGATTTTGTTTGCGTTGTTGATGAGCAGTATTCGCATGAATTTTTCGGCAATTAAAGTCGCTGATCGCTTTGCGTGGCTGTCCTCAACACACTCTGGGCAGCTTAGTACTAACGCGCGTTCGAGCTGAGGCTCGACGAGTAGTTGAAGAACATCAAGCGTATTCGTTCTTGGCAAGTCGTTTGCCGCGCGCTCAAAAAAATTCACTACATTGTTTAAGAGTGCAAGAAACTCTGGCTTTGGGTAGTATAGCCCGCTCCTGTCTTGGCCTTGCAACAGTGCATACAGAGGATCATCTTTTTTGCACGTTGTAACTAACATTTCACAGGATCCGCAACCAAAATCTGTTATTAACTTAGCAATGTAGCCGCCAACGTATGACAAGCCCGAGTAAGTCACCGACCTTGGTGTAGAGGCTTGACATTTGCTTAGGTCTTCCAACTCATCGTGAAACTTTTCAGAGAGTGTGGCAGCCACTTGTTCAGCATCAGTACCGGGCGTCTCGGTTTCGTTCGGGCATAATGACTTGGCCTTCACAATCCGATCAAGGGCAGCCGTAACGGCCCTGGCATCCAGTTGATCGTTGCTGCCGCACATTTGTCGGATTCTTCCAAAAAGTGCCTCAATTGGATCACTATTTAATTTCTTCGTCAGCACATAACTGACGCCTTTTTGCAGCAAGAGGCGTGCCGTTTCCACAGTGGACTGCGTTGTGAAGAGCAAGGCTTGAAATGTCTCTTCTGTGAGTGCGCCGTTGCCTGAAGCGATTGAACATGTCTGCACATTCCTTATGTATACACTGAACTCGTTTTCTAGCCACAGCAGACGATGATCGTACGTATTACAGATCGGCGCCTTGTAGCCACTTCCTGCATAGGAAGTATCATGTATATCAAACCATTCCTTTATCGTTTTCATAAAACGAATGGTGGCACTTGCTTCTTTAAAATCACTCAGGACCCTATCTCCACGGCTATTCTCCTGCAGATGCTGTAGCGCCGCACAAACTTGCGGTGAGAACACTTGAATAGCACGCAGCACGTTTTGCTTCTCCAGGTTCGAAGGATACACATGTTTCCGTGTTAGGTTCCGAGCGAGTTTCACAGTCATCAGCTTCTGATACTCGTAAAGCTTCTGAACGTATGTACCAGTAATAACATCACAGCCATCCATGTGCTGCCTTTGGAGGAACTGACTGCGGATATTTTTTATGACGTGACACGGGTCAAAGCTAAGGAAGATGACCCGCTCGGGGTCATGCGGATGTGTCACAACCGTACGCAAACAGCCATTACCCATGTGCTTAAACATTGTGGTGTTCGCCGAGTAGTTATCGGTCACAATGCGAACTATGACAAATCCACACGACTCGACCGCGGCAATCACTTCCTTCGTCCATTGGTAAAGGTCTTTTACACTCAGCTGCTTCGTAAAATAATAAGAGCAGGGTATTTTATATTGGCTGTTAGTGCCACACAGAACAAAGCACAGTACCCTGTTCGCTAAAATTCCCTGCGTGCTCGACGTGCTACAGTCGGGTCTGTCCTTAAGACGAACACGGCATCTCCTTTGCGATCATAGATGCACTTTGGCTTTATGCTGGCTTCATCAATGATTAATGATGCCATATGCTGCCTGCTGCTCAGAAGTGACGCCTCATGAACATGTCTTGCTCGCATAGCAGCACTCATTCCGGATGTGGTCGGACTTGGGCCCATGTATTTCTTGAGGGTGCATTTTTCTGGCAAATTCAGCAGCCTTGACTTTCGAGCATGGTCGTAGCCCTTAGTTTAGTTTAGTTTATGGGGTTTAACGTCCCAAAGCGACTGAGGCTATGAGAGACGCCGTAGTGAAGGGCTCCGGAAATTTCGACCACCTGGGGTTCTTTAACGTGCACTGACATCGCACAGTACACGGGGCTCTAGAATTTCTCCTCCAAAGAAATTCCAGCCGCCGCGGCCGGGATCGAACCCGCGTATTTCGGGTCAGCAGCCGAACACCATAACCGCTGAGCCACCGCGGCGGCGGTCGTAGCCCTTCGGTGAGAGAAATCGCCATATGATGCATTCTCGAATAACTTCTTCAGGATACGTCTGATGTTGCTTTCCGTATCGCTCTATTTGGTGCAGCAGGTATACCGCCTTTTTGTCTCCATTCTGGGAGTCCGCCACGATTCTTCTTACCGAAGCATGATGTTTGCTTTCGCGATAGAATGCAGTGCGTTGTTCTTCCATCGCGAGTTTTTCCACTAACTTCTGGCTCTTGGAACGGTGATATGAAATTTGAGAGCGAAGCTTTGAAATCATAGAAAGGTACCGGCTTGCTCGCTGGCCATCGTTGGTTGTGGTTTGCGTACTGACGCTTTGAGTGCGTTCGGTGAGGCAGTCCGGCAGATTGCATTCCACAGGCAGCGATTCAAGCTGCTCAGCTTTCCGTTTGGTTTGTTTGGGTGCAGGAACATCCCGAGCAGTAGGTTCTTTGCGGGGCTTTTTCGCGGGAGGCGCCAGGTAGGTCGGATAGCCTTCGAAAATGGTGGGGACAGCACCAGGCAAAAGTTTTTTGATGCGGCACTCTGGAGCGTAGTCGGTCGATAGAAAATGCTGGCTACACACGACCGTAGACGGCGACTTATCGTTGATCGTAAAATCCTTCCTTGCAATGTTTCTTTGCCATTTGGCGCACAACTCTCCGTCACTTGGAAACTGATGAAATGACACGCCTGGGCATTTCCCAGAGCGCGAACGGCAGAATGGCACGCAGCAGTACACCATGTGGATGCCGATCAGCCCACGTGCACCAATTTAACACGAAACACCCTGAAAAATTTAACGATACAATCAGCAATGGGTCGAGAAAATCAAACAAAATAAGTCCCAAAACCACTATACTTACTTGGTAGAACGTGGCAGCAGCGAATACGTGCACTGGTGTCCGGTGAACGTTTGCGGTATATGCAAAACACGTGCGATGAACCCTGTCCGTCCGTTCTTTCCGGCCGGAGGCAAGGCGTCTACCGAGAAGAGGTAGGGTTGGGTCGCAGCGCCCCACGCGGCGAGCGGAGCAACGAGCCGTCAAGAATCCACCCAATTGTACCCTCGCCGGGCGCGCAGGCCGTAAGGAAGAGCGCGCGTCACCCCTCTAGCCCGGCCATGGTCCAAGTTTGGGAGTAAGCTAATTAAGTTTCGGAAGCAACCGAACATGCTAATTTCGCCCCTGCACACACAGCTTGACCAGCGTATCGAGTCCGTGCATGCACCTACAGCTGTAACATCTTTCTATAATCAAGCCGCCGCGGTGGCTCAGTGCTTATCTGAAAAAAAAAGCTGCGTCTCTGCTTACAATATTTTGAATTATATGTGCATGCCTACTTTTCTCTTGTTAATGTCGACTGACTGCGTCCTAAGCAGGACGCGGTTTCAACGAATTGTGGCGAAAATCAACCGACGCCGGGCTCTGAAACGGTGACGTTGAAAACCGCGGATGCGCATTGCACATTACAGTAAAGGAATCGAATTACGCAGCTGGTCGAGGGTCTTGTGTGATTATACTGCAATGCACGAAGCTCCTGGCGTCGGCGCGAACGAAAGTTCGCACTGTCACAGAAGTTTGTCAACACACGTGCGCACTCACCGCAAAATAACCGCTCGCTACTCTACCAGATGAATTCGCGTCCACCTGGGAATAAAATAGCCACGATAATGCGTGATGCTTGAACTGGTGCTTTAATGCGAGCATTAAAACGACAACAGCACACGGTCACGGTTCGACTTTCCAACCCACTTTCGAGTGCGGATTATTGCGATCATCAGCGCCAGACTTCAAGCGAAGCTGAGGATGCGGTAGGAGTAAGCTGGCGCTTATTGAAAGCACCTACATTTGGTCGAAGATCAGTTGTGAAAACAACGCAGCAGCTGAAGCTTGTCTGTTGAAATTCCACTCGCAAGAAGAAAGTACGCATAGCAAACGATGCACCAGCTCGACGAGCTCGACCGAGCCAAGATGGAAACCGGAAGTTGTGGGCGCGGTGTTGCCAGAACGCCAAGCAATTTCGCATATCGTCTATTGCGCTACACTCTAAGAAAAAAGGGTGTAAGAAGGGTGCATCTTCGCGACTTATGCTATCTGAAGGCGCATGGACTAACGATGCACTTTGCAGAGTGCATCGTTACACCCGTGTGTAGGTGGTGGAGGCCGTTAGTCTCTTTCAGAAAACTTACCCCCTTTTTTACTCTTCACACCACCTGTGTTCCCTCTGCGCGAAGACGCTGTACAGCAAAGTATGCAGCCCTCACCGCCTCCCCTCCCTCTCGAAGATGGCCCTCTCCCGAAAGCGGGGTGGCGGGGTTATTTTGAGGACAATAGTTAAAAGCTACGCTGGCTCACGCTCCCCCACTGCATTGATTGATCCTTTCATCCGCGCTGGCGATACTGACCGCGCCTCCTCGCTTCTTCAAGGGACCAGAAGCTATTTCTTGGAAGAACACGTACAGTGATCTTTTGCCCATCTCCGCCTGGAGGCGGCTTGGCGGATGCACAGAACGTTACTGAAAAAAGGTGCATTGGCCGCGATTGGCCACGACAACCATCACGCATGCAAACATGCTCTTGGTTGCTAACGACCAAAATAATCACTAATATTCGGTGCATGTGCTTTCATACTCATGATTGGATATCATTTTAAAAAGAAGTAAGTCAGCAAAGACAGACGGCATGATCGGTGCTGTGTTACTTCTCTGACCAATCGCAGCTCTGAACGAAATCAACAGTTTAGCGCTTCAGCACACCAGAGGCATGAAATTTATTGCGCTTATAATTTCGGCTTGTGGTTAAGCTTTTATTAAAGCGGTAATAAAAGCTTTAAAAGGAACAGTTTTGCTTCACAGCCAGCGTAAGCTCTATTAGTCAGCGCTGTTCTTCATTTTCTAATAGCGTACGATAAATACCAGGGCGGTTAATTCCCTCCGTACAATTTCGAATAACGTGCACTGCTTTTCGAATAACCCCTCGTTGTGGCACATGTTCCTGAGCAAATAACAGACGAATAAAAGAAAGGGTTCAGGTTAACATGCATACAAGTTAATAAATCAAAATCAGACGAACGAGCGAGATTGTTGACGCAGTAATTTTATGTTAGCTGAAGATGTAATGTAACGCAAATCCCGAATAGATTGCACTCTCGTATTTCTGCTCCATTTCAACAATAAAAAAGAGCCCTACTCGCTGATAAACGCGTGATCTTCACCACTAATACTGACAACGCTGAAAAACAAAAATGCAAGAAACTAGGGAAGGAATAATTCTGCATCTGAACTGAGTTGTGAACGTGGCCTGACCATTCCATATATATAGGTACATTTTTGTTTAGAGCACTTTTACCAACACACGAGCCAGGCCTTAGAGTCGCACTTTTGCTGGTCTAGTATGAGATCACCAGCATTTGTACATCTGCTCGGAAACTCCTCAACACAGCGTAAAAGACATTTCTACGTTTCCTTTCCAACAAGTGTACGCATCCTTTCTCTCGGCACAAGAGCGAAGCCCATAGTAATCAGTTTTCGAGATAGCTGCATTTCCTGATCATGTTTTGGCGCGTACAAGTGTTTCACATAGAAGCAATTCAATTTCAGCTTATTTTAAATTGATAAACAGGGAGCGAGGCGACCAACGCGATTTAAGTCTATTCGAACTTCTCTTGCATATGAAATTGTGCTGCACGCCTACAAGAGCAGAAATTAGCTTAAACTCAGTGTACGTGTACGTAACTTTTAGCTTTTAGGTTGTTCCGCGCAGCTTTAATGCAGTCAAGTAGTACTGATAGTCAGAAATGAAGTTGACTGCCTCCAAATGTTTTTTTTTTCGAACTGTAGCGCTATGGAAGGAAGCATGGAATTCCGCAACAAACCGGGTGCCAGGGGAAACAGTAATCAAGGCGCTTATATTGCGGCAGTGCATTGTGAATTCTTATGGAATGGTTCATGCGTCAGGAAATAACTCTTTCTTTTAAAGGCTAATGATAAGCACTAAACAGTACATTGCACTGGACAGACGCAACCCGAAGACCCAAGCTCGAAAATAAATGAAACTACGGCGTATAAACCGGCAGGTTTTCCTTCATCATCGTAAGTTGCTTCGGATGACTGAGACTTTTATAAAACTGAGCTAAAGAACACATTGTATCGCACTGATGAACCAATCTTTAACAAAATAATAAATTCAGCGCTGGCAACTGCCTATATTGAATAAAATGAAAGCGCGTATAATAGACGGAATCGCCCTAATAACCAGTCGGTTCAAGCGCCTTAACGGATGCTTGCTGGCATAGCGCTGGCAGTGCTCCATTTCTGCTCTGTTGAGCAATCTTGAAAATATTTTGAGAACTTCGCGAACACTGGAACGATGAGAGGTGAGAACTGCTGCATCAGCATTGGTCGACTGTCGTTTGAAGCCCTCTTCTGCGCCATCTTCCTCAAATGTTCAAATGTTGTGAATCCCCTTTGTTTGCGTGACGCTTCTGATCACTCGATGCGGCTTTATTAAATCCATATTTCTACAGCTGTAAAATAAATTAAACTATTTTTGAACAGAGCGGTTTTTTTTTGCTTTCTTCGGATTCTCCTCACACGTGCGGCCCCATAAGCACAAAAGAAAGTTGAAATTTCTCGCAGCAATATCACGCGGCAATATCAGTATTTAAAACTGTTACTGTACCTGACATTGAATCAATAATGCTGCAGCATTTACATCGCTTTTTTAGCCGGTTCTATGAATGATTTAGAAGTACGGGAAGGGCAGTTTATTGATATATATTTCGCAGTGCCTCCTGTACGCGGTAGTAAATGAGAGCTGACGAGAACTTCCGAATGATGCTCGTAACTTTAAGCTGCAGCTGCTCTGAAAACTATTCTGTTGCATACGCCACACATTTACGGCAGCATCTGCGTAATTCATAGTGCGTAATAGCTGGCTGCATTAAAAGCTTCAAAGGGATACTGCAAGGACTGACAAGACGAGTCTCGCCGCGCTCGTTGTCTCCGATAACGGAAGAGTTGTGCGCACGCCGAAAGCGCGGAAAAATACGTGCCACAAGGGCAGAGAGGCGCATGCAAAAATAATAAGCTACCAGCACATTGCAAGGACCAAAGGTTGTCGCCCCGCACGCGGGCGGCTTGACCTTGGGACACTACTGGGAACGCAGACGTTCTGTCAGTCAGCGGAGAAAAGGAAAAGAGGGGAAGCGCGGGGTCCGGCGGAACGAAAGAAAGGCACGAAGCATGGAGGAAGGAAAACCTCCTCTGTAATTCCTCTATGGCGCGAAGCAAGCTGTGGAAGCGATGGCTGGCGATGGGTTGTAGTTTCTCTTGGTTTCCCCCTTCTCTCTCTTGAGGTCACGTGCCTGTCTATTTGGATTGGCCGCTCGCCTAGAGTCGAAGACGAAGCCGCTGTTTACCGCGCATGGGTGCAATGCGTGCAAGTCGCGACGCGCATTCCTCTTTTCATCTTGTAGTACGGGCCTGTGTGCGTTTAGGTTCTGTTCAGCGATTACTTCATCGTGCAAGCTTCATCGATGTGTGACGCTGCAGTGGGCGACATCTTCGCGAAAGAGTCAACGTCTGAAAGAAACAGCGCACGCCAGATCGTCGCGGTGCCCTCATCGTACGGATTCTTTGCGCCCAATTTCAACCGTACAAGTAAGTGACATTTTCGTTTGGTCATACGGGTTGTTTCCTGCCATCAAGTTATGGTGTGTTAATTACAGATTTTTTTATCATGGATTGTGTGCGCGAGCCGCTGCTTGCTATTTCTTGTTTTGAGCCGGTCGCGTGCGGCCGGAGGGAGCCTATCGTGTACAACACACGATCGCAGCGGCGCAATCTGCAGGCGTATTTCTCATGCTTTCTTTCGCCGCAGGCTCTGATCCTTCGTCTGCCGTGCGAAAGAACATTGCCGGTCGTCTCTTCAACGCCAAGTATTTGTCCGTGCTCACGACCATTCAGTAAGCTAAGTCCAAACCGCAGTCTCCGTTCAGAAAGGGGCGAGAAAATTAGTGTGCGCGCTTCTGTGGCACGTACTGCGCGCAGTGCTCATGTCTACTTCAGCACTGTATGTGATTCTTATTGAACAATAATCCCTTTATAATTTAGCGCTGCAAGGCAACTCCTTCTGCCAGGCCGCTTTTTTTTTTGCGAATGGACGGCGTCAATTTTTTTTTCTTTACCACGGAGTAGCAAGCAAACAATAAAACAGTAAACGTGAAATTTATTTATTCATAGGCAAGAAATTAGCAGCTCATTTGTGCTCTGCGCTTCCTGGCATGCGGCTGTTTTCGCTTACACCTTGCAATATTTTTTGCTAACCCAGAATGTGACTTATCATGCCAGCAGTTTTACTGCATTCGAATGGCAATATGCGCTTGCTAATGGTGTTAAGTTGATATGTAACTGGCTCTTCACTCAGGCTGAGAACTAATAGAGAAAAGTGAACTTGTTTAGTTCTTTTTACTAGTGAAAAGGTCGGGGCTAGTTGGTGGCCAAACATTAGCTCACAAAAGCGTACAGTCTATGTCACCTCTTTTTGTGCTCTTGTATTCTCTTGTGAAAGAGTGAGACTTTAGGTTTGATGTCGCTCTAAGAGGTTGAATAGAGGAATACGCTAGTATCTAGGCTTTTCTGTTTAGAACAATAAGGATTTTGGTTGCACTGCGGTAATCTGTCAACGAAAAAAAAATTCTGTAATGAATACTGTCAATCTCGTAAGCAGTAACAGTATAGTTGTTTCTTTTTTCTGCAGTGGCTGTTAGATAATATGTTAATTATGTTAGGAACTTAGTGACAATTCACTGGTAATAGGCCATTGTGCTGTAGAAGTTTGTCTAGGCTTATTGTGCCAGTGCACTGCGTCAATTATGCCTGTTATAAATATGTGGCAAGTGCTGTAATGGATAAAATTTGGAATGTTTCTCGTTTTCAAACTATTCCTGTCGTTTTTTGAGCATGTGTGCTGCCATTACGTGGTTTAATGAACATATAAGTTATCACTAGCCATTACACTAACGCTATAAATGACGCCTCTATTGCAGTGCACCTGGGAGGAGGGATGCAAAGGTGCACAACCATTGTCACTCCTAGCACCGAAGTTCAGCCTGGATTCTTCAAAACCGTACAAGTGGCCGGGACTAGATGTGTATGGTATGTATGTTTTTATGTAATTGGGACATTGTCGCAAGCTCATCATCACTTGATGTCCATCCGTGAACATAGTATGCTATGTTGCTCAGCTGCAGCCATTCTATTACAGAGATTTTAGAGCTTTTCAATGTTTTCGAGGACTTAGTTCTGAAAGAATTTCTGAATAATGGTTTGAATAATTGTGACCATTTTTTATGGCATGAAGTATAAATGCAGTTTGTTTTTCTGCAAAAGTAGGCTGGACTTCAGCAAAGATTTCATATTGAATTAGTTTGAGAGGCGCTGCCTACAATCCATGTTGCTGGCGTCAGAAAAAAATGACACACAGTTATGGTAATGCTTGGCAGGGTGGCTGCTCCCAAGCTAACATGACTAGCACCGTTTATGCATGCGAAGCTTAATGTGATATGCAGCTACGTGAGGCTGTTAATCTTCTTTGCACTGTTCACACTTTCTTTTTGAGTAGGAAGGTGCTGTTCACTGATGTGAATAATTTCCAATAACTCACATGAATCCATATTAGTTTTATTTCACATCGGAGTGAACTTAAAATTTAATTAAGCTCACGTGCCCTGCATGTGACAGCAGATATGGAAGGCAACTGTTTTAATAGCCATTCTTGCATGCTGTCAGTCAGTGTTTACAATTTCATTATGCTTAGCATCTGAAAAGATGTGTAAAGGTAACATTCTATTGTGCCAGCAAAATGTAATTCATGAGAATTACTGCTGCTGCATATGCTGCAAGCATTGGATGAAGCAGCACTGTCTAAGTAAAAAGACGATATTTGTAATTTCCTCAAGTAAAAATAGTACTTTAGAAGGAGACTGTTCTATGCTGCTTGTGTAGTTAATGTAGTCTGTCAGTGAAGGCCAGTCCATAACCCAAAGCTTTTTGCACAGGCATAATGTAGAGGTGTAGTATGAAACAGGCTATGAACATGAATAAAAAGTATCTTTATTATAATGTGGTCCAAATAATTTTTTTGGTATGACGTTACCTCATGCATGGAGACAACTCTTTAGATGTGTAAGTTGCCCTAGCTATTATTTCACGTTTAGCTGAAAGCTTTTCCTTGTTTTCCAGGAGTGGTACACTAAGATTTATAGTGTACAGCCTTTGTGCATAGGCCTTTCACCAGGTATTTAAACTGTATCGAAAGGCTGTGACAATGGAATGCACCCAAAAATGCCATCACAGGCACAAGCTTCCTGCTGTTTGCTAATTGGAAATGAATTCACAGGTAATATATGCAGGGAAAATTACAGTTGGAAGTATCACTCATTGATGCTCAGATAATCACCTACACTTCCATTTTAGGAAGAAAATTCACTGTATGGGCAACAAAACATATAATGGCATCAGAGAACAGAAACATATTGTTAGCAAGAGCTGCATGAAACCTTAACCACTCTAGATATGGAGAAATAAAAACACGAGAATGGAGGGAAGAGTTTGTTAAACGGCATTTCATTTTATCACCTTTTAGTAGCTTCCATTTCATGCACATGTTTTTCTGTTTTTTGATATGACCCTCTTCTTAGTCTGGCATCTGGGATGCCTACAGCCTGACCGTGCAGCTGGGCACAATATTCTGGATTTTTCCTGAGAAGCCAGTGTGCTTGTGATAATGTCAGCATATGTGAATGATTAAGTAGCTGCCATTTAGGACATGTTTTGTTTTTCCTGCATATCTTTTCTGATTTTGGTTCTGAATAATAAACAGAAGCCTGCACTTGTGGCATTGTTTTCATGCATCTCCCTTTATCCCTGCCTTTTGTGTGGTTTACACTTTTAGACCTGAATTAACTAAGCCCATGGTCACGTCGTCTGAGCTTTGTGGTTGCAAAATTCATTATATGTTTTCTTCTCTGTGCAGGTCAAATACATGGTACATACTGCCTCCACCTGTATGAAGAAGACTGCCAGGGTCATTGCTGTAATATGGTGTAGCATGTGACAAAATAAATATGACGGTATGTTTCTTTCTCCGATTTGTTTATGAATTCTTTGTGTACATTCTGCAGTAGTACCTGCACCTGAACACACAATGACACAGACCATCTCACATGAAAGATTCGTCGCAACATTTTTACACTGCCTGCACTTCCAGAAACGCTCGGGCTTCTACCATATGGGTCAACTTTAGTTCTGCATTCAGTGGGCAGGTTTACGCTACAGAAGGGTAATAATGCTCTCGTGTGGACAGTATAAATACACCACCGAGTAGTGCATAGATACCCTTTGCAGTAGGGAATTACTTTGTACCACTAGAAGGGTAACTTTATCCATCATGTAAGCGTATAAGCTTGCACCACAGGGGTGTAAACTTTACTCTGTTTATGACGGTATAAGTATAGTCTTTGACAAAGTAACTTTGCACTTCTATACATAGCATAAATTTACCTGTTAAAGGTGCAAACTTGCACCTTGCATACTAGGATATGTTTATGCTTTCCTCAGGCTAACATTTACCCCTTTTAGAAAGGCGTAATGTTATACCTAACTGGTTTAAAGTTACTCTTCTTATGTCAGTGCAAGTTTAGGCTATTAGAGCGTAACATTACTCTATGTGCGTGAGCATAAATACTTAGTCTCCAAGAAACAGCGTAACCTTACCCCCAAAAAGGTGTCAGCTCAGCGACAAGTGTTTTACCCCCCAAAAAGACTAAGATCACACCTTTTTTTTCTTAGAGTGTAACGTCGCGCTCGCTTATGCTGCACTTCAACTCGTAGATGCGTGGAATTGGGTTTTTTGCCCGCAGAGTTGAGAACAGGTTCTCAAGTCCATTTTCACTGAACCTACTTAAAAAAACAGTTTAAATCGCACTTCTTTAGTAGTATGTCCTGCACTTCGAGTGCAGACAGTGCTGACAAAATGATGCCTGTTTGAACAGGCTTCCAAACCGCTTTAGTCTGCGCACCAATAGAAATTTTATAAAACAACTCCACTGTCTCATTAAAAAAAGATACGTCGTCCTCCTGGGCTCCTTCACCTGCACTGCCAAAACGCGAGCTTGGTAGTTCTTGATGTCAACGAGCGAAACCAGCGAAAGACCGTTGAGGCAAACCATGCCGTGGAAAGCGCATTTTCGGTTAGTAAGCCTTTCTCTACCCAAATGTGCAAACCATCTGATGTATCGTTGTGAAATAAACTGTAAGCCAAGCTGACTTTCATTTTGTCATTGTGACTAGGTTTACAACGTTTGTTGGTAGGCCATTTTTTTTACTACATCATCCGGGAGGTATATTAATTGATCTTTAGTCAAGTGGTTCCTCAAATTTTTGAGCAAGTGGGGCACATCTGAATACGCCGCCGCCATATGGGATCCCCATCATGATAAACTGATAACTTCGCTTGAGCTAGTTCAAAATAACGCTGCTCGTTTTATCCTGTCCAACTTTAACCGTACCGCAAGTGTAACAAGCATGAAAGCTAATCTTTCTTTGTCTCTTTTAGCATCCCGCCGGCAGACAATTCGTTTGAGCCTCTTTCATAAACTATACCATCATCCCATGCTACATGATGACCTCATTTCCTCCCCCAGATACGTGTCAAACCGCATTGATCATCGTCACAAAGTTGGCATTGAAACGTGTAACACTGTAACTGCATTTCAGTCTTTCTTGCCTCGTACTTCACGCGAATGGAACCGCCTTCCCGCAGATATCGCCGATATAAGTTATAACCAGCAATTTCGTTCTGCACTAGCTAACATTGTATAACAGGAATATAATACTTTGTTTTGTATCATGCATTGCATCTGTTTATGTATCTTCATGTTTTGTAACCACTCCCCTCTTTAATGCCTTTGGCCTTGAGGGTTCAATAAATGAAAATGAAATGAAATAAGCAAAAAACCACAGCCTTCGTGCAGTGTCGCATGAGTGAACACAGCTCGTGTGCGGCCTGCTGTGTCTCCCTGCATGAATGACAAAAAGCCTCCATAGGACCAGGTTTCCGCCCCCCATGTTGGAAGTCACTGCATGAATTTTCAACCCCAGTGTCTCGCATGCCGTAATTACTTTAATTATCTCTTCCTTCAAAATCACAGCATTGAATGAATTTCCCGTTAAATGATAGGGAATCGTTTGTTTCCGCCGAGTGGACAACCCTCCAAACATGAACACTAAGCCGTGAGTAGCTAGCGTATCTTCCGGAGGAAGAAGGAGGAGGAGGAGGATGTAGAAGAGGAAAAAACTGTCAGATAAAGGCAATGTAGGAGCGCAGGGAACACAGCGACATGAATGATTCTAAACGAGCCCTGGTGTAACTTGCATTTCGTCGATCATTAAGGTGGCGTGGCGTAATTCGTTCTTGATGAGGTTAATCTAGGAGGAAAAAACGAGATACACGCCACAGGGTAAACGCAATATTCACCATAACCATATCTAATCTACACTGTAGACTATACCGTGCACGGAAATAGTGCAGCAATATATATAGTAATAAGAGAAGCAAAATAAGTAAACACAAAACAGCTACACAGTGTACTCGTAGTGAATCCTAACACTGTTAACAGGTCTCTTAATGCCATTACCAATTCATAGGACTCAATTACCTCTCACGTCTGACAGGCAGATTCAGAAACGCATCGCTTCTATGTATGAGGCTTTAAATAAAGTTAGTCAGAGTACCTCCATTCTGAGAGCCTCCATCATGTCTTGAAGAAGCCCAGGCTGAAACTTGAAATTCTCCGCATGGCTTTGGATTGTGCGCTCGGACGGAAACGGAAAACCATAATTTCTCAGTTCACTGTACCCTTGGCACCCACAGGACAGACGCAGCTTGAGCGACTTGCCAAGCTTGTTGGCCTCCCAGCGCATCCCTTGGGCTAAAAGCCACTCTTGTGGCCTCATCTGGTTGTCACTGAAAAGGCGTTGAGCCTTCGACTTCAGTCGTTCTCTTTCTTCTCCACTTTTAAGGTATCTTCTTTTAGCAGCTCCTAGTTTCCTCTTCGATTCTTTATGAAGGCTCTCCAGTTCTGATATACCGTTTAATAGTGTGTTGCTAAAGAAAATATAAGTATTCCATTAGGCACCGGGGAAAACTTTCTTAATATAATAAAAGGCACAGTTTACAAAAACTTACAACCATGCTAAATGTAAGATGCAGGAGGCTCTGGTGTCGCTATGTTGTCCGCAGAGGAATGTGTAGCTGTTTCCTGATCTGCTAATAAAATAAAAACAAAGGCCTCAGACAAAGGTAACAAATATGTCTAGTCAAACCCAATACTCACTCTCTGGAAACGGCAGCTTTGTGGACTCATGAACATCGGGATCTTCTTCGCCTTGGACTGAAATGAGGAAGCCAAGCACTTCTCGGATACCGAACCCCTGATGTGCCGTATTTATACCATTGCAAGCGCTTTTCAGTAGCAGCGAGCAATGCGCAAAACGGCAAGAATCTTACGACCATGAAAATAATATTTTTGACAAAACAATCAATGCCACTTACGACCATATTGAAGGGAAGACGAAGCAGGACTTGAAGGCATGACGCTGCCTTCATGCAGTTCTTTGGCTGTCGAGAAATCTGCAGGAAAGGAAAATGTCAGGCACTGCAAATGCAGGTGGTGCGACCAAGATCGTACTCACCGTCAGGAATTCACTGCTCAAAACAGTCGTTGTAAATCGAGGCATCTTCTTCGGCTGGCACTAGAATGGAAAAGCCAAAGCCTCCTGAAAGCCTTGAGCACCGGTTTAAGTTTGCATGGAAGCGCAATTTTTCAAAAGAGCATACTCATGGGATGACTTGTCAGGCAATGCTGCTGTGACGCTGTTCGCAGGTAGGCATGCGGGAGCAAAACAAATATTTCATATAAATCGACAGCAAATTTAATTCCGTAAAATGTTCTCCGGTGTTCGGCACATTGGTAGCTTTTTACTGGGCATCTATGCGGAAAGTTAATGTTTTACTAGGTATTTTTCTTTCATGATACTGAAAATACAATAAATACCACTCACCACTTTTGTTTGGGAGTGGCAGCCTTATCGCAAGAGGCTTCCTTTGCTTTGGCGCACTCCGGTGAGAAAAAATGGTCACAATTGCATTAGGCCTTAATTTCATCCTTCCCTTAATTCTGCAGTATAAGCGGCTCAAACTGATCAGTAGCGAAATGGAGCTTCAATGTTATGCATTATTATAAAGAAAACTTGTGAGAGCAAATTATAACAGAAAAATCTTCCAAAGCGCTATAAAATGAATTGCTATTCAGCTCGCGGAGTCTTTCGCTACAGTCAGTTTTGAAAGCCGTCGCTAATACTCGGCTGCTTAATTTATTCAAGCCCCTTCGAAAAGACGCGTTATAAAGAACGGTTTCAGCGCGTTTAGTGATTATATAAGTCAAACTCACAAGTCTGGATTAATATTTGAGGTCACGTGTACGCGCGCTGAGAAACTTCTAAACCACCCCCAGACAGACGATGGTGGTGTAACAGCGTCACACGGCACTCTTTTCTCCAACCAGACTAGAGCTCTGGGGCGCGCGGGATATAGACTGCCTTAAACGCTACGAATATCTACATGCTTTCTATTGTACGCCACGTCAGAAGCACGCGTATTTCCTAGAAAAAAAAAAGGAACGTCCGCGGTGGAAACACTTTTTGCGGAATTCCCCACCGCGATCTAGAAACTAAAGCGGCTATAATAGGGGCAATCTGAAAGCCAGCAATCGCGAATATAACCCAGAGAGCAATGCCATCAAATGGAAAGGATAATGTGCGTAACGACAAACAATGTCAGCGAATTAAGCAAGATTGTCCGCTTCCTGATGAGCTCGAAAGAAGTTTCAAGTGCACACATTACTTTAGGTACCAAGAAACGCACAGTACCTCGCAGAGGACGGTGTAATTCGTTGGAGTGAAGCCCTTAGGGCCGATGTTATGAATCCACTTTTCTGCACGAATGATGGCGTTCTTCCCTCGAGGAATCACGAAGAGCATGAAGCCATTTTCATGCCGACTTGTGCGCTGAAATGCGCAGCAGCCAGGGATAACGCGGCGCTTGAACTCGTTGGAGCTCGACCCGGAGCATAGGTAAACGGCCTGCACATGGCGCCGGTGAAAAACAAAAACGCAAGCAATTTGACGCTTTCATGCGCGTTTCGCGGGCGACGGCTAGCGGCAGCCGGAGAGTCCAATCATCGGTCAGCAAAGCTCAAGTAGAGAGGAGGGAGAGGAGGATGTCTGAGGGTCGGTGGCGCGGCGGCAAAATTCACAGATTTGCGATACTTCCAATATCAAGGGGTTTTAGGCCGCAAAGGCTGCGAGCGCCGCTTCTCGACGATCGTCAAAAGTACGCTTGCGGCGATGAATGAGGGGCTCGCCACGAAGAGGCGCTAGCATCGTAAATTACCTAAAACCTCGTTCATCGCCCCACACCTAGTTTTGCCGCGGAGAGGTAACTAACCTCTACCACATGGTGTGGGCATGCCAATTTAATCCCTTACTTGACCCCATTCAAAACATTCCAAACCCCTCAGAGGAGCTGTGGGAGGCTATTCTGCTCAGCGATGATCCTGACCGTCAGCACCGGCTGGTGGGGAGGGCCAGCAAAGCAGCAATAACCAGTGACTACCGCACTAAGCGTCCCACCCACATGTTCTACGAATATCCAGCAAATAAATATGTTTCCAATCAACCAATCAATGCCGCTGGCCGTGATGAGGGAATCGCATCGCTGACAACCTAAGGGGCTTCAAAACTTACACTGTAATACTACCATCTATCGCATGTCAGCACAAGCTACTCGCTGTAATACTGCCATCTATCACATCTGAGCACAAGCTACTCGCATTTACTTCCATCTCTAGAACATAGATGGCACCGCGTTGCTACAGCTCTGCGTTGATACAAACCAGGGTGTCGAACCGGTATTTTTTCGGGTTCCGTTCGGGTTCGGGTTCACGCCTTTCGGGTTCAGTTCCGGGTTCGGCTCCAGAGGGCCATTCCGTTCCGGTTCGAACCGGTTCGGGATGTCTCGAACCAGTTCAAACGGGTTCAAACGGGTTCAGGACAAAGAAAAATAGAACGCAGATGGGTTTCAGTGATATGCGTTTCTTTTTTTCTTGCACATCGCTATACAAATAAAAAATGCAAAGTTTTGTTTACGAGAACATAAAAGTGGGCTATGGTAACGGTTGCTTAAGCAGCGCAGGAAACAGGACAAACGGAAGTCTGGAGACGACACAGATGCGGACTAACAACTGGTTATTACATTCTCGGAAAACTATATGAAGGCGCAGGACACAGTGAACCATCCAGAAAACAGAAAAGCAAAAATTAAAACTAAAAAACATACTGCGCGTGCACATCGTAGTCGAGTCATGACATCTTTTTCAATGAAATTCGAAGACTATATTTCATAGTAGATGGCACTCCCCTATCTCCTTGACCTTATACAGTTGCCACGAAAGCCTGGCTCCTTACCTACGAATTTGATGTATGCTGAAGCAACACGCTCATCTGCATCAGTATAGTCCGAATAGAAGCTTGGGCGAGTTCGTGATGGTTCACTTGCCACATAGCGCTAAAAAGACACGGACACAAGAGAAACACAGGACGGGCGCTAGAGCCCGTCCTGTGTGTCTTCTTGTGTGTCCGTGTCTTTTTAGCGCTATGTGGCAAGTGAATCATCTGCATCCTTCCTGATCATAAAGGCCTACACCATCTCCCTAAAAATTAGATCAGAGTGATTAAACAGGAGACTTGTCTTTCTAAGTGGGGAAGCAGATGAGCGTGTTGCTACACCATCTATCAGTTTGGTAGTTATGGAGTCAGGCTTTCTTGGCATTGTGTGAGGTTCAGGAGATAGGGGAGTGCCGTCTACTATCGAAGATACTTTTCGAATTTCGTTGAAAAAGACGTCACGACTCGACGGTGATGTGCATGCGCAGTATGGTTTTTAAGTTTTAACCTTAGTTGCTTTTTTTTTTTTTTTTTGGGGGGGGGGGGGGGGTTGTTTCCAGTGCCCTGCGCCTTTATATACTTTTTTTCCAGAATAAAATAACCAGTTGTTAGTCAGCGCTCGTGTCATCTCCTTTCTTCCTTTTGTCGTGTTTACTGCTTTACTTGAGCAGGAAAAAATTGTTTAATGTGAGATGTTCTCACTTTACCCATTTTATTTATTGTCCGCAGCAGAAAAAAGACGAATTTAAAAGAGCCGCAAAATAAAATGTACTCGAAATAAATGAAAATCGGCTGTGTATATACGCTATAATCTACCTTATGAGGTGTAGGACGAAAAGCCGATACATTTTGCATCTACAAGACCCTCCTGTTTGAGCAGTTTGGGAGACCCCGTAGCGCGAGTAATAGGTCTCGTACGCAGTGTACTTACGGCCCCGTAAGTACGCAGTGTACTTACGGGGCCCCAGAATTGACGCCGCACGCGCCCGCTACGTTCCCGCGCACTACTGAGAAATGAAACTGTCATGTACCGGCACGTATACATACAGACAGATACCTTTCCGTCACACCGAAACCGACTTGCCAGTCCCCCCTCCTTTACTACATGGTAAGAAAATGTTTGAGAATCCCTCCACCGCCCATCCCCCACCCAACGAGAGCCTCGTGGGAGCACTGGCTCTCCCTAACATAAAGAACTTACCAAACATATTTTATTTAAATCACCTATTCGACATCGCCTTTGTGACTCATGTTATATATCCTGAGCCCCTATAGCTCAGTATCTTCAAAAACTCAGCTAATCGTGGCTTCTCACTACAGTAAATTAAGAAATTTGTTCGTGATAGAGTGTTTGGGACTCTTCCTGGGGCGCTATCAAAGGCAACCTTTGCGTCCACAGAATATTTTGCGCCCTTGATAGAGTGATACAGAGGGGTTAATCTGGCGTGCACCATTTGTCCACCAACTTGTTTCAGGCATTTATTTCCAAAGCTACAAACAACCCCTTTCTGGCAGCTATGCTTATTAGGTAAGTGCTTGCCTGTCTTTTCTGGACATGCTCGCGAGTGCTGATTCATTCTTTTTTCTCACTCTTGGCTTTTACTTACCTGTATGGCCTCTCCACAAGGCACATGACAAATGTTGCGATCGGTCATTACTTCCTCTACCCATACATCTACAGCCTTACCTAAACTTTCTTGATACTAGTGTATTAAAGCGAAGTCAGCGGATGTACAGCGGAGCCCACTTTAATGGCCACAGATATAACGAACGCTCGCTTATTTCGAGCGGGTGTGGTGCTACCGTGAAAATATGCATAAGGGCAACGGAAATTCGTCGCAGATACAGCGAACAACTCTGGCCACACCACTCGGTTATAGTGAACGAGGTGGCGTGGTGAACTACCCCGAGGTTGTAGAGGTCGTCCTTCCGCTAAGCACGCAGATGAAATAGCGGCTCTCAACCTTCATTGCACCGCCCCGGAAAGAACATGTCAACCCGGAAATGGAATTAAAAGGTGGCACTGCTGTGCGCAGCGCTAACCGGGAAGTCCGGCGTCCGGTAACACTGTAAATGCTAATGTAAACACGGCAACGATATGCTATAATTCTCTATTGAAATAGTAAGTAACCGGCGGCCAAACCCGCGTCGATGGCCAACGAGGGCAATCATTGCCTACGTGTTCGCCGGGTAGGCAAAGCATCCTGAGTAGAAGAAGCGCGGTGCTACTGACCAATCTCGCGGATCAACTAAAAACAGCGATTAGATAATTTTTAAAATCCTTGCTCGTTATCCCAGTCACGTGGTATGCATAGCTTGCCCAGTCGTCTCAATCTTTGGCGCCGCTGCAATGTGCAGGCATTGTCATATAGCTGACAGTGCAACGGATGCATTCTGCGCCACAAGCGCTGCACTACTTCGTCGCTGCATCAGCCCAGTAACGACAGAAGAAGCTCGAAAACACGCGTGACCTGATGATTGCAGATTTCTTGCAACGCTTCGTTGATCCATAGCCGACCGGATGTTTCCTCGGATAACTACGTTCCTGCGGACCACAAAATCGCAGAAGCGCCTGCTCTGACGGAGACGTTGAACACCAAGTGCGAGCTCTTCCTACTGCCAGGAATCTCATTTAAGTGGCCGACCTGCCACCAGTTTCCATGCACACTTCATCCATGATTAGTTATAGCCGTCCCTAAATTTGATAGTTGGCAGCAAGGTCTCGACGAGGATTAAATGACCGCCCTAGTTAGCCTGGAAAGAGCCGCGGCAGGCTCTGCTTTGCAAAAGTAGGCACGCATAACGCAGCTTTGTAAGAAATAATTGCCGCGTTTAGCGGCCTTAGTAATTTTGGCTGTTGTAAGAAGAATTCACTTGCTACGGACATCAGATATAACGAATGGAACCTGCGGGACCGTCAGGTTCGCTATAAGTGGGCTCGACTTAGTTTTACTCGGCCACAAAAACCTTTTTCACCCTTCAGACATGGACCTTACATGTTTGGACGTACTACTTTCGCGCCAAAGGGGCGTTTGTGCCGTAGTCAGTGCATTTCAACCTCTGCGAGCAACGAGAAACAATTTCAGCAATAATATAATATTTTTGTCATGATGCTGTATTCTTTTAGAACATACTTAAGCAGTCTCTTAAAAAACTCATTGACATAATACATTTCATTATAACACTTACGTCTGCGATGAAAAGCTCTTGAATTCCGTGCGAAATTTTCGTGTTCATAGGGCGCAGAACCGCCGCCTTCCACCAGGTCACTGTTCAGACACAGTGCACTTTAACGCAGGAGGAATATGCTGCGCAAGTTCAACCTCCTGACTGGTTCCCCTTTTTTCATGGCGTGTGCACCGTCTGGAATTTTCACGTGCGGGCGGACGCAGGTAGTTATGGTGACGTAAGGCCTTATGACGCGATCGCTGAATTCGACGCGGTCAAGTAAGGCATGAGGAGGGTCAGAGAGGTTCCAAATTTTTCATGCAACAACCATAAAAAGAAGCCTACAAGATAGCCGAATAGCCTAAAGCATCTGTAAACAGAGTTTTCTGTTGCGCCGCCATTAGTACGAATCCCACTCGGAGTCAGAGGTAAGACTATGCATACTCTTTTAGTTGTTCTTTTTACTGCGTTAGCAGTATAGCCTGCTTTCTCCAAAATAACCGCACTGCGTGCGTGTAGCCTCCATCCTTGATGCACACTGAGGCACTGAGGCAGATTGTTGTGAAGGCTCAACGTATTCAATCGCCCAAGCGTTCTAAGAAAAAAAAACACTAACAAGCATAAGCCTGTCGTGTCAGACACTAAGAACGAGAAATATGACTGCGAAAAGTAGATATAAGTCGCCAGACAGAGAATTCAAGATCGAGCAGTGCGAGAACAGCGGATGGAGCCGCGCGCTGGCGACTGGCAGAAATTTTTTCTTAGAAGCAGAACAATTTCAGCGAATCGGCATAACGAAATCACTTCATCGTAGTTACATTGCATCGCAGTACCATATTTTTGGGCGTAATCACTATCGCATGCCAGCGAGCACATGTATTTCCGCATTGCCCTTTTGTGTAATCGGTATTTAATTTTTTCCTTTTTAGTACATCTCCACCGTTGCCAATAACCCGCCTTTCGTTGCTTATTTCCGTCGCGCGCAAACAAGATTATGCGGATTCTAAAAAAAAAAGAAGCTGCACCAATTTATACATCCTTCTTTTGGTAATACTAGTAGTAATATCTCAGGTTTAACGTGTCGAGTAGACATTGGGGCTATATGACAGACGGTGTAGTGGAGGGCTCCAGATTAACGGAGACCAGCTGGGGATTTTCGACGCGCGACAGAGCACGCTGGTTTTTGTATTTTTGGAATCAGCAGAAGAGCTGCACAGCCATTGAGCCATTTTTTTTTTACTTTACTGCCCTGCAGGCTCATCGTGAGGGGTTTTATTTAGAACTTGCTGTCTAAGACAACGGGCGTCTACAAAAGTAAATGTTGCACTACGCACTGCGGTTTCTCAGTGGTTAGGGCGCTCGGTTACTTATTCGATGTACCCTGGTTCGAACTCGTCCCCGGCGGCCACGTTTCGATGAAGGCGAAACGCAAAAGGCACCGTATGCTGCGCGATGTCAGTGCAAGTTAAAGGGCAACTGCGCCACCTTTTCAGAATTTTGCGATACTCAAGGATTCAAATCTATACAGGCTGTAGGTAAAGGATACTAAGTTTTGTGCACTACCATATAAAATAGTGACGTAATCGACGATTAAATTTTGCACTTCTCAAAGCAACAAAGGAGTGCGGGGAAGTTCAGTGTGATGTGACGAAAGAAATGATTTTAAATTATTGCTGCCGTCAACCACGCCCTGCCGTGCCTCGTTGGACGCTTCCAAACAACGTTCGGCGGGCTTTGACTTCGGTTCCGTTGTTTTTTTCCCCTTCAAAGCAGGCGTTTATGCGTTGAAAATGTACGGATACGTTCGATGACGTCATCATGCGTCCCCCACTTAGCGTTGTGCGCTGCGGAGAAGTTTGAAGGCCGTCGCAATTTTAATTGGTGATTACGTAACCGTTTCAAATGCTAGGCCAAAAGGACTTCGCATACTTTACCTGGAAGTCTCCTTTCAAATGACGCCATATATATTAGAATACATGGATCACCGTGTGGTATTCGCCTACTGCCACTAAATAATTTAGAAAATAATTTTTTCTCCCATGCTGTGTCGGTTTCATCAACCGAATGATGGCTTTGACGTGAGTTCAACATTAGGTCACGTGAGGCACGGGAAAACTAATACAAACGCTGATACGTTGTTTTCACGCACTGTAGCACTTATATCAGCCGACTTCAAGACCTATAATTACAACGAACGACGTATCAACAGTTATATTGCCGTTTATAGCACCTCACGCGACCTCATTTCCACTACACGTCACAGCCATTGTTATGTTGGTGAAGCCGAAACACGATCAAGAAGAAATTCAAACATAAATTATTTATTATGTGTTGGTGGACACCACGCGGTGCTCCATGTACACCAACGTCTAACGCATCGTTTGAAAGAAGAAAGCACGCAAGGAAAAGTTTCGTGTCTTTAGTACTTTACTGAGTTAGAGCAGTCCTAACACTTCGATTAAAGATTTACACAAATATGTGAAAGGGAGGAGTAATAACTCAAGATTTCACATAAACCTGACGTACAAGTGTTTAGAATTGGCGGCAGTACATTACAGAAGCGTCAATTAGGCTTCTTCCCACGCACCAGACCTCTTGAAAGATTGCTGTCGCATATACTGGGTACCATTTTCGCACTTCCCAGCGCAGACAGCTACGGGTGGGCAAGTACGTATATGCGATAGATCGTATCATTTTGTCGGAAAACAAGACGTATGCCGGGATGCAAAAAAAGTGGGGCTGAACCGGGTCCCGAACCGGTTCGGAACGGTTCCTTTGAATCGTTCCGGTTCGGGTTCAGTTCCAAGATGGCGAAAAAATTATGGGTTCGGTTCGGTTCCGGTTCCGGGCAAAAATCCGGGTTCGGTTCCGGTTTCGGGTTCGGGTTCAGTTCCGGTTCGACACCCTGATACAAACACGAACAGTCTCTTATGGAAAAAGGGCGACGATGCGCCGGGATATTGAAACACAGGGCATTAAGGGGGGTACAATGAAGATGTATTACTGAGAGGTATTTGGAAAGGAATGATGGTGCCAGGGCTTACTTTCGGGAATGCGGTTCTGTGCTTAAGAGCAGAAGTTCAGTTGAGATCCATCAGAGACCTGCTGGAGGATTAATACTAGGTGCCCACGGCAAAAACAGAAATAAGGCGCTACAGGGGGATACGGACAGGGCATCATTCGAAGCACGGGAAGCTCAGATTAAAATACTGTATGAAGAACACCTGAGGAAATTGGACGTTAAGACGTGGGCAGCTCAGGTATTTAAATATTTATACAGGAAGAGCGTTGACTCACAATGAAAACTAACCAGTAAATATGCCGGACACGAGGACGGAGAAAGGGACCATAACACGACTGGTTAAAAAAGCGGAAGGTAAAAATTGTATTCATTGAATGGAAAAGAAGCATAGTGCAGAACTATATCGATACTAAGAAAGGCAGATCAGGAAAGAATTGTTCTATGATAACACAAGAGGCAGTGACTTACTCTTTGAAGTTAGGTCAAGATGTCTCAGGACGCGCAGCTACAAAAAGAACTTTAAGGAAGAAGATGACTATTGTGCTGTGTGTGCTAGATCTGTAGAAGCAAGTGAACAGCTCATACTCAGGTGTGATGGTATCCACCCTGAAGTGGATGCAATCACAGTCACTCTTGCTGAGGCCCTAAGTTTTAGAGGTAACAATGCTCATGTAAATAAAGCTGCGGTGGAAGTTAGCACAAAGCGATTGAGAGATCGGTGGCTGAAAAGAACAGAGGTGACATAAGGTTAGAAGTGTAGGAAACCTTACTGAAATACGAATTAAATAATAATTTACAACACTGTAAAACAAAAACAAAGAAAAAATCTCTGCCTCTCCCGTAACCGAGAGTGGAGTAAACATGAAATCTTTACGGACATAACACATTGCTTGTTGATGGTACTAGCCAAAATCTTGAAATGGGTCTAGTGTTCTTTGTCGGCAGGGCAGGGGCGAGCAGTCTTCTTCTGTGGCGTGTCACTCGCAAAGCGATCGCTTTCCGCAAGACGCTTACTACCTCTCGTTTTATCAGGCTCCATTGCTCGGCTTAAGCAGCTGTGACGGTGGCGGCATTGAAATGCAGGACGATGCAGAAGCGTACGCGTACACGACGAGACGCAGGCCTGACAAGAATGCATATGCAGCGCGTTCGAATACTCCGCGAGCGTGTATACATCTGCCTGCCAGAGGGGGAAACGGCATGACCTGAAGGCCCAGCGGCCGGTCTTCTACATGCGTGAGTGTAGGACCGTAGCGGCATCCTTGGAGAGGGCGCGAAACCAGTTTTCTGCCGAAAGCCCTTCTCGCCCTGGAGCTCCCCTCTTTCTCTAAGCGGCCTTCTCTCAAAGACCCTAACAGATCATGTATGACAACGAAGTGTATCGTGGCATATATGAGCTTTTTGCACGCGTTATTAGAAATCGGAAATTATAATTCCGTGCATTATCAAATGCACAGCTCGAATGATATCTTCATGAACATTGAGAAGACACTTGCAGCAGTTATTTTTTGTGACTCGTTTGGAGAGCAACCGGCGCTTGTATGCCGGTCCCGTAGGAGGACTTAGAGAATCTCGTTGATTATCGTTAAATCTCGTACGGTGCCCGGATGTTCTCGTTTCAGTGCCCGGATGAGTGGAATTCGGTGCCC
This sequence comes from Amblyomma mixtum, assembly GCF_055824585.1. NCBI lineage: Eukaryota > Metazoa > Arthropoda > Arachnida > Ixodida > Ixodidae > Amblyomma > Amblyomma mixtum. Next base: position 118,557,260 of record NC_143018.1, read on the forward strand.
GGATTAGTGGGTTTCAGTGTCTGGATGTTGGCTCTCGGTCTTGGCGTGACGTCACCACACTGCCGACAACGGGAGCTAAAAGCATTTAATGCTTAAAAGTGGAGCATGGTGGCAGCTGCTATCACCCCTTTTCAAAAGGCACGATCCTATCTTCATCCCATACATCCATCTTGGCCGTAAATTGAAATGCTTTATAGAACAGAACGCAATTTTTATCGGGTCCCGTTTGAAAATTTGCATACTCATAATTTTCTCATGTAAGCATCAGTACACTGACACTTCACAAAGCCAAAGCCTAGGCCCACTCACTGGGCCACATTCACTACGTCCACTTTAAATTTAGTTTCAATCAACAAGCCTTAATAGCCTGCTCTACGCGCTCTCGCCTCGCAATCTTAGACTTTGCTTTGTTTCCCGTACCTGCACAAGTTTTTTGAAGTGAAACTACGATAGGTAAAACGGAGGTCACAGTGTCAGAACTTTTCTCCTCATTAGACCTTCGGATAAAGCAAAGGAAAGGCGCATAACTGGCCCCTGGGACAGTAGACACCTTAGACGCGATTTAAGCTAGGACCCGGCCGTGCAGACCATCGCCACCGGCCGTGCTGCCAGTGTTATGCACCTTCGGAACATAAACACTTGAGTGCAGTGGGGTCGTGCGGGGACCCTGGGGCGTGGCCCGAATTCCTGTGTAAATAAAGTTTTCTCTCTCTCCTAATTAAGCTACGAAACCGTTGAAGAGCGGCAGCTTCGAGAGCAAATGAAAGGCGCATATTTGGCCTCTCTGGGGTGGTGGTGGTGGTGGTGAAAACATTTATTAGGAAGGGACAGGAGGTATGTTTGGATCAGCCCGTAAGGGATCGATCCTTACAAGCTCTAGGTGGGGCTCCCAAGTTTGGGACCCCAGCAGCGGTGGCCGCCAGCCGAGGGCGCCCGACTAAGGCTTGTTGGGCCTAGTCCTCCCAGTTTGGGTTGGGGATGGAGGGAATAACCGGATTGGAGGGGGCGCCCCACACCATGTATTAGGTGTCCGAAGACACCGCTCTACAGTCCGGGGAGCTGCCGTTAAAGGACGGGTCAAAATGTTTCAGCGTTCCCGAACACAGCAATGCATTTGTGAGAAGGCGGACAAGGAGCCGCTCATACGCCTTCTTGAAACCTTTACATGGGCGAGGGAAAAGGCGATGACTATCTTGATAGTAGGTTGTAAGGTATTTGAAGGGTTAGACCGGATTAAAATCGGGTTCCTGATCGGCTGGGGAGGAGAAAACTGCCCGGTGAGAGAGCGCGCGGGCGGCTGCGTCTGCTGCCTCGTTTCCTGACAACCCCTGATGAGCAGTGTCCCATATAAGGTAATGGTGTGCGGAGTCCGTATCCCGTATGCAATTTCGAAAGATTCGATAGGCTAGGAAGAGAGCGCAGCCTTGTTCGACGCTCCGACAGGCCCCGCGCGAGTCGGTGGTTATGTATTGTGAATTGGAATGTGAGGCCGCGAGAGCAATCGCTACCTCTTCTGCGTGTGTGGCACAGCGGATTCTGAAGGTGAGGCCGATAACTGTGTTGCGAGGGAGCGCGAGGCCTAGCGCACGCGGAGTTGCAGAACCCGAAGCGAGAGAGTACGGAAGCCGCGTCGGTGGTCCGAGTTTTCTGTACATATTTTCTCGCTGTCTCTGTTTCGACTCTGGGAGCCGCGGCTCTGGGATCCGTATGGCCTGGGGCCACGGGTGCCGCTTCGAGCTCGCTGGTATTGCAGCTCTGCACCGGGTGCTCCGACTCCGTCCGATACGGTGGGCGCCGACCGCTCCGAAGCTGCTACGTGCAGTGAGCGGGGTAGGACCACCCCTCCAGAGCTGGTGTCTCCTCGCGACGGCGCGCACGAATCCCGTTTCGGGTCTTTTGTTGAGGGTAGTTGTCACAAAGATAGCGTGGCCAAAGGCTTTTCAGAGCTGCCTGCACCATGTCGCAAGAGAGACGACCACCGGACCGTGGTGTTGAGAGGGGGCGCACTTTGCTGCCCACCCGTTTTGTAACCTCGCATGAACGAAGCAGTCTCGTTCAACTCAAGAAAGGGCGTTGTTCACTCGAACTTTGCGTTGCACAGCCGCCCTACACGTTTTGCTAGCGAGTTGAGCATTGAGCCACGAGGCCCTTGTGGACGCCGTTTCCCCTCCCGTGACCTACGTTAAAGGCATGCGGAGTGTGTTTCGGAAATCTTGCAGATCCAGTGGAGCCACTCCGGCTTGCTGTCCTGTGCACATCGTCTCGCTACCGCCTGATGCGACGGAGCATCCTGTATCCTGTTCGCCTCATCCATCCGGGGAAGCCGTGGCGAGACCAGACAGCAGCCACCTCCAGCTGCCGTTGCCCTGGCGACTGCTGCAGAATCCTGGCCTGCGGTGGTCAACCGGCCTTCTCTTCGCGGGCCTGCGGACACGTAGTACGCGGGCCACGCGAGACGTTCTAGCGGAGACCTTCACGCCGCCTTCGGAATACTGCGGAAGTCTGCGTGACCTCCGCTGTATGACCTGACTCAAGTGCATGAAGAGCAGGAGACTCCTCCATAGCATGTACTTGCAGGCGTGTAGGTCTATTTAACGTTGGGGGGATGTGGGGACGCCCGAGTCCCCTGTGGTTCGCTTTCCCCCTCAACTGGTTCTTTGTGGTTAGCTCCCCCGCAACGTACTCCCCTTAGTTGTGTTACTTAACAAACAGGGGAGGGCGCTGGCGTCGCAGCGACACCAGCGCCACGGATGACGCGTTCGCTGCTCGCGCGCGGAGACGGGTCTCTTCTGCTCGGCATCGGGAAGGCACGCGGACGTGTCGCTCGCGGCTCCGCTTTTCGCCGGTGGGCGCCTTCTGATCAGAACATGCTGCCGCCAGCCTGTCCCGTCCGCCCTCGGAGTTTTCCCTTGCCCTAGCGTGGGCGAATATTCGCTCGTAACCGTGCTGGTGAGCCGGACGTCCTGGATCTCTGAGTGTATTTTGTTGCTAACTGGCGTTATTATTGTTATAGCAATAAATGCCTTGTTTGTGTCAGCCATTGTGCCGTTTCTTTGTTCCCGCAGAGCAAGGCCCGACGTGGTCGGCGTGCGCTCGGTAGCGCTCTCTACCACTCGGTGGGGTCCGGCTGTTTGAACTGTGTCAGCCGCGCTTAAACCGGGAGAACGTACTTATCTCCCCAATTTTAAACCCCACACAGTTAAGAGATTCATTCATCAAATAGGCTTTTAATGTGCAAGGGATAGAATTACGCAGAGGCATTCCTAATACACAAATTAGAAGCCTGTCAACTAGCAGGGATCAATATACCCATAGGAAGCTTAGAACCTTTCAGGTACATTCCGGTAGTGACGTAATACTTTAAAGAGGTCTTACACATCACCAAAGGTTTCCCCAGTACTTCATGTCACAGCTTTATCATTTCTTTCACCCTGACACTCCGCTCCACTCCTCTCCACCCGTCCTTACTTCCACCAATTTCCTTTTTCCTCCTTCTATTTTGTTTGTTGTTCTTTTATTAGTTTAATTTAGCGTTATAAGTTTACCTTATGCCTTGCACCTCTTGCTATCATTTCTCAGGGGTGCTTGGCTTCCGCACTAATTCCATCCCGCCAGTCACAATTTTTTTCCCTTGCCTCGTCGATGTTGTTATCCTGACGTTGACGTGACTGGTACCGGGCGGGCCTCGTGAGTGACCCTAGGGACATACTTCGCTACTGGTGAATTCAGAGAGGTGTGCAGTTATTCAGACGGTAAGGCAGTTGGAAGGCTTTCCTGAAGAAGGTAATTATTACAATATGTACAGGACTGGTTTACATATGCCGAAACATTTTGGCCTTTCCGCTCGAACTGAATTAAAACATTAAAATGCCACGACTACGGACCACCGCCGGCCACCACACGGCCAACCCGTCCGGCCGCCGCTCAAACAACTCGCGCCTCCAAATCCACGCTCGGCTACGGGTCTTCCACAGGCCGCGCACGACCGATCTGTCCGGTTGCCACACACCCAGCCTCCTGCGCCCTCCTTCGAACGCACCAACCTTGTTGCATTTCTGCCAAAGCTCCGTCCTCAGCCAATAGACAACCCTCGCGGCAAAACTTAGTCTTTAGCCAATAGATGACTTTCCTGCCATCGTTCAAACGTAAGATGTCAAAACACAGAGGAAAAGTACACAATATCAAACACGCATCTTGCTGTAAGCCGCGGTGGCTAACTAGAACATACTACAACGACAAGAGATGAACCCATTTTAAAACACACACAAGGATAGGCTTCAGTGCACACACACATACAGCGCCGGTCCGCCCGAGCCGTCCTATCGTCGTCTCGTGTTTCCGACGGACTTCGAAAACAAACCGTTCATCACTCGCTCAAGCCGAGGAACGCTGCCTCGTAACACTGACCCCTTCCTTTCACTCTTTCTTCTGAACCAGAGCCCATTTTCTCTTCTGTTTGCTTCAGTTTTCTTCTTTTTCGCCCTGCACTTTGTTCCGCCATGCAGCCCAATACATACTGAAAACTGCGCAGAAAACGAAGACACCGAACGAGAAGGCACGACACGGGCGCAGACTATGAACTGAATTTTTATTCAATGAAGAAGCCTATATATGTATCTTCTACCCACAGTGAGACAGCACAAAAACACAACAACCGCGATAATCAACCCAAAACACAATAGCCCACTGTCCCTTCGCATGCACCGTGATGCACCCGTCAATTACACTTCCATAAAATTGCGCACAAACAAAATCACGACAACCTTAACGGTCACGCTGATGTCACGCCAAAGACCCATATCGCCTGGTCGCCTTAAGAAATCTGGCCAAAAAGGTTATCTCCCTGTCAAGCAAGGCCACAGATGGTGACGCCACACAGGAATCCGAGTCCTTCTTGATTAGGTAAGCCTCCACCATCTCCTGCATACCTGATCGCTATGTTTGAACAAGACGCTGGTCCTGTTCAAAGTAATCCTCTTTAGTAGCCATGATGCCTGGACAAGATGCACCCTTCCCATGCTAATACCCTTCCCACTTTACGCCTTCCCTTTCACTGGGCCTTCCTCCTCGGATTGAAGGCTGTATATGAACCCCGGCAATGATGAACGCTTTGCCCAGACGAAGACAAGTCCTTTTGTCGAAACGTCGGCTAGCACCCTGTGACTTTACCCTCCCTTGTTTCCTTAGTGTGCGTCAGGAAACCATCTACCTACCCTCTCTTTACCATGGCCCCGTCCAGGTGTGACTTTTTGGTTTATGCCCCCCCCCCCCCAGGTTCTGAATGTACTACTGTCGTGTGATATACTTTTTACTTGCGAGGCAGCGCCGTGTTTCTCCTCTTGTCTGTTTGTCCGCGCTTTTCGCGCTCTTTTATTTGAGTTTGAGTTGACCTCACAAGCATATTACTATTATGTGGTCAGCGCAACGCTGCAGAGGCGACAAAACTTCCTCACTATAGCATGGGCTCTTTTCGGCGGCAGGAATGGTCAGACGCACATTGTAGCTAAGTCCACGCGATCCAGACGGTTTTTGTTTCCACTTCACTAAAACTTTTCGCTGTCGCAGGCCCCACAGGTGGGGACAATAGAGCTAGCGTGTGCATACTGAGCGTCGCGACTCTTGACATGAATGGAAAACTACGTTCCATGTTTTTGTGTCTATTGTTACGCAAAATCCAATTGAGTACAATAGAAGCACACTAAGAAAAAATTGAATAAACTCGGTGATGTTTGACAGCGTACGGTGGCGTGAATCACGGCTGTTTTGAAAGCCGAGCTGCGAGCCTGCAGTGCTCTGCATTTCCCAACGAAAGACGCCTGCAAGTTGCAGTCACGTACAAACGCAAAAAACATGGACTAAAAAGGGCTTGGACAGGACGGGCGCCCTTGTTGTCCAAGTCCTTCTTTGTCCATGTTTTATCTCATGTACCTGACTGCAATGCACCAACTAGCCCAAAGGTCTGTGCACAAGCTGCACACCATTACACACAAAATAGCCACGCCCTTGCGCGATTCAGTATTACGGTCTGTATATTCCGCTTGGAGTCCGTTTTGACGCCCTTCGTAGCAATACCATGAATTCTAATTTTTGTCGCTCTATTTTTAAAGCTAACGGTGCTTTAACCTCTCCATGAAACCGATTGTAACCTCTTTCATGGCCGCTCTTGAGCTTTTTGTACAGTTTTTTTCGTTGGCGCGTTTTATTTACTTTTATTGCATATCTTGCTTTTCTTTCTGTTTTATTGCTCAGCTTACTTATCTCTTGGTGGCGCCAGTCTGCATCCTGTACGAAGACCGGCATGTCGCTCCGGTTAAATGCCCTGGAATGATTGCCTACATTTTTAATTGACTGTACCGTCTGCCGTCTCTGCATTTCTATACTGGAACCTCCCTCTCTCTCTTTCTCCCCTCTACCGCGCAGACCGCTCTCTGGATGCGACTAGCTCTGAGCAAAGCGGTACAGTTTACAAAGGTCGCCATCGTTTTCAGTACGGGAATACGTTGCTTTTTGTGCGATGCTGCTTTGTGACGTGCGTAGTGAGGCGCAGGTGCGCCCTTCATAGCTTGATTGGAGCGTAGCTGCTTGTTTCTTTTTTTGCGCCCGATCATTTTTCTATTGTGCCAGATTTGCTTCAGCAAGGATCACGACCGCTGTTTATGCGAGTAGTCGACCGTAACAGTTCAGATCACGAATCGACAGCTTGTAAGAACTGTGTCTTCATCAGCCAACTTGCATTTATTCTTCGCCAACTTCACTGCCTTCAACTCCCTAAACGCTGATGGCCTCGCACACGCAGTAGTCTTCCTTCCCGCCTCTGAATCCAACGTGTCACAGGTGAGCTTCTTACTCTGAAGTTCTATGCGCCTATAGGCGACCAAACTTCGAACACATGAAGAGGGAGAGGGTAAGAGCTTCTCATCTGCAAGCTGTCTGCTGTGCAATGCGCATTGTTCAGTGGTTATCCCAGATCCCAGGTCGTAGTGTTTAGCCACATTATTCATTGTTCGACATGCGCCACTCGTTTCTGCAATGCGAGACTTTTGTCCAGCATTTGTGGCCACAGATATCTGGGTGGCTTTCTCAACGATGCGAATACGCCACGACGGAGGTCGTTACAATTTAAGTACACGGTTCAGAGGCAGCATGTTTCTTCTATAGAGTTCTTTTTCCTACCAGCTCATTTCAGGGGATAATAAACCACTAGGTTTGCATTGCAATTTGTGTGCAACTTCGTTCTATACTATTGTTTATTTCGTGCTTAACTATTGAGAATTATGAAATGGTAGGAAGCTTGTCCTGTTGCGTATGTTCAACGAAAGAAGGGTATTGTCACTCTGTGCTGTCAGTATTGATTCCGAAGCTCACAGCTTCTTAAATGAAGGTTTAGCCATTCTATAAAGTCGTAATTTTGAAGCATCAGTGGCGTTAAAACGGGTTAGTTTTGTCTACGCTGCATTGGGGTAACAATAATAGATACCTAAGAGCCTATATCGTATAAATGCAAGAAGTATAGCAAGCACTGTATGAAAAGAAAGTCAAAGATTGAGTAGAACAAAGCGATTTGAAACTGGGACAAAGGAAGACACAAGAAGATCACCACTGGGACCGATGTAGAGTTAAAAGGGCATAATCTACTAGAAATTAAACGGCAGGCAAGTCGTAGGTATACCGTCGTCGTAATGTCGAAAAGCAAGGTGCTCAACGCGAACTGACGTGATTTTATCCGAGCCTTCTTTCATGGGTGAAAACCTGCGCTTTAATTTCGCGGACATAAACTGTGAAAACGGTCGCAGTTCAACTCTACGTGAGTAAAGATAATATTTCACGGAATTATTTTAATGCTTTTCAACGCTTGCGCGACGGCACTTTTGGTATGTGGTCTACCAGTTTCGTGGCAGAGTTTCTTTTTTTTTACCTTTTTGAGTTGGTAACCTCAACAACACCGAACCGTCCAAATTCTGCTCGCCATGGTACTCACAATTTTAGTGCACGGGAGGAGTAAAATGTTAGTGTTGCACTCACTATGAACGTGCAGAGAAAATTACGACGGTACTGGCAAGAGATTGCGATGTACAATCACTTGCGTTGCAGTCGCCAACTGACGGCCTTACATTATTGCAGGCAAATACCGCCACGAAAATTGAGTATTTAAAAAAAAAGAAACACTTCGCTAGGAACACAAGAAAAACCTGTAAAAACCTGGATAGTTTCCTGGCAGGAGAATTTCGGTTGGGAAGGCAGGACAGAGCAGGAAAACACACGTCCGAGTTCGAACAGATAGCGCTCTCGTATCGCGCTGTACATCCGCTCTGCCGCTGCAGCTGAGGCATAAGGCATAAGTAGAGCAAGGAAAGAGGGGTCGATAAACAATCTTTTCTGCATGTTTCGCTTTCTAATGACACGTAAGGCATTAGCGTACAGACATGACCGCGCGAAATTCGCGTGCACTCAGTACATCCTGCAAAACTGATCACCTTTCCTAGTATGATTTCGGTTTTGGGTTCAGTAGTGAAACACTCGGTGGGATGTCACGAGTACGAGATAAGTATACGAGAAAACTGTCGTGTCCGGTCGCTGTGTTGAATGCAGCGAAAGACGCACACGGTACTTGAAGACTTCGTTTATTTAAAGCCGATGAGGGTGCGACCAGCGTCGACCGAGGCAGGAGCCGAACTGGCCGCCCGAAGAAAGGAGGGAGCGGAGAAGCGTCCACGGGAGGGAGTGGCTTCCCAAAACAGGAGGAGGATGCGGGGGCGCACCATGGGGGGCATCTGGCGACAGCGTGCGACGAGGGGCAAGTGGTCGTTAGGAGGAGGATGCGAGTGGTCGTTAGGAGGAGGATGCGAGTGGTCGTTAGGAGAAGAATGCGGGGGCGCACACACACAAAAGCAATAAGGGGACACAACACTTCCTTCCCCCTTAGAAAGTTGCCTGGTATCGTGCAGGGGGTCGGCGCTCACGCGTGGAGGCGCGCTGGCTTTGTGCGCTCGGGGGAGAAACACTTGTAGGCTGGCTGTTGTTCGCTGTGTCTCCTAGGTCTGTCCTGGGCGAAGTCTCTTCTTCCGGGAAGAGGTGCCAGGCTATGTGGGAAGATGGTGCACGTGTTCTCTCCGCTGGCGGACAGCTCTCAGACGGCGTCGTAAATCTACGCAGCTGGTTGAGATGTCGGCGTGCTACTGTGCCATGTATGTTGACGAGCCAAGAGCGCAGGCCTATGCGTCTGACAATTGTAGCTTCCTCCCAGCGTGGCTTTTTCAGAAACTGTCGGGCGAGGACGCGCTGCCCCTCATTAAGCGTGCCGCAGCGCGGAATTGCTTTTTCTTCCCGGAACGTCTCTGCCTTTGGCTCGGGGAGGATGGCTGTGAGCTGGGTTCGCATTTCACGCTCGAACATCATTTTCGAGGGGGTCTCGCCTGTTGTGCTCTGAACCGTCGTGTGCTGCTTGAAGAGAAAGCGCGCAAGGCGGCGCTGCAGCGAGCCTGTCTGATCTCTTTCAAGGGCGCGTTTTAGCTCGGCTACGTAGCGCTCGGCTTGTCCGTTTGTCGCTGGGTGGTAGGGGGCCGATGTAACTGATGAGATCCCGTTGTCGCGATAAAACTTGAGGATCTCCGCAGACACAAACGGTGTTCCGTTGTCCGACACTACCTTGCGCGGCAGGCCGAACGTTGCAAATAGTGATCGGAGGTTGTCAATGACTGCTGCCGAAGTCGTCTGTCCCATTTGCCTTATCTCAAGCCACTTTGTGTAGGCATCTACGACCACAAGGAAAGTGCAGCCCTCAATTGGTCCTGCAAAATCAATGTGCAGTGTGTGCCATGGTGTGTCTGGCTTTTCCCATTCTGGGACAGGAGCTTTCGGCGGGGCGCTCCGGCTGCTCTGGCAAGGCTTGCATTCTCGCACCACTGTTTCGATGTCGTTGTCAATGCCAGGCCACCACATGTAGCTTCTGGCACACTTTTTCATTGCAACGATGCCCCGATGTCCGGCGTGGATGAGAGACATAGCTTGTGCGCGTAGTTCTCTCGGCATCACAACTCGGGACCCAAATATGATGCAGCCGCGATGGGTGCTCAACTCTGTAGCTCGCCTGCGGTAAGCGTCGAAGTTGTCCCCTTTGAGTTTATGCACGTTGCCTTGTTGAACAGCTGTGTAAACTAGCCGGAGAGCTGCGCACTTCTGCGTAGATGCTGCAACTGTGCCTGCTGTAAGCGGAGGTTCTGGCAGTGCTTCGAACATCAGAACGTCTCCTGGTGGAAATGGTTCGTCAACAGTTGCGTCTAGTGGCAGACGGCTTAGCGCATCGGCGTTTTGATGTTTACTCCCATTGCGGTAGACCAGAGCGTAGTCGTACGCTGAGAGTTTGATGCACCAACGTGTCATTCGCGGAGACAAAGTTGGTGGCATAGGCCTTTGTGGTCCCAGAATGCCCAATAGCGGTCGGTGATCGGTTATAAAGGTCACCTTCCGGCCGGCAATGTACTGGTGAAAATGTGTCGCCGCGTAGACGATGGCTAGCCCTTCTTTGTCAAGTTGCGCGTAGTTGCGTTCTGCTTGCGACAACGTACGTGAGGCGAAGGCGATGGGAGCTTCCCTTCCTTGCTCGTCAGTTTGCGATAGAACCGCGCCGACTCCGTACGGTGATGCGTCGCAAGCCAAAAGCAGAGGCTTCCTTTCGTCGTAGTGGCGGAGGACTGTACATCTTCGAATCAGGTCTTTCAGGGCATCGAATGACTGCTGATGGCGTGGCGACCATGTCCATGTCACATCTTTCCGAAGGAGTTGGTATAAGTCGTTGGCCACGGTAGCTCTTTGTTCCAAGAACCGGTCGTAGAACGTCAAGAGTCCGAGAAAAGCCTGTAGCTCCTGCTTGTTTGTTGGAGCTCGTGCTTCTGTGATCGCTCGCACTTTGTCCTCGGTAGGGTGAATGCCTTCCGCATCAATTCGGTGTCCCAGAAATTGCACCTCTGGCACCGCAAAACAGCACTTCGATTTGCTTATGCACAAATTAGCGTTTGCTAGCCTTTCGAGAACGAGCTCTAGGCGCACTGCATGCTCTTCAGTGGAAGTGCCACTGATGATGACATCGTCAAGGAAGACACAAACTCCTGGGATGCCCTGAAGCACTGTCTCCATGAATTTTTGAAATATGGCCGGGGCTGCAGCTACGCCAAAAGGCAGTCGCTTGACTTTGTACAAGCCTTTCAGTGTGTTAATTGCCAATAATTCAGCAGTTGACTCGCTCACCTTCAGCTGCTGATACGCCTGGGTGAGGTCCAATGTGCTGAAGACTCTTGAGCCACGTAGTACACTGAATACTTCTTCAGGTGTCGGTAGCGGGTAAGAGGACGCTTTAGTCGCAAGATTGACGGTGCTCCGGTAGTCTCCGCAGAGGCGTATGGTTCCGTTCTTCTTGCGAACTACGACAAGTGGTGTGGCCCATTCTGAATGCTGCGTCGGCTCGATGACACCTTGCTGCTCCAGTTTGTCCAACTCTTTTTCAACTGAATCTCGGAGAGCAAACGGCACCGGCCTGGCCTTCAGAAATTTGGGTTGCGCGTTGTCCAACAACTCCAGTGTGACCGGGGGCCCTTCGTTTCCTGGAATCTCTTCCGAGAATACTCTTTCGTATTTCTCTTGCAGTTGCTCAAATATGTTCTGGCTCGGCGTCTGGTGTATGCCGCATATCATCACGCCTAGTGGAGAAAACCAGTTTCTCCCTAGAAGGCTTGATCCTGTGCCCTTCACAACAAGCAGAGGTAGCGTATGGGTCTGGCCGTTGTAGTTAACCTGCACGTTGGCAGAGCCCAATAGTGGCAGATTCTGTCCTGACCACGTTCGCAGGTGCGTGTCGTCTTGTTGCAGGGCGGGTGCGTCAGATGGCCATGAAGTTCGGAACGTGTCCTCACTGATCAAAGTACAGGCTGCGCCGGAGTCCACCTCGAACTTAATCAGCTGGTGATGTACGCTTACTTCTGTAAAAATCTTCGGTCGCGTGCCGAGATTCATGGTGTTCAGGTCGTACAACACAGATGGTGTTGCTGATGTTGTTCCATGGAGATCAGATAGCGGCGTATTCTCTGAGGCGTTGACGCTGTGATTAGGCTGGGAAGTCTCCGTTTCGTAATGCATGCTCTTTCGATATGCCCTCGCTTGTGGCAAAAATTACACGTGGCTGACTGGAATCGACATCCCTGGGGGTTGTGTTGGTCGTCACACCGCCAGCAGCGTTGTGCCTTTTTGACCGATTTTACAACAACAGAAGGCTTGCGCACCTGGTTGCTTGTCTGGTGTACCGGCTCGGTGTTCCGGCGAATCCCTCTCTGCTGGTGACCGGCGCTCTCCGCTCGAACGGCGATGTCGTAAGCTTTGCTGAATGTGAGGTCCTTCTCAGCGAACAGGCGCTGCTGCAGTGACTCGTCACTCAGTCCGCACACAAATCTGTCGCGTAACATCACGTCCAAGGGAAGCATGGTGGTGTTAGCAGAAGAAGCTGCGTCTCCCTCCTGCCCGGTAGCTGTTGTCGACAGCGTTCCAAAATTGCAGTCGGCAGCGAGCTTCTTGAGCGCGGCTACGTAGGCGCTCACAGTTTCTCCTCCCAGTTGATCTCGTCGTTGGAAGCGAGCCCGGCTGTAGACCTCGGATGGCCTTGGGTCGTAGTGCTTTTGCAGCGCTTTTACGATGTCGTCGTAAGACACTGCCGCTGGTGTGCTTGGCTGAATAAGGGCGCAGACAGTATCGTAGGTCTGCTCCCCGCACAGCGTCAGCAGGTTGGCCCTCTTCAAGGCTGGGTCTGTGATGTTGTTAGCTTCAAAGTAGAACTGAAGGCGTCCAACCCACGATGACCACGATGAGCCGTTGAACTCTGGTATCTGATTGGGAAACCCTCGCGTAGCCATGGCTTGTCAATAGCGTTGCGTAGCGCGGGTCGAATCCACTTTCTCGTCGCCACTGTCGTGTCCGGTCGCTGTGTTGAATGCAGCGAAAGACGCACACGGTACTTTAAGACTTCGTTTATTTAAAGCCGATGAGTTTGCGACCAGCGTCGACCGAGGCAGGAGCCGAACTGGCCGCCCGAAGAAAGGAGGGAGCGGAGAAGCGTCCACGGGAGGGAGTGGCTTCCCAAAACAGGAGGAGGATGCGGGGGCGCACCATGGGGGGGCATCTGGCGACAGCGTGCGACGAGGGGCAAGTGGTCGTTAGGAGGAGGATGCGAGTGGTCGTTAGGAGGAGGATGCGAGTGGTCGTTAGGAGAAGAATGCGGGGGCGCACACACACAAAAGCAATAAGGGGACACAACAAAAACAATCTCTGCTTTGTCCTTTTAATTCGCTCCAGCTTTTATGCTAGCCCCTTCAAGAACACAGAATGGCATCGAGTGAGAAACTATTAATCCAAGCGCAGTTCTTATACGCGTCAGATGATATCATGCTATACTTGTGAGGATATAACCACCGTTCGAATGATGAACCTAACCAAGTGGGAAAAAAATCTGATTATAAAATCCTTACAATAAAGTTCACTGTTCTCTTTATCTTCCTTCCTCGCACAAAGGCTCCCCGCCAGAGACGGTTTGTTCAACTGGAAGACTGAACAGTTATCGTCGCACCAGAGGTGCCCCGTCAGAGACGGTCTTGCGATGAGTTGCGATGCAGGGATAAAGGGAATACTTGAAGTTTATGTACAGAAATTTTCATTACGACGTAGAAGTTTCGGCACTAGAGACAAATTAGGCGGCAAAAAGACAAAAGGGTGGAACTGGCTAACACTAGGGGAGGCCCTTACTCGGCATAGCCGAAGCTGCATTACATCTGACCTTAGCCCAGAACCCCTTTTCCGGCTCCGGGGCCCGGTTTTAAAGACGTAAATGCCCGGCCCACATTTGGTAGCAACCAATTATGTTACACTCTTCACATGATTGGTTTATCAAGAGCATGGCCAGCCCTCCAGATCCTGTAAGGTAAAACATTCTCTCCACCTCAAAATAAAATCAAAAACAAATACACAGCCGTGTCAGAACGTGCAGGGTAAAACATTCTCTCCCTCGCAAAAATAAAAGAAAAAGAAAATGCACAGTCGTGCCAACAAGTGCGGTCGGTTTCCCCGATGACCCTCGACCTTGGCGTTGTCCCGCAATTAGGTATTATCCGGCTCAAACGGGCAGTTACCGCTGTAACTGCCACTGCGACCTCGGACCCGCGTTCCTAGGCGGCTTAGCTTTCCCAGGGCTGTTAAGTCGGCGCATACCGACATTGGTCAGTCGCGACACTCAACTGAGGCCTTCGCTTCCTCGCCTAGCCGCGCTGTCCCCTACTCGTCATTTTTATTGTCCCCTCGTCAACAGCGGCCTGACACCGTTCCGTCCGGCAGTGCTTAATCTTCAGAAGGTCTGCAGACCTTTAGAACCAGGCGTTTGTCGCGAGTTTGTGTCGCATTTCATGTCCGTTAAGACGAGAGGGGCGATCGGCGTTGCGGCGGCTCTCAGCGCTCCCCGGATAGCAGGCGCGAATCGGCCTCAAAGGACGATGGACACCCGAACGGACCGGCGCCTTCGCGGCAGCGCATCGTTCCCAGAAATGTGACTGTTCGCTTCGAGCGCACCCCGCCGCCCCCTCCCGCCGGGGGGGTCCATTGAAGACGGCAGCGGCTGAATGCTGAGAAAGAATTAGCGGTACTAATGGCCCCGCCCGCACTACCGATCCATTACACTTACCAAGCGCTCGAGAATTTCACGTCTTAAGTTTCATATTTCTTCAGCACATATCATACTGCAACGTTTGATAAACAATTAGTTTTACACTAAGAAGTCCCAGCGTGACGGCTTCTGGGGTAGGAGAAGAGTCTCGTAACAATAATCACATTACATGGTGATATGTTGTAATTAATAGTTAGTAATGTCTTGCGCACCATTCACAACCAAGGAGACGCCAAAAATTTGGTGTATTCACAGCTGTAAGATGAATTACAACCACAAACGACGACGCGCCAGAAAATTCAAATATGCCACAATTTTCGCTTTTCGCCCGCATGCTGCGCGCCACCCGTGACCGGATTAAAAGGTGCGTGTTGAGACAAATTGCCGCAGTAGCATATCTCTGCCGCCGCCAAGCAGTACGTGTATGCGCTAACTGTTAACATCATTAGGAAGGTGGCCGAAATTTCCGGAGCCCTTCACTACGGCGTCCTTCATAGCCTGAGTCGCTTTGAGACGTTAAACCCCAATAATCCAAACCAAACCACTAGGAAGGGTTGCTTCATTCGAGTTTTAGGCATAAAATGTTTTTAGCTTCCAATCTCGACCAACATTGTTCGGAAACTTCAGCGAACCTGAAGGGCAAATTATGAAGCCGGACATATAGCCGAAAGTTGATGAAATCATCCGACCTTTTCCGTCTGAATGGTCTCCACGACAGAAAACTTCAGAGCAGGATTCTAATCACCGGAGACGCGAATAAAGCTAATTTCTTCTCCGGAGGCTCTAGAGGGCTGGACCATCAGTTTTTTTTTGTCATGTGCTATTTATTACTAGAGTTTAAAGCCGAAAGTGGCTCTATGCACAGGCTATTTACAAAGGATTGAACAAATAGCTGTGTTGCTCTAGGTGAACAGTAAACACTACTAAAAGGGCGAAAAGGAAGGACGACATAGGTTCAATGGAAGCCAGTCTGCTCGAAAGTAACTTTTTGATAAATGTCCTTGAGGTAGAACATCATTCGCCTAAAAGCCCAAAATTCTTTCTTGGATACCGGCAGGTTAAGTGTTACGGTCTAACAAGAACGTTCTTCGCCGATTCTGAAGTCCACTTGGGAAATCAGGTCTTGACGTTCTTATTCGTCTTAATAAGCCACACGCTGCCACATTCTCTGGGAAGCTAAAACAATCATTTAGTTTCTTTAGTAGCACGTCGTGAAGCTAAATTGTGCATAAGGATTAATAAAGCACTGTTTGATAATTTCTGGTATATCACAATGACTAGAGGTAGAGAAGAGACAAAAGTGTATTTTATTTTAAGCCACTGTGCACAGATTTCATGCGCAGCGTGCAGGGTAATGCTATGGTGCACAGAGAAATGGACATTTTACGCACTAGTATTAACATTATTCTACTTGATGACAAAGTAGATTAAAATAAGGCTGAAAGAGTATCAATACCTTCAATCAGCATAGATTCTTGCGCGCAAAGGAATACAAATACTAATTTGAAAACTACAGTGTGCAAACCGCACTGAAGCATAAACTTCTTTCATAAATTTTTGTAAAGACAGGTGGTGGATAAAATTTCAAGAGTGCACTGAATTGGAATGCAGGGTCCTGAACTCAACCGGAAGGAATAATCTCAGAAGCGGGTAGAAACAATTACACAAAATAAACAAGTAACTGTAAGTCTCACACACAGGTGCACTTTCCGAGTCCTCCTGCAGAAAAGGGCATGAGATGGTTATCGGCCCTGAAATGCATGTCCGTACAAGCGCCCGACAAGTTCGATGAAAATATTTAATTAAATTTATAAAGCAGGGGTTCATCTTCAATACATATCGCACATTTGTCGCCGCAAGCCCGCTCCGGGCCTGGGCTCGAAAATAATTTAAAGCCGATGCGGAATAAAATTCTGTTCATGACGCTCAATTAACCAGCTTCCTCCAGTTATGTGCACCTGAGATGACTCCGTGGAGGGAATCACAAGATATTTAGGAGGCACGTACAAAAATTATATTCCATAAATTTTTGCATGGCACTTGGCTTTGTTTTGTGCCTACAGTAGGTAAAAATGTTTAGTAAATTGCGGTATTTCGTAAACATAATGAATGTTGGCATGAATAGCTAGCTGCCTTTAACCACCACTGAAGTGGTCCTTAGCCTCGCTGGGCATTCGGTCTAAAGTAATGAGCAAAAAAAAGTTTTACCTTCGCTCTTTTCCCCGCGCACTTAGGTTAAGTACCGATCTACTACAATATTAGCTAGACTAAAACTTGATGTTTTAAAAAAACTCGAAATGTTGCTGCGACTTTTCAGGTATTAATGGCGCAAATGCATTTTACACGGAAGCGTAAAGAGCTCATTCTGCTGAAAACCCCGCATTGCTCGTCGTCGTAGGTCATTCGGAAAAAATCAAGAATTTGGAAAATCAGAGTATTTAAGTATATCATTGAAAGTAAATAGTCGCCATTGGTCTTCAAACCGAGGCACCCTGATTTCCAAATGGGCACACAACTCATAGGCCGCGAGGGTTTTTTTTTTTTTTGCTTTATTGCATGAAAACAGCGGCGAAAATAAAAATCTAAGCGTGCTAGCTAGATGGTACCAAGTGAACACTTTGAGATTTGTGTGATATCGTACCTGTGTTTGGGATTTGTGCTTATGTTATTCTAATTATACATAACTAATATACGCACCCTAATTATGTGTCAGAAATTGCGCGGAATGAAAACGGTCTGCTATGGTGCTTCATTGTAGCGAAACAAATAGTGTCTATGTCTATGAGTACTTAGTGGTCGAGTATGTCCTACAGTGTAGCCTAGATAATACGTGTGATTGTCAATCGGTAATGTGATTTGGATGCGTGATCGGTAAAAAATGAGAAAGAAAAGAAATGAAATCAGAAAACAAGGACAAGCTCTGTCGCGTCTACTCTTCAGGTCTCATTTTGAATAGAAAAATACATTACACTGTCGCTTGGGATGTGCTGATATTTTGCTTTCATCAGTGAAAAACGTGGATAGCGAATATGTGGAGAGCTGAAAGGCAGGCAGCATAGGGCGCGCGATTCATGCACGGACTTTTAGGTTTCAATCTGTACTAGCAAACTCAGCAGAAGTAGTGCAGTTGTGGTCAGCACTGGTTAATCGGGACAGAACTGGCGTTAGCCTACTTGCGAGAGACTGCCGCTTTTCAGTAAAAGAGGACAAAACATTGCGTAACACTTTGACAAAAAAGGAAGAAAAAAATTCAGGGGGCAATTTGTTGACCTTAAGTGCGGTGGGGCGAAAGCCTTAAGTGCGGTGTTGCTGCTTGTGTGACTGATGTGTTGTTAAGATTAAGCTTCGCCTTTAAGAGTGAAAGGCGACAGCGTCTTGCAACGCTGCCAGGGAGTCCATAGAAGGCCATGGATCGCCCGTTCGGTTCTACGCCTTGCTCATCGGTAAATTGGTTTTTGAGGAAAGGAAATGTATTTATCTCGCATATCTCGGTGGACACCTGAACCTCACCGTAGCGGGAAGGGAGGAAGATGGGAGTGAACGAAGACACCGTATTCACCAGACGCGCCTTTGTTCATTCCGAACCATCGAGCTGGCATGGCGGAGTGGCTCGTTTCGCACTCAGGAGACCGGGGTTCGATTCCCCAACTCTACCAATTTCCGGCTCGGTTTTCTCTATTTATCTGGTCGCACTAGAAAGGTTAATTAGGCTAATTAGTTAATTAAGCAATTAGCTAAACTCAGTCCCACTTACTTGGAGCATCACTATACGATCCCTTTAATTGGTTGCATGGTTAGTAGCCAAACTAGAATTGGCCGCGTTTGAAATTCACGCGCACTGTGACGTCACGATCATTTCGACCAATTGAAAAGCGCGACATTTCTGTCGACAACTCCTGGATACAACGATGGGGCATTAAAGGCTTCCGCCTTAAAAGGCACGCTATTAGCGCGAAACGTTCCTTGCTCGTGTGTGCACTTGTTCCCTCTTTTTCAACCTCTTTTTCTTTCACACCCAGAAGTGTGGCCAACCAGAACACTGTCGTGGTGAACATCCCCAGAGTAAAGTTTCAAATCTTCTTTGCCCGTTTTCTCAAATGAAGGTTTCCAAATCTTTCCACTAGTGAATTCGGCGTGCAGGAAGACCAGGAGGCGTTCTTGTAGATTATGACAGATAGAAGAGCATATATTTACAACATACATGTACAAGGAGTGAAACTGGAAAACAGCAGGCATGAATTTACAAGAAAAACACGCCGAACTTTGCGCTACTTTACTCGTCGACCTAGCAGGTTACAGCCTAAGTAGCAGAATTTTACATGCTAAGCATGGAGCCCCAGCTCAGGCTGGACTCCATTCGTTCACTTCGGTTTTTATAACCGTAACAAACAAACAAATAGGGGCGGTCATTTTCAGTGGCCCGCCCCAAACATCAATTCTCCAATCGAACATAGACCTACCCCGTGGGTAAGGCTCAGCCTCAACCCCAGGGTCTCGCTAAGCAAACAAAATAAAAAACAAACACAACACCACTCTCTTCGGTAAGAGCGTGCACATCCTCTCGCGTTGGGGCTCTCCTTCCGACCTGTCCCAAGCACACCGCCGCCCCCTTCTCCACTCGCACTGGAAGTGAAGTTCTTGGCACAGATGCGTACCCCCTATCATCAGTGCGTGCCATATGCAAGCAATAGATGAGAGAGAAGCCGGTACGGCACAAACGGTGGGACTCTCGGACAAGAGTGATAGATGAGCATGCGGATAAGAGTGAGGAATGGATGTCGTTCCCCACATCGCCAAAAAAAAAAACGCTCATTAATTTTAAGCGCAGATTTGTTGCTCACTTCCTGAAAGCGAGGAGCGGGATAAAATCCCAGCCATGGCAGCCTCTTCTCTATGAAGATAACTTCAAAACACGCCCATGTACTGCGCGATGTCAGCGTACGTTAAACATCACCGGGTGGTCTTATTAGCTTGGAGACCACCACCATGGCGCCTCTATTTCTCATTCTTCCTCTATTCCTCTGCTTTCTTTCACTCCATCCTTCATACCGCTCCTGTCGGTGCGATGTCGATGTTGTAATGACCACGCGTGGTCGAAATTACTCCGCAGTCTTCCGCAACGGAAGCTTTTTCTCTTTTTTTTATTTCACTCCCTCATTAATCTGTTCCCTTATTGTGTGGTTAATGTCGCCATCGAGATGCGGCATAGTTACTGCGCCATTTCCTTTTCTCAAAACCCTTTCTGTGCACCCGGACAGGGAGTCACAAACAGCACCTTTACGACCCTCATATATTTTTTGTTTGCCTTCTATGTTACGCAGACGATGGACGTGCTTCGCCCTGCCGAGATTGCAGCTGTTCTCCTCAAGTGCACACCCCTCGCCATATTAGCGCTCTTCGGTGCAGCCCAGACCGCTCGCAACAACTACACCGTGGTTGCCGGCGGTCCGTGCTGGACGCTACTCGACATCGCCCACATGGTGAGCCCACGCGCGCTTGTGGTGGAAAATATAGGTGTGGTTACACGTGTACGTCCGGAGTCTAGTCGGCAGGCATTTAGCACTTATTGTGTTCCATGACGCATTGTTCTTCTGCATGGCTTTTGCGTTAATGGTGATATTTTATAGTCTACTATCAGAACCTGCCACTTTTTCTGCTTCCAAATTTGGTGCTGTTTTTCTAAGCCCGCTTACATATATATCGTGATTGCACCATCCCTACATAATGCCTTTCTGAAGACCATTAATGTGTTGGCTAATAACTATTCTCTTATGGGTGCTGGCTTCGGCAACCATGCAAGGCCGTTGCTGAACCCTCCTTCCCACAATAGAGGAGAATCTTCTATCACGTGCTGCAACTTCAGGGACGATGGCCATATGCACAAAGGATGCTGCCCAACCCCAAGGTCATAGTTCCATCACACTAAATATACAGTGCCTACTGTCCGCAATGGAAGCACTTTCCCACCTAGAAACATACTGAATTGGTGAAGTTGACAATAGTAGACTTTCAATGCGACAACGGCGGTCTTGCGCGTACCAACGTACCAAGGACAAGTTAATGAATCTTCGCTGAACATCCTGGTAACTTCACCACCTTCATATGTTTTGAGATGGGAATCTGCTTCCATTGTCAAGCACACTAATGCGTATTTTAGTAATTAGGCCGCTTACCGTACCCCTATCAAGGAGTGCGCTAGAGCACAGTAGCCTTATTGATGGCGTATACAACTCCTCGGTGCCGGTTTCAAAAGAGCGCTACAACGCTGAGCAGGTTGAACGAACAGAAAACTCGCATATTCACAGGATGGTCACTCAGTGAATTAAAGTGTAAAAGGCGTAGAACACAACCCTACAACATGTTCTTGTCAGTTCAGTTGAAAGAAACTACTGAGCCGGAGGGTTCAATCCATGCCGCGGCACACTCTTTTCAATAGACGCGAAGCACGAAAGGCGCCCATGTTCTGTTCCATGTCAGCGAACACTAAAAATCTGCAGTCGGAAGGAATTTTTCCGCAACCCTCCACTGCGCCGTTCCTCGTATCCCATGTGCCCATTTGGGACATCAAAGCACACTATTTTTGTTTGCTATTAACCGGCTGACGTTTTCAGTTATTCTTTGATCCCTTTTTTTCAATACTCGACTCTCTGAACGTTGTACTGACGCAAACTTTTTTTTAGTTTACAAGACTCATCTCCCTTTTTGCGCGCCTCGCTAGTTCGCTTTGTTCAAGCCAGGCTGCCAACAACAGCTGGCAAGGTTTCATGCTGGCCTTTCGACCCGTGACTTGCTGGCACAGATGTCGGACGCACTTGTGGCATACAATCACCCCCCTCGCCACTTGTCCTGCTTATATTTTTCCGCGCAACAGCTGAATCCAGTTCACCGTATTCTGTTTACGCCTGACAAAACTGTGCGCACGGAAAAGGCTACACAAGTACCCACATAATTTTGGTAGTGCGCACACAACCTATCGCGAGAGAACTGTAGTGCGCAGCTGCGCAATGAGAAAGATGCGCCAGTGAGATCGCAGGAAGATGACATTCACAAGCCACCGGCATTAAACAAGCTCGTCCGTAAAAAAAATGGCTTCCCGAGCGCCGTACGCCTGCGTAACCGAATGCACTGATCTAAGATTTGTACCTCATAGTGACATGCTTGGTGATTCACCGTAGACATGGTCTAAGCTTTCACCGACAATGTACAGTTTTATTATTCAACTTTACACATGAACACAGAAACATCCTCACTATCACGTCTATCGTCTCCAGGGAGAAATTGCTGGCCTGAGCAGTACGTTCGCCCTTTGACACGTCGCGAAGGCTTCAGTGACCAAAGCCCCACAGTCAACCTATGAATTTAATCTTGCTCTAGCCGCGGACAGACGAGAACTCCTACGAAGGATCATTTGTTGTTGCAAGGACTGCTTTTCGCCCGTCTACCAAGCACCCACAAGCACCTATTGAAAATCATCATTTACTAGCAAATTACAAAAAGCGCCGTCCCTTCCGCCAAAGCCTCTAAGAAGTGTTAATAGAGGAATGCCGAGCCCACCTGGTCGAACAGGACGTCATCTAGCCTTCAAAGAGTACTTCCACAGCACCGCTTGTTGTCTTCAAGAATAGGCCCAGGAATTTTCCATCTTTTAATCATCATATAAACCTAACATGGCGCACTCAAGAACAAAGGCCTCTACCACATCCCCTCTCCTCCAACTTCGGTAATCTCATAACCGCAAACGTCTTAAACTCATCTCTAAGTGAAAAAAGATATTCACCGTCAACCGGCTTCGTGATTCAAAACACTGTTCTTCGATGGACCTCGAGAGCGGAATTTGGCAGAATTACGTCGGCTACATATATACTGGCTAGAGAGGCTGAAATTCGACTTTAATGAAACGCCATTTGAGGTTTACATTGCCGCATGAACTTTTCCAATGAGTTATGGACACGGGGCTTGCTGGCCTCTAACGGCAGATGCTGGTCGTTTGCGCGAGGAATGCTACAGTGTCCGCTACAAACTTCCTTGAAACGCAAAAGGGGCCACACGGAGTCCCCGACACTGTCGTCTTCTCGCGTAAATCTGAAACAAGAAAAGAGCAAATTTCCAATTAGCCGCTGTTCCTAAGCGACGCTGTCAGCAAGGATGCAGTATGTGCAAGGATGCCGAGCCTGTCTAGTCGCTATGGATAAATTGCAGAAGAAATACTGCGCAAATGAAAGAACGATCCAACATCCAAACAACTATGAGGGCGTCGCATCTGCGGTCTTCGTTCGGCATCCTGCGCTGTATTTATTGTGTATAGACGGAGTGTGCTTTGAAGCGAAGAAACGGTCGCCATCGCGCTATTCACACAACATGCCGACAGGAAAGTTGAGTTCTGAGCTTGTGCGCCGATTACCGGTGATCGGTAAAGTATTTCGCGCGCACTGCCAAAGCCTTGGAGCCCACGATCTGTTACGATGAGAAATGGAGCAAAAACTTGCAGGGAATTCTTGGTGCAATCTATAAACGTTGGAAAGCAGAATTGTATGAACGCTAACGATGAGGATGAAGACTGAGTTCTCTGTCAAAGTCTTCGCGCCGCTGATAGAATTCGACGAAAAAGACGATGCGCAATGCACAGCGCGAGAGTTGATGTGCTGAGCGAGCATTGATGATGTATTGTTCACGATACACTCTTAGAACTAAAGGAGTGCAGAGGAGTGCCCAGAACACACTTTGAATGAGTATTCGCTTGTCCCATATTCCACTCCTTTTTCCAGAATAAAATTACTCCCTCTGGACAAAGAGTGATCCAACACCTACTCAAGGAGTACTGTACTACTCCTGCAATAGAGTACAGGCACTCCTCCGAGGGAGTAAAGCTACCACATTGAAACAGCATCCTACTACTCTTTCAGGTAGAGTTCCAGGACTCCGTTTGTTAGAGTGACTATACTCCTTCAAGGAGTATCAGCCCAGATCTTATTTTACTTCTTCAAAAGGAGTTTAACGTGTTTTCAATGTATCCTACTAATTTTCTTATTTCACATATTCTTCAGAGCAAGTTGGTCATATGTTTTGCAGGATCCACCTGCGCTACATCTACAAAAGAGTAATGAGCAAAAGGGATTATAATTTTTGCTCATACAACTACTTTATGGCTACACTACAGTTTGCACATTAGTATGGTGCTCTGTCTGCGTTGGGAATAACAATGGTTCAAGAAATAATGACACAAATGTACAACACTGATAACTTTTATTTCTCAAGTCATTGCTGTGATTGCTGTGGCTGCCCAAAACACGCTCGGGAGGCACTCGCTAGGATCAAGCCCCATTAGTGTCTCAAGCAGCAGACAAGCCCGCTTTGTTTTTGGGGTGTACTTGACATTAAATGCCAAGAACACTGCCAAAAGCAAAGTAAACCCATCTACCAAATCCACCGCAGTGAGCTGTAAGCGCTCAAAAGAAACTAAGATGCTGGATGATGCCGTAGCTTGCTCGGCTGAGTGAAGGAGCTTTGGCTATGCGTGCATTTCTCCGGGTGCCTGCAAACATGAATGAAAATAATGCAAGTAAGAGTCAATTCCAATGCCCTTTTCATACTATCCTGCATATAACCCCATGAAAAAAAAGAAAGAATACAACTAGAATGTACTGATCGTGTGTGTCATGTCGCCACTAGTGTGTACCTATATTGTGACCAAGTGCAGACACCTTTCATTGCAAACCTTCATTCAGAGCTACAATTTTATGAAGCCCAATACAATTATCACTATGGTAGTCCTTTCAAAAGCTGTGTGCATGTAAAACAAGCACATATTTACCAAATGAAAATTTTAACATGAGCAACCTCTTCTGCAAGTATCATGATCAGCCTGACTACGCCTACTGCAGGGCAAAGGCCTCTCCCATGTTCTCCAATTAACCCTGTCCTTCGCCAGCTATGTCCACCGTGTTCCTGCAAACCTCCGCCCATGGAACTTTTTGCTGCTTCCTGCTACGTTTGCCTTCTCTTGGAATCCACTCCGTTACCCTTAAGGACCAGCGATTATCTTGCCTTCGTCTTACATGCCCTGCCCAAGCACCCTTTTTTCTCCTGATTTCGACTAGGATGTCTTCAACCCGCGTTTGTTCCCTCACCCACTCCGCCCGCTTCCGATCTCTTAACGTTACACCTATCATTTTTATTTCCATAGCTCGTTGCGTTGTCCTTAACTTAAGCTGAACCCTCTTCGTTAGCCTCCACGTTTCTGCCCCATAGGTGAATACCGGTAGGATACAGCTGTTGTATACTTTTCTCTTGAGGGGTATTGAAAACTGCCATTCATGATCTGAGAGAACCTGCCTATATGCACTCCGCCCCATCCATATTCCTCTAGTTATTACCCTTCATGATCCGGATCAGCGGTCACTGCCTGCTCTAAGTAAATGTATTCCCTTATCACTTCCAGTCATTTCTAAAACCACACCTATTGTGCTTGACGGTTTCTTGTCACGTAATACATTGTGCAGTTTAAAATATAGGGTAACCTTATGTATCAGCAGCGCGAACACCACACAGGAAGAAGGAGAAGAAGGTAAAGAGCGCTGAACTTCCAACTTTTACTTGAGCAAAAATTGAACCCGCACTTTTATACACATACCAGGTAAAATCCCACCAGGGGGGTAACCAAAGCGTGCTATCGAATTCAGACCAACACGATGTCCAGGGCATCAAAAAGATAACTACTATCGCACTATACAAGGACTTCCATGAAAAGCACGAATGACATGCGGAAAAAAAAACAAGACAATGTAAAGAACAGGGTTGAGTGTGCGCAAATGGAAAAATGGAAAAACAGGGTTGAGGGCGCGAATTTTGCTAAAACCATGAGAAGGCAAGAACACGGTAAAAAAGTAAAAACAGGGTTGAGTGTGCGCAAATGGAAAAAATGGAAAAACAGGGTTGAGGGCGCGAATTTTGCTAAAAGAAGAAAAAAAAACATAAGAAGGCGAGACACGGTAACAACGTAAGCGATGCGAAGGGATGAGCGCCAACAATTAACACGGCTAGAACTAAAATGCAGTGTGCCCCTAAAAGCCAGGTAAAATCAGGTAAAACCAGAGGGAAAGGTGATTTCTTTTTCAGATAATGAGATGGAAGGGGTGCTTACGCAACCTTCTTTGAGCCCTGAGATGTAGGTAGCTTCAATGATTTCGCGTGTTAGTTGGTTTTTATGTTTCTTTAAGACGGTCGCTTTCTTAAAATGAGGAATGCACTTCTTTTGGCTGTCACATACGCTGCAATGGGCGGGCAGGTTCCTCAACGGCGCCCCAGTTAGATCGTTCCTATGTTCCATTAACCTTTCGTTTAAGCATCTTCCTGTTTGGCCTATGTACGCCTTACCGCAAGCTAAAGGTATAGAGTATACAACACCCTCCGCACAAGGCACAAAAGGATCTCGGTGCCCGGTTGTACAGCTACTATTCTTTTTCTTTTTATTAACTTTGTTGCACAGGCTTGACAGGCGCAGAGGGGCTGAAAAGACTACGTCTACGCCTGCTTTTCTGCCAATTTTCTTCAGATTATGCGAGATTTGGTGCAGGTATGGCAGAACGGCGACCTTTTTGTTCCGCTGTCGCGTATCATCCGGGGCTTCACATTCATGCTTCATACTTATCAGGACTTTTTTTGCAACAGACGAAAGGAGAGATTGCGGGTATCTTGATTGCGTCAGCCTCAGCACTTGGCTCGAAAAACTGTCCTGCAACCTGTGTTCACAAGATTTTGTGAGTGCGTTCTTAAAAGTTGACTTCACGGTGTTCCTTTTTACAAGTTTTGAATGGGCTGAATCGTAGGGTAGGATGGGCTTATTGGCTCTTGGTTCAAATAACCAGCACACATGGTCCTCTGCGAAAAACAACTTTAACTCTAAAAACCGCATGGCGTTTTGTTCTGGGAATTCATGAGTAACTTCAAGAGGTGATATAGTATTAGAAAAAGTGTGGAGGACTTGAGTTGCTTGTGTTTTAAAGGCTTCAGTGTCGCAATCTAAGAGGACCAGGAAGTCATCGACGTACCGGAAAATTTTTAGAACGCCTGAAGACCCAAGCTTGTCCTTCAAGGATCTGTCATGCATAGCGAGGAAAAAGTCGCTCAAAATGGGGGCGATGCATGACCCTATACATATGCCTTACTTTTGTATAAATCTCGAACCGTTCCACTCTGCCACTGTTGATTTTAGGTAAGCGCATAGCAATTCAGTGAAGCCATCCGCAGAAACGCCACACTGCGGCCTTCCAAAATGAGTGTGGCGTTTCTGCGGATGGCTTCATTGAATTGCTATGCGCTTACCTAAAATCAACAGTGGCAGAGTGGAACGGTTCGAGATTCATACAAAAGCAAGGCATATGTATAGGGTCATGCATCGCCCCCATTTTGAGCGACCTTTTCCTCGCTATGCATGACAGATCCTTGAAGGACAAGCTTGAGTCTTCAAGCGTTCTAAAAATTTTCCGGTACGTCGACGACTTCCTGGTCCTCTTAGATTGCGACACTGAAGCCTTTAAAACAGAAGCAACTCAAGTCCTCCACACTTTTTCTAATACTATATCACCTCTTGAAGTTACTCATGAATTCCCAGAACAAAACGCCATGCGGTTTTTAGAGTTAAAGTTGTTTTTCGGAGAGGACCATGTGTGCTGGTTATTTGAACCAAGAGCCAATAAGCCCATCCTACCCTACGATTCAGCCCATTCAAAACTTGTAAAAAGGAACATCGTGAAGTCAACTTTTAAGAACGCACTCACAAAATCTTGTGAACACAGGTTGCAGGACAGTTTTTCGAGCCAAGTGCTGAGGCTGACGCAATCAGGATACCCGCAATCTCTCCTTTCGTCTGTTGCAAAAAAAGTCCTGATAAGTATGAAGCATGAATGTGAAGCCCCGGATGATACGTGACAGCGGAACAAAAAGGTCGCCGTTCTGCCATACCTGCACCAAATCTCGCATAATCTGAAGAAAATTGGCAGAAAAGCAGGCGTAGACGTAGTCTTTTCAGCCCCTCTGCGCCTGTCAAGCCTGTGCAACAAAGTTAATAAAAAGAAAAAGAATAGTAGCTGTACAACCAGGCACCGAGATCCTTTTGTGCCTTGTGCGGAGGGTGTTGTATACTCTATACCTTTAGCTTGCGGTAAGGCGTACATAGGCCAAACAGGAAGATGCTTAAACGAAAGGTTAATGGAACATAGGAACGATCTAACTGGGGCGCCGTTGAGGAACCTGCCCGCCCATTGCAGCGTATGTGACAGCCAAAAGAAGTGCATTCCTCATTTTAAGAAAGCAACCGTCTTAAAGAAACATAAAAACCAACTAACATGCGAAATCATTGAAGCTACCTACATCTCAGGGCTCAAAGAAGGTTGCGTAAGCACCCCTTCCATCTCATTATCTGAAAAAGAAATCACCTTTCCCTCTGGTTTTACCTGATTTTACCTGGCTTTTAGGGGCACACTGCATTTTAGTTCTAGCCGTGTTAATTGTTGGCGCTCATCCCTTCGCATCGCTTACGTTGTTACCGTGTCTCGCCTTCTCATGTGTTTTTTTTTTTCTTCTTTTAGCAAAATTCGCGCCCTCAACCCTGTTTTTCCATTTTTTCCATTTGCGCACACTCAACCCTGTTTTTTACATTGTCTTGTTTTTTTTTTCCGCATGTCATTCGTGCTTTTCATGGAAGTCTTTGTATAGTGTGATAGTAGTTATCATTTTGATGCCCTGGACATCGTGTTGGTCCCAATTCGATAGCACGCCTTGATTACCCCCCTGGTGGGATTTTACCTGGTATGTGTATAAAAGTGCGGGTTCAATTTTTGCTCAAATAAAAGTTGGAAGTTCAGCGCTCTTTACCTTCTTCTCCTTCTTCCTGTGTTGTGTTCGCGCTGCTGATACATATGGATCGCAACCAACTAGCCCGACAGATGGTGTTATTCAGGGTAACCTTGAATCGGGAAAACACTTAAACCAATGACAGTTTTCTTGCTGAAGAGAAATGGCTGTTGCAATTCCTGTTTCTCAGATACCATTAACTGAATTTCATGCTCTAAAATAGTGAAGGAAAAATTCAAAATTTTTCATCTCAAAGAGGCAGACAACAAATTTCAGTTTGGTTTGGGTTGGTTTATGGGGTTTAACATCCCAAAGCGACCCAGGCTATGAGAGACGCCGTAGTGAAGGGCTCCGGAAATTTCGACCACCTGGGGTTCTTTAACGTGCACTGACATCGCACAGTACACGGGCCTCTAGAATTTCTCCTCCAAAGAAATTCCAGCCGCCGCGGCCGGGATCAAACCCGCGTCTTTTGGGTCAGCAGCCGAGCAAAATTCAGTTGCACATTTTTTTTTGTTTTTAATGATGCATAAGGCATTACTATGCACGGATAACCACACAGTATTCGCCTATGACTGCTAAATAATTTGTAATTAAATATCTTCTCTCTCCTGCTTCACTTTTAAAAACTGAGCAATGGCAATGGCATCAAAGGTCAGTATAAGCCAGGGGAGGCATGAGGAAAACTGCAATATAATTGCGGCTTCGTCATTCATTGTGATTCAGACTCTTAAGGCAGGCTGGCTTTAGCATTGTAACTAATTAAAACGATGAAGTAGCGATATCGTAGCTTTTTTGTGCCTTCCATAACCTATACTGAACATTGATGTCATAGCAGTTGCTATGCTATTGAAACAGGGAAGAAAAGAAATCTGGTTGTAATTATTTAGCGATTGGAGACGAATACTATGCAACAATTCTATGTATACGAATGCCCAGCACGTCGCTACAAAGAACACACATAACCAAAAATTTGGTGTTTATACTCCTTTAAGGTAATACTACTTCCCACGCAAGAACACGACAGCCATGTGTAAACTTTTTGCTTTCATAGTAATAAAATCTATCCAACGACAAGTTAGGCGCAGCATGTCTGCTCTTTATAAATATGCAATACTGACAATGTTTGACACTAGCATTTGGCATGAACGAGATAACTGTGATTACTTCGCACATTACGTGCCAGTCCATACTATTATGCACAATTTAGATTTGCAAATGTAATGTGTAATTCTCTGACTGCCACGTTAGTGCACTGCAAACCAATGAAGTTGTCTTGCATTTGCAATGTTCTCACTACTTTTATACAACACTGATCACTTCAGTATATCTGCATCGTTCTGTAGACGGCCACGGGATAGCTAGAATTAAGGCTATTTTATGTGATGGAAACCATTGACTAGACAACAAAGAAGAAAAGCCTCAACTACTGTCCTGGTGCTGGGACGTCTAATAAGAGCTCAGAAAGACTCGGTTTCAATACGCCAGACCCTCCGCATAACATTACCCTGTGCGAAAATACCCCACCCCACCCTAGCTTAATTTCTGTCCACATGCTCCAAGGCTCACTGCACCTGTTATAAATATTGCCCTAAATATTGCAATCAAGCTGCCCGTGTATGCATAGACTATCTCTGCATGGAGAAAGAAAGAAGTTGTTAGGAATGTTTCACACTAAAAACAGAAAAAAAGCAGCCTGTTTCTCAGAAACAGCTAAGAGCATGAAATGGTGTGTCCAAAAAGATTAGGCTGCTTTGTACTTATTTATGACAACGAGAACTGTCAGAGCTGCGCTTTCAAAAATTCAGGAGCTTTGTGCACAAATGTAGCTTCCGTATGCACGTCTTGCAGCACCAATGCTTCCGAATTGAAACGACCGATGAATATGCACAGGAAAAAGCAAATAGAGAGCGCTTGAATTTAAAAGAAAAGCTACCTTGCACAATCAGAAATTTCGCGACAGAACCTTCCAAACAGTGACGTGTACTGGTTGCGGTATACGGAATATATACCTAGCAAATAAGTGTGCGCTTTGTTAACGAGCGGGATTCTTTGGCGGCAATGCTACAGCTCCAATTCCGAAAACCTAACGCTGCAAAAATTGAGTTTTCAAAATACGTGTGAATGCACGATACACTTTTGCACGTATTTAGAACTTTCAGTTGTGAAACAGAGACAACGAATCTTGTGTATGTGTCTTCCTTGGCTGGTAAAAAAATTCTTCTATAAGTCTCCAGTTTCCCTGTGTACTCCACAAATTCTAGGATCCCTGTCCGCTACACGTCAAATTTCACTGAAGCGAAAGTAATACAACCGACAGCTGATGATCTGCTAGGGCAACAGGATTTCAAAAGTTTGAGAAGGGCAGTGCGAGTCCAATCCAGGTGGAGTAGTGAAATTTGACTAGTAACAGACAGGGATCCTCCAATCTGTGGAGGACACCGGCAAATTGGAGACTTACGGAGGAATTTTTTTACCCGCCAAGGAACACGCATACACAAGAGAGGACCACAGAGGACTACGGCTTTTACCAGCCCTTGTCCTGTGCGGTTCTCTCTTGTGTATGCGTCTTCTTTGGCTGGTAAAAAAATTCTTCCATAAGTCTCCAATTTGCCTGTGTCCTCAACAAACCGCAGGATCCCTGTCCACTACTAGTCAAATATTTCAACTCCACCTGGCTTGGACTCCCAACGCCCTTCTCTGTGGAGAAAGGGTGACAGCAGCTGGCAAAGGACAAGGTTAACTGCAGATCAACTGGGGAAGCATTATCCTGCACTGATTTTGACGGCAGGTTCACAAGACAAACAAAATCAACTCGAGGAGCGGGGTGCACATCATGCGACTGAATGTCAATGGCCAGTGAAAATGGCACCAGCACTATGGAATGCACATGCAGAAAACGAGACGCATTTTTTTTGTCAACTTTGAGTAGCAGTCTACTGCAATTTTGAAGAGCAAAGCTCTCAAGTATGGCAACACTGGCACTTTTTGTTTTACTGGGGTGAGGGTCGTCGTGAGGGTTGAAGTCCATATTTCTTTTCTATCCACTGTGTTAGTTGCGAGCTATGTTTACCTAATAGGGGCTGGGCATCTAACATCACCGTTATTTCTTTGCAGCAGTTAAAACAATACAGCATACATTTTATAACATGCTTAACGAATTTTTGGGAGCAGCATGCTTTTACCCTTCTACTATTTGTTGCTACTGAATAAGTTTGGCGTTGACAAAAGATCTGTAATAAGGAGTAATTACTCATTGACATCCACTCGAGCACAGCCAAACGGCTACAAAGGAAAGCTATACAGCTTTCACAGAAACTTCGTAGTTAAAGAAAGATTCGTCCTGGTCCGGTGTTCGAACTCAGAACCACCACTTCACTGGAGCAGTCGCTCTATCAATTTGTTCAACCTGGACGGCAAGCTTATGGTAGGGCGAGAGCGAAGTGATCAATAACTCGAGTGGGAACTGTGTTGGTCCAATGTTTTAGGACCCCTAAAACACTGGACAAACTCAGTTCCCGCTTCATGTTACCTCTAAAACATTGGACAAACTGAGTTCCCGCTTCATGTTACAATACTGAGTGACATTTTGGTCTATACACCAGAAATACCGGTAAAGCATCATGATAGAACACAATGTTTTTTAAAGGGATAAAGGAATATGTTCGCCCTTTCAGAGGGCACATATGCATAAGAGGCAACATGTGTGAAATAGTCACTCCACCTGAAGCAGTGTAAATTCCATTATGTTAACAGCAGCAGTCAAAAGCTTCATGAGCGACTATTTCATACAGATCATGTAATTACATTCATGTAATTCAGGATCAGATTCACGTGATTATACAGGGAGGTACTGCTGCTAAGTGCACGTAGAGCTCTGCATGCATTTCTAAACCCGGCTGTGAGTCTATGTCTACGAAATTTTTCTAAATAGGCAGGTAAGGTATGCATCACTGGAAAACAATACCTACCACAAACAGCTGAGGAGAGATAGCACAGCCAAAAGCTGGAAGCACGAATGGCCCAGTAGATACTGGCAGCTGGCAACTGCAAATAAATATGTCAAAGCAACTGTTGTCAGTGGCCGTAACAATGTCATGAATGACAAGAGAAGAAATTGTCTACTGCTTCATAAATTAGAATAAGGTATTCACATAGGAACACAAAAAGCAATGAGATGGCCCATGACAAAAGAAATGAACAGATTGCATGTGATGCACCGATATACATTTTTTCAGTAGATTTACATGACTGTCACAACCGCATAGAAAGATGAGCAGGCTGGAATACCACTATTTTTATGCATGATGAAAAGAGCGTAACTATTCGAATATAGCATGCACAGGATTTAATTATTACTACTAGGGTGCTTTGGAGCAGCACCGAAGGTATTTTTAAATTGAACGTAGCGACCAGTAGACCCGTCTGCTTTGCACAAATGACGAGAGGATGGAAAAGGCATGCATTCATTAGCAAGAAGCACGATATCTCACATCACAGCATGAAACGAAAATTGGTATTGGATTTAACAAATCTGCACAGAAATAAAAACTGCCTAGTGGCAATGCAAGTAAGAGCAAGGGAAAAAAATACCGAAGAAAACTGGTGAGTGTGGTGCAGGGAGGTCTGTGGGTAGGGTCTCGTGCCCGGGAATAGTTCCGAGCGCGGAGAATCGCCGGCAGCACAGCTGGTGGCAGTCAACCAAGAATAAATAAGAGAAAGTGAAAATCAATAACAAACCATCACCGATATAGCGAACGACTTGAAAGCGGGCCGCACAAACGAGGGATATAGCAAAAAGCTTGAAATCCTAAATAAGTGCGCAGTTGCATCCCAAACAGTTCTCAAAATCTGAAGGCGAGGAAGCATCGACACCTACACCTCAGGGCAGACGCAAGAACGATCTAACTTTGACATAATACTGTGTCAAATTCTGTTCCAAGGGGAAGCACAGATAAAAATTTACAAATGACTAGGCAAGGGATATGCCCCAGCCTTTTACACGCGATCATTGTCCCCGAAAAAATTGTATGACAAATATTAAGGCGTAAGCACTAATCCGACGAGTACACACACTGAGCACTGTCTGTTGGCAGCTGGCCTAGCGCGAGTGCTCTGTCGCGCGGCACTGCCGCTCATCGTCATCTTCTAAGTAGCACAAATCAATCCGACGGTCACCAGCCGCGAGGCAACTCGACCGTTGTCAGTTCCCTTGTCTGTCCGCAGCTGGCCTAGCAAGAGCGCTCTCTAACGTGGCACTGCACGCTCATCATCCTCTCCTACGTAGCACAAATCTATGCTATTGGAATGTAGTAAACATTGTCTGTTGTTTTTCGCAGCGCTAGCAAGCGACCGCATAACTCTGTTGTGATAACTGGTGGCCGCGGCCGACAGCGCGCCTGAATACGTAGTGCGCGGGCCGCGGGCGAACGGACCGTCGTGTGAATCGGGCTTAACGCATTATAGCTGAGGCAACCGCACGCAGACTGCCTACACTGCCATCCCTATATAGGCGCACACTAATAACGCGTGCGAATAGAGATCAGAAGTAAAGAAACGTACACGGGACTCACCGTTCAGACGGCTCATCAAGGCTTAGCAAAACCGCACATTCTTCTTCGTTGCCTCTCCAGATGACAAGAAGTCGTAGCGCTACCTTTCTTCACGGCTCTACCCGTTCAAAATCACCAGTGTTGACAGGGCGTAATTCTCGTCGTTGGTTTCCAAAACACACTTGTGTTCTTCATACACGTCCACCGCACGAGCACTCAAACAATGCTACGAAAACCCAAATAACACAAAACGTGACGACGGCTGCAGTTTTGCTTCGTTGAAAAAACCTACAAATGCGCTTTTTTTATTACTAATATTTGAATTGTGTTCGCAACAAAAACAAATTATATTTTTTCATTTTATTTCTTTATTAAATGCGAATACCAAAGCGCTTTTAGATACTTTTGCTGACATGTCGTTTGTAGAAGCTGCGATCCTGTGATCCCATCCCCGGTTGTCCTAGCAGACGACGGCGCAGACGACGCTGTTGACGGAATGCAATTTCGATTGACGGCAGCGAAAATCCCTTAAATGCGACAAAAAACGCAAAGAAACGCACCGTATCGCAAACTGGTCCATATCAAGGATATGTTCGACGCGAGCGGTAGGACAAAGAGCTGCTGCGATGCATTACTCAACGCGACACTGGCATGCTCGACGGAGACATGAAACAGGGCTTAAATGTGACCCGTACAAGCGGATTACTGTGATATCAACTGCGTTACGGAACTACGACGATACTTGCTTCACACTTTAGCTTATATGCAACAGCGGCCCGCACTCGCCGCATCCTGTTCGAGTGTACTTTTACTAGCAAGAGCCCACATGCATGGAAGCCGACAGAAGCAACTGTCTTTTCGAGTTAAGATTGTTCCGAGAAATACGAGCAGCTTACTTTAGCACGTACTCGAATTCAAGTTCGCAGACTGTGTGTCACGTACGGTGACGATAGCGTCAAGGACGAGCTTAAGAATCGCCTTAACGTGGCCGCAACGCAGCCGGTATCCCAAGCATTCGTGCGCTAATTGTTGTTCACCTGTACTGCGAACGTGCGCTCAGTCGCAGGCCAGCCGCTAGCTGCTCGATTTACCAGCCTTGCGAGTACAATTCGCAAGTTTCTGAGCCAATCTGTGAGCGAGCCGAGCTTTCAGCAATGACGCTGCTCGCGAGCGCGCCGCGCGACGAGCTTCGGCCTGCTCCCTGGCTGCCGTATTCGTAGCTAAGCCTAGGAGGTTTCACTTCGATGCCAGAGCTGAGAGCGCTTCGAAACTGGCTAGCGCTGAGGTGCTACTCTTTGCATTGTAAGTACGTTTTATTGTGAACTATGTCTCGTAGTGAAATAAAGATATGCTCGGGTCGACCCGAACGGTGATGATGGCGTCGAGGACGAGCTTAAGAATCGCCGCAACGCAGCCGATATTCCATGCATACATGTGTGCTAAATTTGTTCACCTGTGCTGCAAACGTGGGCATAAAGGCTCGCTCAATCGCAGGCCAGTCGCTGCTCGATTTTGCAGCCTTGCGTGCGCGATTCGCAAGCTACGGAGCGAATCATTGAGCGAGCCGAGCTTTCGGCAACGACGCCGCCCGCGGTCGCGCCGGGCGACGAACTGTGCGCTGCTCGCTGGCTGCCCTTGTCGTCGCTAAACCTAGCCGATTTCACATAGATGCTGTAGCTGAATGCGCTTCGAAACTGGCCAGCACTTAGGTGCTACCCTCGGCACCGTTTTACTCTGAACCCCGCGTCATAGGGAAATAAATATATGCTCGGTTTCCGCGACCCCTTCAGGAGCGGAGCTATAGCAGAGGCCAGGCGAACTCCAGAGCAGCAGCAAAGCGGCTATGGGAGGAAATTTGTATGGCTGTTATCGCTTCTACCAACAACTCGACATTGGCTAATGATACTCTATCCCAGAGCTTTGGTCGTGAACAAACAATACCAGTGCATTTTTCTGACGCCGGCATCCAGGCTGGCAGGCCGGCCCCGAGAAGCTAGCGCGCCCTTACGAATGTATGGCCGTAAGGGCGGAGGAGTAAAACAAGCACTGAACTCCCTTGAAGTACGCAGGAGTGGAAATGCCATTTTACTCTTTTGTCAAGAGGAGTGAACAGGACCTTTCACTCTTTCTCGTTTATAGAGAGAGTAGATTGAGACCTGCAGGAGTAGCGAGGCTCTTTTACTCAATGGAGGAGTAGCAGTTCTTAGAGTGTAGATCGATTTTTTTCTCGTTTCTGGTGCTCAAATGAATCGCTCCAAAAGTCCTGGCCTATGATTTGGTTGATGGGGCACAACTCCGCCCCTGTATGCTGGAATAGAATGGTCATGTGTGCCACCTCAATATCTTGGTGTTCCACTTCATACCTACAAATCAGGTGTGCATTACTGGAAAGTGCGAGTTCCGGCCCATGAGCGTTATGCTCAGACGTTTGTACCGCATCGGCTTTCAATTTTTGGTCAAGCCCAGGCTTGCAACACCTTTCTGGCAACAAGGATTTATTATGTATTTCAGGCCCTTCACTGCGTCAGACATTGCATACAGCGTTTCCATCGTTTGAGGTCTTTTTGTGCAGAAGGACTAGGCCTAGAGCACCTGTATGTGAGACAGTTGGTTTCCCGTTTCTTCTTTTTTCGTAATTGTTCCCATCCGATTGTTAGAACATTCTTGCAGGTTAACTTCATGACTCTACTTCGGAACTTAGTAGTTTCTTCCAATTTTAATAAACGCCCCCGTTTAGTAGGCTTTATGCAGGAAGTTTATGCCTCCGTGCGTTTTTTGACAGCTCGGTTTTCAAATGAGAACTTATATTCTGTTTCGTGCCAAAATCTGTACAGGGATTTGATATCGATGCTCTTCCCGCCCCCACTATATCGTTCTGTCTACGTTTTGTCTATCTTGTTGCTTCCCAACATGACTCGAAATCCTATGATATGATTCCTCTCATTGGACTTCAAAGCCTTTGGAAAACGCGCATGCAAGACTGCAACGTTGAACCTGTCGTTTCGCCCAGAATTCATTTTATCCGAATGTTGCTGCAGGTAACGGACATTTACAAAGAATTGGACTTTTTACCGCACCGGTTCCCTCTCCTGATGCGCGGTATATCCTACCGGCCTTTTAGTTCTGACATGTTTACTATCATGCTTGTGCCATGTAGCGCCTACCTAGGTTCTATGTAGATAGTTTTCTTTGTGTGTGTATACACACACACACACATATGTATATATATCCTTTTTGTACAAAGCCAAGTATTTAAATACCATGAAAGAAAGAAAAAAAAGGACGCATATAGCCTAGTGCTTTCAAGCACTGGCCAGCGAAGCTGATGTGTTAGCGCCGCTCCAGGTTCGAATACCTGTCTCGGCAATTTTCGTTTGATTAATTTTATGTATTTATTTATTTCATTTGCAACAATCCCACAAACATTGGAAGATATTTGGCACAAACTGAAAAACATCGCAAGGTCTTACTTGGGGTTTACTCATCGGAATAGCGCTTTCGCACTAACAAAAGCCTTCAAGGAACTTCCATGTGACCAGTTCTCGCCCACATCGATGGCGATTCCGGAAGTGAAGTACAGACTAAAGCTAGTAGCTGTGCCCTGATTATCGTGCTTGCCCAAAGAAAGTACTAACCTGAACGTGCCATCGCTTACGCGAGATACCTCACGTCAAGCGGGTAGGCAAACTCTCTAGCAAAAGAAGAAATTGGAGGGGACACTTACGCGATAGCGTAATGGGTTAAATCCCATATATGCAGAAGTTCATTGTCGACTTTATATTCATAGATCCCTGGGAGTCCTCATAAACCCTCCGACCGAAGCGGTGCAGCGGTTTAGCGGTGCGCCACTGCCCTGCAATGACAGACCCTCCCAGCGGGGGGCCTTGTGTGACCCAGGTTGCTCTTGTCGAACGACCAATGATGAACTGACACCTAAAACAGAGGAAAGTTTGTTCGGTATCCTGTGAGTAGATTGTGATGACGCCGCACTAGGTGCCCACCTGCCTCCTGGGGAGCACCTCCTGTGGAGCCTTCTGGGGATCACCTGCCAAACCCATCTTAGAGGTAGTTCTTATCCTTTTTCATAATCGTTCTTCCTTCAATCGGTTTCATGATTGTTAATATCTTAGAGGTAGTTCTTATCCTTTTTCATAATCGTTCAACCTGTGCTATCATTCACGCTCGCATGAGTTTTCAACATGCCTTTTGTAATAGCGACCTCCCTATGACTTGTGCTGTGTTGCAGTGTTGTTATCACTCGTCCACCACCGCATTTGTTTTTTAGTTCACGCACCCTCATGCAGCTCAGCGGCTATAAAAGAGCGCCTGGTTTGCTTTCCTGTTATTAAAGTTGGAAGTTGCGCCTCTTTCCTGTTCTGTGTTTTCCCTTCCTGTTTCGTCCTTTTTTGGCGTACGACATTCTTTCAAGCCAAACCCATACTCGTGATTTTTCGCTCGCAATGCCGACAACGCATACACCGGATTTTCTGCGGAGCAGAGCCTTTAACGATATCACATTAAAACAACGACTTGAGTTAATCGTGGCAGCGCCAAAACTGCGCCCCTTCCTGTGCATTCGACTGCACAAAGTAGTCAGCGGCCACTACAAATTGTGCTGGCTTGCCAACTTGACAGGCACATCTGGCCACATTGCTCGCTGGAGCCGGCAGCCTCAAGAGCTCGGCCTCAACGTTTTGCACAAGTCTCGACGCGATTAATCCCTCCGACATCGGCTTTCATTCAGACCCCGGCCCTGTAGATCCGCCGCCAATAACGACGGCTTCCTTGGGCCAGTAATCGCCACTCCATTTTATCAGCAACAGCGGTCAATGCGCCAGCTATGGAGCTTTATCTAGGACCTCGATGGCAGGACCCGTGTTCAGACAAGCATTCCTCCTTCTGTGTGGCACCATCGTAGAGAACTTGGCTCCTAAGGAGGGTGACCACATTCTTGTTGCCCCTACCTGCTTTCCAAAAGAGATTATGCAAGTTTTACATGATGAAGCGACAGCCGGGCAAATCCGACTTCCTCATACCCTACGCCGTATTAAACACAAAATGTAATGGCTCCGGAGTGAAAACGGGTGTGTGAAAACCTGTAGAGACGGTCAGCGACGGTACGCACCTCCGAAAAAGCCGGAAGCACTTCCCAAATAAATTGAACCATTAAATAAGCCATTCCAGCAGGTCATAATGTACTGTCGAGGTCATTTTTGAATTCAACATGCAGAAATGAATGCAGTGATGCTTGATTACTTCAGCTGATACGCAGATGTAAAAGCCCACCTTTCGGCTTTACACAAAGCATTACGAAACGGCACTGTAGCACAGGCACTGAAGCCTTTTATGAAACACATCCCCTTGCGTACCGGCAACCCCGAATTTCTAATCAGCCGCAGTCACATCTTCGCCTGCGACTCTACTGCACAGGAGACCATTGACAAGGCCCCATTTAGTATCTTCCAAGAAAGGAACACACGACAACGCTCCACACCATGCTCGGTGGAGGCATCTTCGATGGCACCTTATACATAAAGCACGCAGAAGAAGCCCCACGTCTTGTCCGGCTTCAGACCAGCAGCGCACCGATGCCCGAAGCTGCAACCTACGACAGTGCAACGCAGAAAATAAGCCTGGTAACAGGGTAGGTCTGCGCACTAATCCGCAGTCGAATACCTAGCGAAAACTTTACCGACATCTTTTCGGAACATGTGTGATAATTTAAGTTGCTGTTTCCGATGCAGCAATGGCTTCCTACCGGCGCAGTGTACTGCCCAGAGCGCGGTTCTAGATGTACTTCTACCACCCTGCCCGAAGGCAGTACTTGTAGCGCGCCTGAAACCCGAATACGCGCACTTAAGAAAGCTGGCGTTTACATTATTTGAATCGTGTTTATGGGTGGATGAAGCCGCAAAGTTTTGTAATTTACATTTGTTCTTGTTCTTTGCTCGAAGCCAATTGTAGAATACCTTGCCACGTTGTCACGCGAGAGGACGCTGGATGCTGCTGGAATGATTGCAGCGACACAGGACTGTTCCTTGGATGTTCGGGTTTTCCTTGGTGCTGCATGCGTCTTCTCTTCAAATTCCATCCTGATATTTCCATAACGTATGACTGACAGTGACCGGCATTCTTCGCTTCGACTCCGTCGAGTGTCACTTCTATCGCCACCACCTTGATCTTGAACTCGTGAGGGAAAAAGCCGCCGAGTAAATTAGTCTGAGCGCATTAACATTCTGCGCTTATTTTGTCAACGACGTTGTCCGGGACGGTCGTGTCAGTAAAGATGCCAATATCAAACCGGCAATACTCACAAAATGCCGCGCAAACAAAACAAGATCAGGGAAAGAAGCCGACAGTAATTAAATCCAAGGAAAGCATTTGAAAACATTTTTCTAATATTTATTTATTTATTTTTTTCACATACTTTCAGGGCCCGAAGGCATTACAGAAAGGAGTGGTACAACAAAAAAATACAGTGCATAGTTATAGAAAACAAGTTATATGATGGCAGAAAACACAGTTTTCTTGAAGTTCTCAACATCGGTAATGGCAGCGATCGAGGGAGGAAAGTCTTTTCCGGTCAAAGCTGCTTTTAGGAATAAAAGAATCATGACACAATTTTGTTCTCGAAAATGGAACACCGACTTTAAATATATGATCGGAACGGGATGAGATGTATGAAGGGCTCGAAAAAAGATGATCCTTTAACAGAGGGTTATGGTGATACAGTCTGTGGAAAAGACATAGTCGAAAACACTTTCGGCGCGAAGAAAGGTCTGGTAAGACAAGTGTGTTTTTCATAGAAGTAATGCTGGCGTAACGGGAATAGTTAGATAAGATGAAACGTGCTGCACGATTTTGAATGGATTCTAGTGTGTTTATCAGTGTGATTATATTAGGATCCCAAACTGCAGATGCATATTCTAACTTTGGTCGTACTAATGTTTTATAAAGGGTTAGTTTTATCGGCAGAGGCGCGGTAGAGAAATTTCGGCGCAAGTATCCAAGAGTGCTGTTGGCGTTATTTGCGACATGTTCGACGTGTCTATGCCATGATAAGTTACGTGAGATATGAACACCTAGGTATTTGTAGGAGTTAACTGATTCAAGTGGAATGTCGTGAAAAACATAAGTACGCTTGTTATCAGTGATGTTAGTGCGACGTTACACATGCATCATTTTACATTTATTAACGTTTAGTCGCATGCACCACTTATCACACCAGTTAGATACGCTTGTGAGATCATCCTGAAAATAAATAGAATCTGTTTTGTTAGATATTTTGTGATAGATGACGCAGTCGTCTGCGAAAAGCCTGATAGAAGAATGAGAGATGCATTCAGGAGTATCGTTAATGTAAATTAGGAAGAGAAGAGGTCCCAATACCGACCCTTGTGGTACACCGGATGTCACAGAGGTGTGAGAGTAATATGTAGTAATATGTAATAATGTAATATGTAATAATATGGATCGATGGAAAATAAGCAGTTTAATAAGTTTTGTTTGAATTATAATTGATAATAAATAAGGACAAAAAAATCACATACCATCATTTGCATTCGAACTCACGACGTTGGCATTTCGCGAACGATGCTCTACCAACTCAGCTACTATGGCGGTCGTCCGAACTTCTACTTTCGACAGTACACATGTTGCATGCAGCCTAACCAGATTTTTTTTAAACGATATTTATTACCTCAGGCTATCAATGAGCGAAAGTGTCATGAACGATGCAGTAATTATTAAAGTAAGGAGAAAAGGTTAGTTCATTTCATGAAGTCCAGTAGAGAGCGATGGTATGGCCCCTGAGGCCAAGCAGTATATGAAGCATGGTTGAGCGGTGAAAGGCCCGCTACCGTCAGGTGCCGGATCCTTGTAGGCTTGAGAGCAGGGTAGTCCCAGAGTAAGTGGTGAATGTCGGCTCCGATGTCCTCGCGATTACATATCGGACACCCAAGCCGAGGAAAAAAATCTCGATACTGCCCTTACAGGAATTTCGTTACAAAGCCCATAGATCGTTAATAGACTTTACTCTATGAAGTCTATAGACTTCCTATTAACAAATGTGTACTGAAACCTAATAGGTGTTGCGTGGGCGTTCCCGTGCTGTCGTGCCGGGAGGCCGTGAGAAAGAAGAGAGCCAGACGACCACTCCGCTCCAGGCCCAAACACAAAAGTGATTTATTCCCAAACCCCCTAGCTGCGCTTCAGCTTAGAGGGCGCCACTATTAAGTTCATAGGTGGCGACCCCAACAATAGGCACAGGTCTATAGATCAATACAGTAGCTATAGCCTTATGTCCATACACTTCCTATCGATTTTGGTCTATATACAGTCTGTAGAAAAACGTCTACTGAAAGTCTAAGACACAGGTCTACAGGAAGTCCAAAGATGATCTATAGACTTATTGCCATACAGTTCTTGTAAATTTCTGTTGGTTGGCTGGCTGGTTGGTTGGTTGGTTGGTTCGTTGGTTGGTTGGTTTATGGGGTTTAACGTCCCAAAGCGACTAAGGCTATGAAAGACGCCGTAGTGGAGGGCTCCGGAAATTTCGACCACCTGGGGTTCTTTAACGTGCACTGACATCGCACAGTACACGGACCTCGAATTTCTCCTCCAAAGAAATTCAACCGCCGCGGCCGGGATCGAACCCGCGTCTTTCGGGTCAGCAGCCGAGCACCATAACCACTGAGCCACCGCGGCGGCGTAAATTTCTGTGTACAGACAAAAGTCTCCTTGTCCAGCAGACATCGGTCTATAGACTCTAAAGATAATCCACAGGTATATGGCCTGACAATGTCCTTTGTCTACAGACCTGTGTCTACAGACAGTCAATAGGCCACTGTTTATTAAACCTTCAGTAGACCATTGTCTATAGACTGATTGCTGCAACCGTTAAAAAAGGTCACCACATGGTCTTCACAAATGACATGACGATCAATATACTTAAAAATTTAGTTTATTTCGAACCTATCCAGGCTGGGAATATGCAATACATGTACTATAAGAATGCACCACATTATATAAATAGATCTTGAAAGTAATGGTCTGACTAGTTCTCTCAGGAGCATTATTGCGACCTCTTAATCATCCGGGCATCTTGACCTCTACAGCGCAAAAGAAAAAAAATAATATAAGGGGAAAAGAAAAAAATCCTCTGGGCGTGTTGACCTCTACAGCGCAAAATAAAAAATAATATAAAGGGAACTGAAAAAGATCGCCCCGGCATGTTGTCCTGTACAGTGCAAAAGATAAAAATAATATAAGTGGAACTGAAAAAAAAATTCCACTTCATCTCGTACACGGGCTTTACAATGTAAGTCACATCCTGGCTATTCCATTCTGGGAAGGTAATAATTCATCGTTTGATTTTATGGGGTTAAAAGACCCGAGGTGACTCAGGCTATGAGAGATGCTGAAGCAAAAGGCTGCAGATAATTTGGCCCACCTGGGGTTTTTTACCGTGCAGTCAAATCGCATAGTAGAAAGACCTATAGCATTTCGTGTCTATCAAAATGCGACCGCTGAGCCCGGGATCGAACTTGCACCTTTCAGATCACTAGGCGAACACGATAACCACTGAGGGATCGCGCCCCGGCTTGATTATTTCGACCAGTAAATACGCATGACAAATTATAAGTGGTTTTCTTAAAACCTTGAAAGTAACACCCATAATTCCTGGAGCACTCTGTCCCTGCACTGAATACCTACTGCCAGTGCTGATCTCTGTGTGGCATTCCTTTTACAATAACTGTAACAGATTTCGAAGAATTGTGCCACATATTCGCATTGACTTGCTATGAGCTGTTGAGAATGCCATCCCCATAAAATGCACATTCAGTCCTCCTTACCCAGGGATGCTAAAAGGGATAATAATGCAGCATTATTCTTATACCCACTATTGGATATGCGCTGCAGAACACCCTGTGCGAAGCTTGGTACGTACGCCAATATTCAAACGGGCACAAGCTATACAAATCCAGCAGACAGAGGCAACCAGTTCACCACAGATTTGCGCCCATAACTTGAAGCACAGGAGGAACAGCATCTTCATACATCAGCACGCGCTCTTAGAAACAAGCCTGTTGCAGCGCTTCCATGCCACGCTCATTATTCAGAAAAAACTCAAACAGCACATAATGGCTGCAGTTGCGCCGTTTCAAATGAAGTCGCTAGCTTTAGACAATATACGCATTAATGTCACGATAAAATACCGTCTCAGATTCACTTAGGTTTTCTTCATATGCCGCCCGAACAACGCAGTAAAGAGGTGGTTCTTGCATACAGGTAACCTAACCTAACGCTGCTAGAAAAATCAACAAAAGTAACGAACGTCCTCAAAGTAGGAACTATTTCAATGAAACAGTTAATGTCTTCATCAACAGGAGAAACTACAATAACACAAAGTGAGCTGTATTGCATTTGTGGCGCAAATAAGCGCCGAGTTAAATTGGCGTTTTCGTAGTGTAGCAGTTTCAGATCAGAAACGCATACTGTGCCTGT
Organism: Amblyomma mixtum; assembly: GCF_055824585.1. Lineage (NCBI taxonomy): Eukaryota > Metazoa > Arthropoda > Arachnida > Ixodida > Ixodidae > Amblyomma > Amblyomma mixtum. The sequence goes on from NC_143018.1 coordinate 118,601,861, forward strand.
CGCGCAAATGCTATTGGAAATATTTGTGCAGGCGTGAGCGGGGTTCATGAACGAGCATCTGGGAACAAAATTTAAGCCATCTCTTGTCGAGGTTACCGGCATTTACTCAGCTTCCGAAATGGAGCGCCCGCAGGCTAGCGGCGGCGGCCAACGGCTCAGACAGCAGGGATGTACGAATCCATACGTGGACAACAAAAGAAGAGACGAAATGCAGCTCCTAGCTTCTTCGCGATGTTTGTGCACGCTGGCCATTCGCGCCGGCAACGAGTTTTATTCAACTATCAGACTACAAGCATTCCTCCAGCGCCGCGAGTCTACAACTTTGACGAACGTCCCGTGCTCCAGTCTCTAGCGTTACAAAACATCTTTGCTGAAACGTCGCCGTCCAAGACGCGTACCGAGCGAGAGTCCACACGTAACAAGCAAAGCACACCTCTCAAAAAAACAGCACTCCATGGTTCAGACAGGCGATAACATAAAGATTAAAAAACACTTGTAATCTACCTCAGAACGTGAGTCTACGTTCTCCGAGGTGCCAAGTAATTAGAGCTCACACGGCGCTAATGCATAGTTACATTTCGACCATTATTCGCGGGCTAAGCGATATTTCTGGCTGCGCATCTGCGGTAAGAAATGCACACTGGCACAGGCATAAGCGGTATTAGTCGAGAGCCTGATAGCTACCGCTGCTTGTAACGCAGCATACAAACGAGGATGGGAAGTTTGCCGTCGACCATATAATATATTCTGCGTAAACAGCTGTGCTTAGAGTTAGGAGACTAAATTAATAAAAATTAATTGTGTAGACTTACCGTAAGTGAATGATTCAGTTGGATTTCGAAGGAAACGTAATAATCCACGAGAGAACACGTTGACGTTACCAATACCTACGCAACACAATTGTTTGCAGCCGGAATGATTTTCCGCCGTCACGCGGTAAAATGAGTAGAACGTGAAACAGAAACCAATTTCGCGGCCGCATTTGTGGACTTGGCCTTAACAAAGACCACTGAGGGAAATTTGTTTATAAGCTTAAATTCTCCACATGCGCTTTAAACACCTTATTGTTTTCTCAAAAACAAAAAAAATAAACTTTACTCCTTATCTATACGCTCCGCATCTCCCACCAAATAGTATGTGTCACACTTTTTGAATAATAATTATAGCGTTTCATATCATAAAGTCTTTTTTGCGTGTGTTCGTGTTTAGAAGACTGGTATTGGCGACAAAAGCGTGTCATTGGCTCCGAAGCAACAGGTGTATGGGGACGGACGAAAAAATGCTGCCTTTGTGACTGTTGTGTCACAGCACCTTTTGACGTGAATCCAAAACTGCAATAGTACAAATGGCAGATGTTAATTGCGCAGAGCACTATGCTCTTTGAGGCTCTTCGAACGCTGTTGATAACAGATGGCAGCATCCTTGAACTCACACACGCGTCTTTCCCGCTTTATTTTCGGGTTGTTTTAAAGAGGCGTTCAAAATCGCTAGTCAAATGTCTCTGAATTAAGTGCCTTGGAAAGTAACGATCGAAAGATTGAATGGAATTGTCTCGAAAATTCGCTTTAAGGGAGAGCGCTTAGTTTGATATAGTACAGTTTGCGGCCACCTTTACATCAGGAATGGCTGGCTTTCCTTGCTTTGCATGTTGGCATTAAATATTAATGTATTGTATACACTATATTAGCCACGGTATAAGCAAAAGAACCTTTTCAAGGCTTCTGAAAAGCATATGTATTGCCGTAACACAGTATTTTTTTAATTCCAGAAATAGCGAAGCAGGTGGCAGACTCTAGTCATAGTGGCAGTCGCCCGGGGCAGTTCCCCTCAGAATGCAGTGCAAAAAGAAATCGACATTGTTCTAGACTCAGTCGAAAAACAGTGTATAGATTGTCAGATAAAAAAAAATCGTGATTGTTATAGACTGGTCTATACACTATAGACTATCTATAGTCTAAGATAGTCCATACATACGGACCGTCTATAGGCGAATAGAAATTAAGGCTGTTACAAACTTAGGCTATAGATCTGTCGCCAAAAGGAAATTAAGGCTGTTGTTAACTTACACTGTAGATTTCATTTCATTTCATTTTATTACCTTAAAGACCCACGAGGGGTATTACATAAGGGGTGGGTACATATATTTTGGTGAGCAAGTGTTAACACAAAGAAACATGACTGGTAACATTATTAGCAAAGTTGGATGAGCACATGATGGCTGCGATTTCGTTGTGTAGGTCGTTCCAGACTGCTGCAGTACGGGAAAAAAATGATGCGGCAAAGGTGGTAGTACGGGCACGAGGTCTGGAAACTTGAAAAGGATGACGAGTGCGATGAGATATGCGGGCTGGAGGGACGATGTAGGGTGCGTGGCCTAGTGAAATATGGAGAAATTTATGGAACAAGCAAAGGCTGGCAATGCGGCGACGAGGTGATAAGGGCAATAAGTCGAATTCAGCTTTCAACGCTGATACACTGATGTCATAAGAATACGATGAATGGATGAATCTGGCTGCTCTGTTTTGGACTGATTCTAGTGTATTTATAAGGTAAGCTTGGTGCGGGTCCCAAATGGGTGAAGCATATTCTAATTTTGGTCTAACAAGAGATTTGTATGCTAATAACTTTACATGTTTAGGGGCTAGGCGGAGATGACGTCTTAAAAATCCAAGTGTTTTATTAGCAGATGAAATTATGTTCGTAACGTGTGTGCTCCAGGACAAGTCGCTACACAAGGTAATGCCTAAATACTTGTACGATAAAACCGGGTGTACAGGGACGTTAGCTATTACGTATGGGAAATAAAGCGGGTTGCGGCGACGCATGAAGGACAAGATTTTACATTTATGAGGGTTAAGTTCCATTAACCAATTAGCACACCATAGTCTATAGACATTAGTCTATAGACCACCCATAGCCAAAAGGAAATGAAGGCGGTTGTATACTTACACTGTAATAGACTGTAGACCGTCTACAGCTGAAAGGAAATTAAGACGCTTATACACTTTAGTCTATATATAGTTCATAGACAAAAGCAAATCATGGCGGTTATAAACTTCAGTTTATAGATATTCTATAGACTGTCTAGACTATAAACTAGAATCTAGACAGTATGGACTTTAACTATGGACTTTAGTCCATAGATAGTCTGCAGACCGTCTATGGAGAAATGATCCCGGCCACGGTGGTTGAATTTCGATGGAGCCGAAATTCTAGAGGCCAGTGTACTGTGCAATATCAGTGCCCGTTAAAAAAACCCAGGTGGTCGGAATTTCCGGAGCCCATCACTACGGCGTCCCTCATAGCCTGAGTCGCACTGGGACAAACCCCTAAACCGTCTATAGACAAAAGGAATTAGGGCTGTTTTATACTTTAATCTATAGGCAGTCTATAGACCCTTTATAGACAAGAAGAAATTAAGACAGTTATAGACTTTAGTCTCTGGATGGTCTATAGACTGTCTATAGGCGAAAGGAAAAGTCTAAAGGGTGCCTGTTGGGACTACAAAAAGTCTATAGAAAGTGTAAAGACCACTTTAAAAAAGGTGCGACCACTTCCGAGGGATAGGAGGTGTGAGGGCAACCCCAACCTGGATCTTCCGAGCTGCAACCTTGTCTGCATGGGTAAGACCACGGCGGGAGGGTTAGTGGACACGGAGGGATGGGAGCATGTGCGCGGCGCCGGAGGTGTTCTTGTCTTGATAAAAGGAGGATAAAGTTCTCGAAATGAAGGGACTGAGGCATTGATTAGCTTGGAGTCAAGAGGTGAGTCGCTAAATTTGCCTGGCTTTAAGAGATCAACAGATTCCGTAGGGCCCACTCAATACGTACTGGCGCGAGTCGATGGATGTCCTGACATATTACCGAGCAGCGGCTAACACGTCGTAGCAACCACACTGCTTGAAGGTTGTCAGTGCGGATGTCGACGTCGGCCACAGAGAGAGAAGCTCTGGCGGCCACGGCGCAGAATGCCTCTTGAACTGCAACGAGCTCAGCACAAAACGACGTACGGGGTTCCGTAAATTGAGACTAGAGGTTTGATTAGGGCAGGCCTGCATGGGAAGTAGATTGCTGTTGTTGCTTCACAGGTTTGAATGCTTGCGTCTGCAGTGTCAACAATGAATTCATCAGGCAGGCAGGCATTTTGTTCTTCAATTTTTTTGCGAAGCAACGACGCCGAATTAGAGGATGATGGCCGGCAATTATATGTTGGATCATTGTTTCTGAGTTATACAAACTTCCATAGGGGAAGAATTGGCGTTGGTGGCTGAACAATGGAGTGTGACGTTGCATAAGCCCTCGGTGAGTGTGTGGAGTGCGACAGACTGGCCTTAAGGCTGTGAGCTTCATGGCGCTGCTGCAATAGGTCATCAATGGTGTTGAGCAGCGCATTCTCTTGTAAAGCTATTACCGGTGTGATGCGGAAAGGCATGTAATGGTCCTCATTTCCTCTAGGTTCACTGCTTCAAAGCTATCCAATTGGGCTCTTGTAGAATGTTGAAACTGGGCTTAATAACAATATGTGGCAGCATAACTGCCCTCACCAACAGCCGTGCAACGAACGAGTAAGCGCCACCCGCTTTAGGAGCAATTCTTCTGATCAAACCCAAAGTCTCAATAGCTTCCCTTTTTGCCTAAGGAAGCCAAGAAGCCGCTGATACGGATTGGTGAATCGTTAAACCCACGATTTTTACAATCCGACTTTCTTGTAGTGCGGTGCCTGGTAGACAAAGACGGATCGGACTTGAAGCAAGTTTACGGCGTCCCCAGCGGCTGGCGACCGACGTGCATACAGTTTTATGCACGGAAAGTTGAAGGCCGATGGATGATGTGTAATTAGAGGTAACATCCAAGGCTGATTGAAGGGCAGCCTCCTGAGTAAGCAGAGTAAGGAGATCTTAGTGAGTACTCCACTCAGTGATGTAATTAGCGCATTGCAGAAATTTTATGTCACGGATGGCATGTAAGCGCCATGCCGGTGGGATGAAAGCAGCATTAAATATCGTCGGTGAAAATACTGATCCCTGGAGCACACCGCAGAGCAGAACAAATGGTCCGACTGCTTCACCGCAGGGTCGTAGTCAAGCATGTCAGTGGAGTTCAGGGTGGAAGCATGTCTGATGTTGTCAGGCGCCTTTTCAACTTCCACTGCTATCACGGCATGCCCATTGCGACTGCGGGTAGATGACAGAACTGCAGACACCAAAACAGCTTACTTGTCCTCTTTGCAATATATGGAAGAAAGACAATTTGAGCGGGGTGATAAAGACTGTGCTGATAAAACCACCACGACAATTGTGTGGCCAACATTTTCTGTGCCAGCTTTCACACCGTTGGAGTTAAGGAGATACGCCTTAAGTTTGCATGGTCCGTCGAAGGCTTTCCTGGTTTCGGTAGAGGGATCACGACACCGGATTTTCAGCTCTCGCGCACGACGCCATCCAGCCATACTTTGTTTATGGTGTCTAGTAGTTGAGGGAGCCCAGCGCTGCTCAGATTCTTGTAAACCTCATACTGAATATCGTAAAGACCCGGCGCTGTTTTCCGTGTTGCGTCATCTATTGCAGCCAGCAACTCAGGCGTGAAGAACGGGCAAGCGATTCTACCTGCGTCGACATAAAATGGCAGCTGCTATGGATACCTTCGATATTAAAACCAGCAGCTGATGGAGGCACTGCATCGTATTTTGGAAAAAAAAACTTTCGCTCTGCTTGTTCGGTGAAACAATCTGGCGACAAGTTATGTGCGAAGAATGCGATTGCTGCTGCGTCACTCAACCGGCGACCGTGTTCCACTGTAAGGAATGTTCTCCAGGAAGAAACATTCGAGGATTTCTTAGGAAGTTGTTCCCACCACGTATGCCACTGCCGTCGTCAGAGATCGCGCGCACAAATGCGAGCCTTTGCAGTAATATATACATTCGCGTACGTGCCTACGCCGAAGTAGGGTCTCGCACCAACCGGCTCGGCTTGATGGCGGCCAGCCCACAAGTTCAGGAGCCCGAGATCTGCTGCCGGTCGACCAACATGAGTCCAGGTGTTATTTGTAGCGCTGTTGAACGCAGTTTGTATGCGCTCAATAAGGTGCGGTGAAGAATCTCAAGAGAGGTTGTCGAGACAGGAACGGTAATTGTCCCAGTTGACTACAGAACATTTGTGGCGTAAAGGCCACAGATGTGGAGTATGAAGACCGATGATAATAGGGTGACGATCACTTCCCCAGCAGTCTGGCCCCATGTGCCACGAGGAAGTATCCGGATCAGACCATCACATAAAGGCTGGAGCATAGGAAGCACTGCGTGTTTGACGCACTGGCCATGGTGCTGTCCCACGGTGGTTGAGCAGAACAAACTGGGTATCCGTGAAGGCGTGTCCCGCACACGCCTGCCACGAGAACCCCCAAAACAGGAAGCAGGGCACGCCCATTCCAGGTGAGGGGCGTTAAAGTCGCCTCCGACAGAAATCGTACACCCGGGGTACTGCCAGCGGACGCTTAGCAACCAGGTTAATAGAAAGCGCCAGCTGCTCATCTAACTTAAAATGAGACGACCACAATGGTTGCGTTCTTAAATTTCGCAGCCACTGCCACAACCTCTTGATATGACGTGCGCGAGTTTTCGATAGCAAATCGCACATGGTGAAAACGTGAGTCCACATACACCGCCACCTTTATCGGACAGCAGCAGCGTGTACACGACAGCCTATCATGGGAGGAGATGTGTAGCCACTGCAGCTACGAAGAGATCGCAAAGCGTTTGTTTCCTGTAGCTGCATTTTTCATACCTGGAGCTTGTGGATTAGTAGCCAGGCCTATAGCTCACCCAGCTTCGTCGAAAAGCCTCTGCACGTCCACTTGAGCACTTCAGCACACCAGGACGACTGGAACTTGCCATTTCTAGTTACTAGTCGAAGATCTGGAGTATCGCGAATGTCAGGTTGAACGACTGGTTGGCCATAAAACGGAGCAAAGAGGCTGCAGTTGTCCTTCATTGCGGTAAACTGGGAAGAGGCAGGAAATGACACAGGTGGGCGGGGGGAAGTCGATGTTGCTTCGCCATTGATAGACGTGGTGGATGATTCCACTGCCCGTCGACATCGAGCGAGTAGTTCGAGGTCTTGCTGTATCCTGGTGACCACTGCTGAAACACGTACGATCTTTTCGTCGACGCCGCCGTATCGCCCTCCGGTAGTTCAGACATACTCCGCTGCTTTGTTGGCTGTTGACAGCGGTGTACCTTGTGCTCCTTGTCATTACAAGGCTGCTGAGCTGAAGGCTCATGAGAGGTGTACACCGGAAGGCTCGGCCAATCGTCGTCCTCCCACTGGAGAGCTGCGAACCGATTGGATCTCTCCAAAGGAGTTGTACTGCCATGTACTGGCCAATGCTTTGTTATCCGATGACGAGCCTCTTGTGCTGCCATTTGTTTTGTCGGACAGTTTGGAGATGTTCTCTCGTGGTCGTTGGATTTACAAAGGCCGCATCGATACGCCATATTTCCTTCCGATGTACCTTCAACGGCACAGCGGCGGGGCAGGATTTGCGCATATTACCAGTAGGGAAGCATTTATAGCAATATACTGCACTCGGTTTATATGGTCGAGGCCATAAAATACAACCAAAGTAGTAGTGGTGCTGTTGCATGGTCACCTTGCAGCGCCCACTGACACAACCAGCCTGCCTGTAATACTATGGTAGTATTTTATGGCCTCGGCCATAAAAAACCGCCATAGTAGTACAAGCAGGCTGATAGTGTCAGAGGGCCTTGCAAGGTGACCATGCAACAGCGCCCCTTTCCAATGTGTAGGATTTGGATGACACGGTGCACGAGACAGTATAGTTCACGCTGAAGTGCAGTTTGATCCTCAGTGGTGTCAAAGTTGTAGCCGACGCAGCGCCGCAACTCGAAGCTGAGTACACTTGGACTGTCACTGAGATTTCGCTTGCGAGTGAAATACTTCTTATCGTTTGCAGACGTTCTACGGCAGTCAGAGTCGGCAGCCACAAAGCTATAGTTTTGGACTTTGTCCTGGCCGTGATCCCCCGAAAACCTTCGGCTCCGAGGCACGCATCCATGTTAGACTGTCGAATCCTTTTAGTTAAATCCGTGTGACGTTTGTTGGCGCCAGATTTAATGGTAACTTTGTAAGATGACGATCCTGGTGTAGGCGCAACCGGGTTCTCAGTCGTAAGACAAAAGCGCTTGCCTAGAGAGGCATCACTTGCTAAAGATGAAATCGATGGACTGTCGTTCGAAGGACGCTTGTGAGTTGCACCAGGGCACTTTTTCACGGATAGAGGTGCTGATAAGTCAATTGGTGTACTCGATTCAGCATGCCGCGCCACTTCAGGCCCATCCTGAAGTCTAGAATGGATGGCCATTGGCCACGGGGGCAGATCTCTTACCAGCTGTTCGGCATTTCGGGAAGGCAGGATGGGCACATCTGCCGATGGACCGGGACTAGAAAGCTGGGAGCTGGACTGAGATCGCGGATCCGGTCTCGACTCCGGGGTAGGTGTTGCCGCGAGAGACGCCGGCAAAAAGACCTCTGCCAGCGTGGCAGCGGAGGCACTAGACATAGCCTCCGTGCCCAGCTCAGCTGCAATCATGCACGAATGCCATTCCTAACAGGCCTCGCTTCCCGACGGTGAGAAGACGTCTGGAGGTTCCTCAGAAGGGGAGAATCCACTTCTCTTGAAATAGGGCACGTATTTACGTGGATGGCGAAGCTTTCTCAAAGGGCGACGTCCAGCCACCTTAGCGGGGACACACTTTTGCTTCTTTCTTCTTAAGAAAAGAGAGTTCAGTTCATCACTGCCATTCACAACACTAGGGATGTGGAGCGCCCTGTCATACCACAAACTGAGTCCACGTGGAACGCGCTCGGAAGAAGATTGTGGTTCAAATCCTATCGGTGGCTGAGATTCTAACGGCGGCACGTGGTTGTGTTTGCTTCTACTTTGTAATCAATAATCTTTTAGGGGACAAGAGAATGTACTACTAATTTTCCATTTGATCTACACCTGGAATAAAATTAAAACATCCACGTGTGCTTTCCGTGGTCTCAATCACTGTTGCTTTCTGTCATATGTACGAGTTAACTGTGTCCTCTATTCCTTACCCATGTCTGCTGGGCAGTACCGATGACAGCTTACATATCATTGCTAAGGCATCAATCAATACGCTACTAATTGTTACACAACTAGTGCCATCCGAGAAGATTATTCATTATAAACAAGGAAGCCGTAGCGCAGCCAAGCTTCCAATTTTTGTTATAAAACTGGCACGCGGCATGTAGAATTATCCACTGAATTTCTCGACGCAACGGCATGCTGTCAGATCATCGAATGTATAGAAAATTGCAAGAGAACGAATGATGCCGCTGCAGGTGCTGTAATTCAGTTAAACCTATGACCCAACCGACCAGAGACGCCGCTGACAAGTAAATACACTGTCCTCCTGCCCATGCTGATCTGTGCGTCCAAGGGCCTCTGCCGTCGGCTCCTGGCAACCTGCGGTCCGAATGCTTCGTGGACAGGGACTCATTTCCTCATATCACTTATCGTGGTGGCCAGCACTTCACACCGTGCCATTTCTGTTCTGCCCTAGAAGCCCATCACCGTATCACGCGCCCCTTCGTCGATGTCTTCTTCTATTTACGATCGGGACGATCGCTCGGTGGCCCCGGGTAATGTAACGAAGTAGACGACGCTGGCAATGGCGCGGGACGGAGCTGTCGCGCTAGGCCAGCGGCAATGAAACCATCTCTTGTTCATGGTTCATCACGCCTCTTTCTTCGGCTGGCCGTCACCTAACAATATTAGTGGCCAATATTGGAAAGCTGCTTGGCGAGGGATGCTAGAAGCGCGCCTATCTCAGAGATATTGTGAATTTTGTCCCGCTCATTCAAAGCAAGCGAATCACAATCGGAGAGCGGCCAGGGGTATTAAACTTCCTATATATACGGCTGTCCAGCCATTCCCGACGTCAATACCCGTTACTTCCGTAGCGTCCGGATTAAAGGCTACCGCATTATCTCATCGTTGTCATGGCAACAATATTCAGTATATAATTGAACTTTGCCACGGAGTGGGATTCAAGGAACTGCTGGCGAAAACACAGCGGATTCGTTTCCCGGTAACTGAAACGATTTGCCCACCTACACAATCTCAAAATACGTGTATGTGCAGAAATGATTTACTTTTAAACATCAAAGCTCCTCCAGTCGCCAGGTGCGCTGAAATAGCTGAAACCGAGAACAGCTGGCATTTCGCACCCATCGAGAGGCTGCCACTGACAACTTGTCCGAAGCCGTATTTCGCCGTTTTTAAAACTCGTTGAGACCGGAAAGCAAAGGAAGAACGAGACGTAGAAACGAAAACACACACAAGCGTGTGCACTAGCTACAGGATGCATTTTATTGCGCGAGCGCATTAAATACGTGCGGAAAGGCAGGCGCAGAAGGTACAACTAAAGCAGCAACAAAGCAAAAAACACCAAATTAAGATAAGCCATCCCGAGGCGACACCAACAAGCAGAAATTAGGCTGACGCACGATGCCCCCTTACGCTCGATAGCATAGGCCTCGATGAGTTTCCCCGTCCGCAAATTGAGTTGTTTGACGATTGCGCTCTGTTCCGAAATTGCAGAACACACCTTACAGTATTTACAGTGCAGTACCATGTCACTGCAGAGGGCAGGTGCATTCATAGCAACTTACATTACTACGCTTCCAATTCGGGTTTATTGCTCTTCGCCGAGCTTTCGTGGTTTCAATCCAGGAATTCGTTTGACGGCTACATGCCTATCCGTCCATCCACCCCAGATGAAAAAGTATAGCTTTGAGTGAGATTTCAACCCGCAGCTTTTAGATGCCCGTACGGCTAGTGACAGCATGACTCCGCTGAGGAATAAAAAAGAAAGAATAGGTGAGCGCACGGGCCGTTCACCTTTCTCTGACAGTTATTCGCTTTCCCAGATTCCTCAGTTTTTATTTATGAAACATTTTAGGTAACTCATGATGAATTGTTAAAGGGGTAGAGACATCAAATTCCAAGGTTGTACAAAAGACTGCCATACGTTTCCTTTGTATGTGAGGACCATAAGAGCGAAGTATTAAATTTAAGGGAGGTCTAGAACATATTTTAATTTCATTTTAAAGTTTGTGAAAATGCTCACTCTTGAAGTCTGAGCCATCGCTAGTGCATCAATGTGACGTAGGAACAGAGAAGAAAACACAAGCAAGTATTTCCTACGTCACTGCACAGTTTTCTGACGTACGGGACCAAGTTTTGCGGTTTTGCGGCCTAGCAACCTTGGTTACGAGTGCTCACGAGTTTTTTCTGCACGCTCGCGAGTGCGATGGTGCTTTACGCCCGGCGTTGCCGCAGGCGATGTCGTTGCCGAAAGATCCACTTTTGCAGAGGCATATTGCCCGTGCTCTAATATAGGAAGCATTCTCTAGTATCATGGATGTAATGTATTTTCTTGTGCGAACGTGAAGTACGCCGAGCATGCCGGCCGGCCGGCCAGCCTGGATCCCGTCTGCCGGCGTCATAAAAAGGAGCTAAAGTGTGTTCTTGACGTAAATAATAAACCCTGGGATAAGAAATGTGAAAAATGTGTCATTTTTGAGGATCGCTGACGAATACTGAGCTGCTGGCAAAGGTAACGACTGTGATACGAGCAAACATTTTGTCACAACCGCCTCGCAGCTGCCGCTGGCCCGACGTTGCGGTCCGGCTCGCCTGGTGCCCGCTCGCTTCGCTGCTGAAGACGTCGTGGAGATTTACCATACTATTATTTTATTGTGAGATGATGCTGTTGACAGTAAAGCGATGTGTAGAGTAGGCCTTTTATTATAGCGCAGGCGACTTCCGAAGCGCCGGCCGCTGCGACTTCGATGCGGAAGAGGCTATAGGCCTAGCGACGACCACGGCAACCAGGCAGCAGAAGAGCTCGTCGCCCGGAGCGCCCGTGAGCGATGCCGTTGCCGAAAACTCGAAACATAAGCAGGCATGCTTTGTCGCTGCTCGAGCAGTCTTTCTGAGGGACTGCTGTACGGCGGCGAAGTGCGACACCGGTTGCGGGCGGAGCTTGGGTAGAGCGGCGCAGCGATGCTCACCGCTCCGTGTCCCTGCTTGCAGTGGGGCGGCAGTTCGCAAGCGACGATCAGTGCGGCGCGTCGGCCAAGTGGCCATATGGCTTGATGAATGTTGCTGCGCGTGCATTATTTGTCTAAATAATGATTGCACTTCGCGCTCTGAGCTCGCTACTTGTTTTTGGTCGGCGAATGTTTTCGCTCGGCCACCGATATGCCCAAGGCACGTCGGCCAACGGGTCTCGTTTTGGTCGGCGGCGTTGTCAACTAGGACGACGCTTGGTCATTGGGGCGTCGTCGTCGTCGTCGGTGCAGTGTGACTGGCTAGTCGGGGAACGACCAGGTTGTCCGACGCGACCGTCGGCGTCGCTGTCGCGTCGACCTCGGGGTCCCGTCGGCCTAGTGTGAACGCGCCTGAACTGCGCGCTGGTCCCAGGCTGCCCTAGTCGTCGCTTGGCCTAGGTGGTCTCGCTTCCGCAGTTGACGGCGCTTTGGAAGTCGACTGTGCTATAATAAAAGGCCTACTATTCACATCGCTTTAGTGCGAACTCGTCCCATAATAGAAGATAAGTTCGATTTCCACGACGCCTTCATCAACGGAGCTAGCAGACGAGCAGCGCGCACGAAGAAGCAGCTTCGAGCTGTCGGGATGGGACAACGTCGGCGTGAGGTCGGCGCTGTTGTCGGCAGAGTGTGACACACGGGTCGGCCGACGGCTGCTATCTCGGCGACGCGACGGCGATGCGCTCGTCAGGCGACGACCGGTGCTCGGTCGGCGTCTGCGCTGCGCAGTGTGACAGACGCGCCGACGGCACGAAAATCGCTGCCGCCGACCATCGCCAGACTGAAATCGGCCGATCGTCGGCGTAGTGTGAACGCTGCAAATAAATAGATTGAAAAAAAAAATCCCCTATGCTCCTTGGTTTCTGTGGCTGTTGGCTTCTCTCATATTTATGATGAGCCCTCATTCCACTTCCTATATATATATATTGTTACGTGGCGGCAAGCGATGAAAAAAGGACTGCATGACCGATGGCGATGAAATGATTTAATGTCTGCGAGCCTAGCACGAGCGCTCCTGCCCATGCCACTGCCCGCTTCGTCGTCTTCTAGTCCGTCACATGACTCGGGGCCACGAAGCGATCGTCCCGATCGCACGAACTAGAAGAATGCCACAGACGATGACAAGCAGTACGTGACGATGGGCGTGGCAGAACATATGAACAGAGAAGAAAAGATGAAGGGCTTGCCGTCACGATGAAAGAGATGATGAGCGGGTGAAGCCAGGTCCACGAAGACTGAGGAGCCACCGGTTTCTGGAAGTCAACGTCGAGGCCCGTGGACACACCCAACGACAGGGGCTGGGGTACTTGTTTCTCGTGTGAGTGTCGGTGGTCAATGGGTTCTCTGGTCAGTGGCGGCGGTCTCGGTTCAGTGGGGTCGTAGGTCGTTGGGTCTTCTAGGTTCTCATGTGAGTTCTCATGTGGGCGGTGAGTGGGGTCACAGGGCAGTTGCGGCGGTCGTTGTGTCGTCGTGTCTTCTGGTCGGGGCTTGGGGAGGGCGGTGAAGAGCGGCGGCGTCGGGGCATACCTGGCAGGCTGGGGAAGCGCCGGGAGGTGCGAAGCTGTGAGCTCTCCACAGAAGACCTCGGTGTACAGCAGGCTCCTAAGCTCCGGGACTGGGATGAAGAAGGTACCCAGCACCTTACACCAAATGTTACGTGGCGGCAAGCGATGAAAAAAGGACTGCATGACCGATGGCGATGAAATGATTTAATGTCTGCGAGCCTAGCACGAGCGCTCCTGCCCATGCCACTGCCCGCTTCGTCGTCTTCTAGTCCGTCACAATATATATATTTAAAGCTGAAGCAGAAGGCTGAGGCAGAAGTTAACTGACGACGTGAGGTGTATCGTGAGGCACTCCTAATTTCACACACACACGCACACGCACACGCACGCGCACGCGCACGCTCACGCGCGCACACACACACACACTCACACGCACGCGCACGCACACGCACACAACACACACACACACATACACACACACACATATACAGGGTCTGTTCTGAAAGTAGTAGGACTGGTTTTTTCCTGGGCGAACGGGCAGACGAGAGGCTGTCTGCGCGTGCAGGATCGCTGAAGGGGATATATTGGGAATAATGGGGAAAATCGGCAGTCGGCTCTCGGCCGTTGAAGAGAGGAGGTCGCTTGTACTGTGAACCGCTGTCGAAACGTCTCGTCACGCAGAATCGTCGAGCATTTACTGGATCAGCAATACGCGATCAAATTGAGTAAATCTTGGTAAAACAGGCAAAGAGACTCACAACATGATTAAGGAGGCCTACGGTGACGCTTGCATGGGTAGATGAGGTGTTTTTAGAGTGGCACAAGCTTTTCCGAGAAGGCAAGGAAAGAGTGGAGGAAGACGACCGCTCCAGACGCCCTTCGACCAGCAAGACCAACGAAAATGTGTAGGGAGTGAAACATTTACTCAACAATGATCGTAGAATGAGTATCACAATGATTGCTGATGACTTGAGCATTCCTCAAACCCAAGTTTTTGGGATCGCGACAGAAAACTCATCCATGAGGAAAACGTGCGCGAAGTTGGTGCCGGGAGTGTTGTCAGAGGAGGAAAAGGCCATCCGGTAGGATCTTCTTCATCATGTGGATGAGGACCCCAATTTTTTGCCCAGCACAAGGCGGCAACACTGCCTCAGCACCCCTACAGCCTCGACTTGGCCCCGCCAGACTTTTTTCTATTCCCGAGAACAAAACCGACGCTCGAGGGGAAACATCACGGATCGGTAGAGGCGGTTCAACAGGCCGTGACGAGGGAGCTAAACAGCATTCCGGTCCAGGCGTTCCTGGAGGCGTACGAAAACTGTAAAACTCATTGGCAGCAGCGTGTAGGTGCGGAAGGGTGCTACCGTGAAAAATTGTAATCGTTTGTACTATTCTCTTGAATAAATTTTGTTTAAAAAAATGAGTCCTACTACATTCAGAACAGACCATGTATATATATATAAATAAAGCTGAGGCAGAAGGCTGAGGCAGAAGTTAACTGACGAAGTGAGGTGTATCGTGAGGCACTTTGGTTGGGCGCGCAAGAAGTGTGAAGTGTGAAAAGTTGACCCTTCCCTCCCTGTGGATTACCGTAGAATGGCTGGGACGCGAGTAAAGGCACGAAAAGCAGCTACAGCGAATCTAGGGAGGAACGCAGTGCTTGATGACAACGCTCTCTGTGCCCGCTTGGCAACAAAACAATGCATAGCATATAATACACAGCATATGTTTTATTTTGGCGCCTTTCTGACCTTTTAGGAATTTTTTACAAAGCTCCCCTCTCGCCCTTCACGAAGCGGCTCTGATAGTTGACAGTACAAGAGGGGCCGTCAGGGGCCTCACCTGTATATAACGTTGTAGATTGCATACAGCTGCAATGCGGTATGCAGCAGGTTAGTCAAGCAGGCAGACGCTCAAACAGGTAGAGGTAGACGGCAGCAAATCCTCGCATGTTCGTGACGTTCACTCTATTTTCTAGCCTGAAAGCTTTTTTTTTTTCACTGGGCATACCACACAGGCATATAAAATGAGTTTTCCTAACTACTCAGTCATCATGTTGCGGTTTATCGCCAATATAAAGCGACTATGCAACGAATTAAAAGCCACTTGCAAATGTTTTAAATGCTTAGAAATGAGGCTAAGAAGCATTCATTATGTGTCCTCGGAACGCGGCCGGCAATTGATTACGAATTTTTAAAAACAGTTTTTTTTATAAATTCGCAGGCCGATTGGTGTTCTCGTAGTGACCAATTTTGAAACTAAAATCTTGAAACTAGACGTCCCTACTCCCGTGAGATCGGCAGGCCATCACACGCTGTCATTCGCTGGAGCCACCGTAGCCACGACGTCACAGGCACACTTCCCGTAGCCGTGAAAATCGTGTGCTCGTGCTGCCGCGCGACCCCTTCGGGCAACCCCCTTCCAACGCGACCCTCGGGCAACCCCCCTTCCAACGGGGGCAACGCGACCCCCTTTCTGTCGGGAGTTCCGGAGCCAGACGCCAGAGACGCTGCTGCTGCGGTGCTGGGTGCGACAACTGGAAATAACAAACCGAACGTCAGCGAATGACGTACTCATGGGCGGGGCCCAGCCCCAAAGATGTTTTCTTTATTTTTTTCTGGTGCCCGCGTGTACGAGTTGAGAGGGGAGAAGAGGAGAGTAGTTCTTAATCGTCTATATCTTCGTTGTTATTGATGCTAGCTCAAAAATTATTGCGCTGGGCGACGATTGATGGAATGCCAACCTCAATTAATTTATTGCATAGTCGCTTTAATGTTATTGAGAGTTGGGAGGCTTGACATGTATCTACTGCCACCGCGTAAGTGATTTAAGTTGTTCTTGTTACTTTTCTCTCATAACGAAGGGGTAGCCGAAGAGACATTTCAAAATGCTTGTACACTCTCGCGTGAGAAAGCAGGCCTTCGGGGAGTAATCACAGCACACTACCGCCGGTAGGTTCACACAAGGTGCCTGTTTCACATAAAACAAATTATTAACGTTTCTAATTTGGTTTTAGAGCTTTAAAAATTATTCGACAGCACTGTTTATCAGATAGCAACATTTAAACACACTGCCTCTACTACGCAGGTGCTGCTCATGGTCTCTGGTGTCTTGGTCTTGGTGAAGTGCGGTTTGGCCCTCGAATGCGTCGAGAACTGCGAATTCTTGAGTACATCCACGCTGCGAAAAGTGGGGTCGGACTTCGCCATGGCAGTCTGTCTTGTACGTCCCATACGTTCAGTGCTAGAGATTATAATGCAAAAGCCGCCTATAATGAGCACGAAATTCCCCTCCAGTGGTATAGAATGATATTATTTTAGGGTAGAAAGTAGTTACCTTGTGGCCCAGATTAAAAATTGCAGCCTGGATTTTGTATACATCTGTACACTACAGCCATCTTGTACCGGTAATGAAAAACCTCTTTGTAACTCAACCTACCTTTACTTATTCTATGAGTAATCCTTCCGAAGGTCCAGTTCACATCTGTGTGAGAATTCTTGGTGGCACAATATCCCACCACTCTCTTCTCAGTAAGTTAAAGGCGTTAATTAGTTTTTCTTGATATCAGTGTTAATGTGGAAGTGCTATGACTCTGTGGGTTGATACATTTATCTTTAGGACTTACTGTTCCATTTGTCTGCACTTACAATTAAATTTTTAAAAATTGCCATCGCATTCAGCTTTTGTGTGCAATTTGAATCATTGCTGTCGCATGGAGCACCTAACGTTCGAAGTGTGAAATAGCTGTATGTCAAAAATATTCGCATCTGATCACTTGCCTAGATTGTTTCGCAAACCATTAAAGTTGTAAAGTTTTAGAATTAGCAATGCTGTTATAGAAACATACCAGGGGTAAAACGAAGCAAGAGAATCTAATGTTTAAGCGAATCCCCAAGGAAGAGTACATTTATAATGATGGAATAATTACTCCCTAGAACCCACTCAGGTGAAGCCATGCGGCTCAGTTCGTAAAGCGACTGTCGCGGGCATGCGGTTGTTCCGGTTCTGAAGCCGGGATCAGCAAGAAGTTTTCTTTTGCTTACGAAGTTTCTGTGAAAGCTGCACAGCTTTTTTTTGCAGCAGCAGCCGTAAGGCTGAGCATGGATGGATGCTATTAAGTATTCCTTTATTACCGGAAAAGTAAACTCTACGGCTCGTAGATTACTCTCCCATTCTTTCTTTCAGATCTCCCGTTCCAACGTCCAAATGTTTCACGCGCACCTGATCTACATCCTGGAAAAACAGCCGGAACTAGACAGCTTTTATAGGAACCACGCCGAACTAGACAAGGGCGCACTGTCAGATGCTACTCGGAACACCGCTGGCATTCTATGTTAGAAATCAGACACGCATAAGGGATGAACAAAAACGATAGCCCTTGTCTATAAAGCGCAACATCAGCTGCTCAGAGTGCCTAGCGATAACGCTTTTTAGCACAGACGAAAAGCGCGGTTTTGCAGTACGTTCGTTGATTCCACAATACTAATTTACACGATTTCTTCTTTGTTTTTTATTTGCTCCTTAGATGCTTGCCTAAGAAGGGGCTGAGGATAGTGGCGTAGCGCAGTCTTGAGTTGACCTCAGATGAGTTATGTGATCAACAAACGAGCAATAAAATACCAGAGTCCGGCAAATCGGCACACAACAGTACCGTCGGTCAAACTACGAAAATACACATAAAAAGCAAACAAATAGCTATGCACTAGCTTTCTCCATGTGTCACGGGTGAAGATTTCTTAAGCGCCCACGGAGCCGGTCTTCAAACACCTTTCTCTCATCTGCGTAATTAGTATTTAGAAACGGCGCGCATGCCAGCAATCCCGCTCGTCATCCACCATGCAATAATTCTGCTGCCATAAAAAAAAAATCAGGGGGGGGGGGGCACATTGTTGACCTAAGGTGCGGTGAGGCTTAAGCCTTAAAAGCGCGGTGTTGCTGCTTGTGTCACTGATATGTGGTTAAGATCTTAAGCGTCTCCTCTAAGAGTGGAACGCGACTGCGTCTTGCAACGCTGCCAGGGAGTCCACTATACTCCATCCCCCGTTCGGCTCTACACCTTCCTCGTCGGTAAACTGGTTATGAGGAAAGGAAATGTATCGGTCTCGCATATCTCAGTGGACACCTGAACCTCGCCGTAAAGGAAAGGAGAAAGACGGGTGTGAACGAAGACACCGTATTCACTAGACGCGCCTTTGTTCATTCCAAGCCGTCGAGCTGGTATCGCGGAGTGGTTAGCGTGCTTGTCTCGCACTCCGGGGACCCAGGTTCTATTCCCAAACTCGACCAACTTCCTGCTCGGTTTTATTTATTTATGTGGTCTGAATAGAAAGTTTAACTAGGCTAATTGGTTAATTAAGTAAACTCAGTCCCACTTACTTGGAGCATCACTATGCCACCCCTTTAATTGGTTGCATGGTTGCTAGCCAAAGTACAATTGGCCCCGTTTGCAATTCGCGCACTGTGACGTTACGATCACTTCGACCAACTGAAAAGCGTGACATTTCTGTCGACAACTCTTGCTTACAGCGATGAGGCAATAAAGGCCTGCGCCTTAATAAACTGCACTGTCGTTGGCTACCAAGCATGCGATTCAGTCATTGAAGACACTCATGTGCGCACTTTTCCTCCGTTCCCATCGCAGGTGCTGTTGCCCGCCATTGTGTGGCGGCGCTGGCGGCGATGCCTTCCGCCGTCGGCTTTCGCAGCGGCTCTTCTTGGGCTGCTGTCCACAGGATGTGTGCTGGACGCCTTTCTTCAGTCCACAGCTCTAACCCAACAGGAAGTACGTGCAACATCTTTGCTGCTTTTATTAATCTTGATACACATTCCGATTCTCACTAGCTTTACGACGTAACCGGACGCACTGAAGTACTGCGTGAGCTTGTTCCTTTCTGTGGCCTGCTTGAATCGTAACGTACGGAGGCATTTGTTCGCGCCTCTGCCACGTCGGCAGGCTAACAGTAAGTTAAAGCAAAGTAGCACAAACACGATCGCAGAGGGATGAAACCTGCCAAGGCTTACAACATGGATACTGTCCCACAAACTGTCGCCAACGCTACTGTCACCATTTTAGAGAAATGTGATGAACCAAACAGCCCACCACTCAGTTTGATTGAAGCAGAACAGTTCCTCGCACACGTCCTACACTGGCGAGTGGAAAAAGATTAACAGGACGGTTAATACTCAGTAACATGGATGTGCAAGAGTTAGCTGTGGTATGAGAGCAAATAATACATTTGTCTGTTAGGGATGTTTTAAGTAAGTGAGTAATTCTTTACTAAAATGGTGCTGGCATTAAGCCTTACCAGTTAGAGAACGGAAGGGGCTGGCAGGGAGATTGCGTTTGATGGTGATTGGCTGCATCATCACCATCATAAAGATCATAATCATCCTGACTGCGCCCACTCAGGGCAAAGGCCTCTCCAATGTCTCTCCAATTAACCCTGCCCTTCGCCAGTTGCGGCCACCGTATTCCCACAAATTTCTTAATATCATCCGCCCACCTAACTTTCGGCCATCCCCTGCTACGCATGACTTCTCTTGTAACCCACTCCGTTACCCTTAAGGAACAGCATCTTGCCTTCGCATTACATGCCCTGCCCAAGCCCATTTCTTCCTCTTGATTTCGACTAGGATGTCATTAACCCGCGTTTGTTCCCTCACCCACTCCGCCCGCTTCCGATCTCTTAAAGTTGCACCTATCATTTTTCTTTCCATAGCTCGCTGCGTTGTCCTTTACTTAAGCTGAACCGTTTTTGTTAGCCTCCACGTTTCTGCCCCATAGGTGAGTGCCGGTAAGATACAACTGTTGTAATTCCAGGTGGGCTGCTAGCCTAGGTCGGACACAAGTTTCGTTATTTGGTGTAGTCTAATCATGGTATTTGGGGACATGAGTGTTTATATGCTCTTTCCAGAGTTCTTGTTTAGCCTGGCTACCGTTGGGCTAGCACTCCTCTTACACTTTGTAACTGTGACTGTTGCCGCTCGGTTGTCGGCGCATGTCTCCAGGTTCTGGTCGTAGCGTGCGAGAAGCAAAGCGCGTGGCTTTCTTGGGGGACTACAATTTGGTGATCACGTTTGAGTTATTTGATTCGATTTATTTGCACAAAGAAGAACGTATAGCGCTGTGTGTTGAAAACTTCAGAAAAAGCTGGAAAGAAGGCAGCTTGACTAGCACCAAGTTCCGTTGACAATGGCAGCAGGAGGGCAGGAGGGAAACTTGTTAAACCAAAACGAAAGACCAAAGGCAAATTCAAAGGACAATTTTAAAACATGCATAAATGCGTGTAAAAAATTAAGAAAGAAAAAAAAGATAAAAGTACAACCGTACACAGTCATGAGCTCAAAAACACTTCAGATTTCTTGCGGAACAAGTGAGCACATCGATATTACGTACTGCGTCTCCAGTAAGCGTCGCGTATCCCGTGTGAGCCTTGCGAGTCACAACTTGTGGCGTTCTCGTGTAAACTACCACGATCATCTCCTTCACTGGAGTGATCTCCGGCTTTCTAAGTGTACACTGACTAGAGCTCCCGACCAAAGATAACCACCTCGGGAAGTTACTGCCGCGCTGCCAAGGTCACCGGCAACGTCGCGAAGCAGAACAGCGAGCTGAGAAAATGAGAAAAGCTACCACTTTAGCAAGACTATTAAGAGCGGCAGGCAATCAGAAGCGCGAGATCGCACAGCGCGGCGCTGCGGTTCTACAGCGCGGACATTGCCACCCTCGCAGGAAGGTCTTCACGAAGCAACTTTTGTCAGCGTGCCGCTTCCTAATCGGCGGAGTGCCACTATGCGGAATTGGGCGTTGGCCGACTGTGCGTGACTCAGCATATGGCCTTTCTTTCCGAACAGTCGTCGTTAACAGCGATGTGAATTTTATTAGTTCTGTCAGAAGAAGATGCGTCCGATGACTGAAAAGACAAAGACGAAGTGGCAGTGCTCTCGTGAGTTTTGGCCAGCGCTACGCTTGTGTGTGCTTCGGCGACCTGATCCCGGACTGCTGTCGTCGCCGTTGCCGTCGCCCCAGTACCTCTTAATAAACCCCCCTTTACAAAACAGAAATCTAGGCAGGCCATGACTGTCTGCTCTACTCCCCTCTGACTGCAGAGTGGGAATGGCCTAGCACTCTTGTTATCGGTGTGATCTTGTGCAAAGCGTTGTTATTCCATCTCTTGGGGGATGCATTAAATCTGCTATTCATTCTTTACTCCCCCCGTACGCCGTACATCTGCTCATGAGTCGCCTTCCAAAGCCAGAGTTGCAGGCCTAAACACGATCCGATTACCTTTCCGCACCTGCCAGGGTGTTCGTACATTCCCCCTCATAAATATGCCACAGCTGGCGGCACTGTGCGTGCCTCCAGCTGTATCTTGCTCATGGGGTCGTGTCGAATAGAGGACTAAGGTCACAGACGTTGTTGCATGAGCTTTCTTTTAAAAAACTATAAGGACAGCTTCATGAGGGTGGTGGCTACGGCGGCTTATTTCTCTATTTTGTAGTTGTGACCTTCCGGTCATTTCAACAACAGGTGGAGTGGGACAACAGCGAAACTTTTGTTCCATAGCCCTCAGCCTAATTAAGAGTCCTCTGCGCAGAGACCAAGGCACAACGAGAAAAGAGCAGAACCACTAACACACATGTTTCACGCACGCACGCGCACGCACGCACACACACACACACACACACACACACACACACACACACACACACACACACACACACACACACACACACACACACACACACACACACACACACACACACACACACACACACACACACACACACACACACACACATACGCGCGCACGCGCGAGCACGCACATGCGCACCCACACACTCATGCTTCGCATACACACGTTTATGTCATTTTCTCGCTAGGGCTTACGCTCTCTACTCATCATCGAGTACTAAGTAGCCCAACAACTCGTTCTTCTAATTATCTAAGCCATCTCATAAAATCTGTTCACACTGGGGCTTGCAATTTATAATAACAATCAAAACCCTGTACGAGACAAATCACGTGGCCTACCCTTCTTCGACAGCTCATAAACGGTGAAACCGCGATACAGATGACGAAGTACAACGTCACAAAATGTGCAGTGGTGAAGGTATATTTTGGGCGGAAGTCGATTCTGTTCAGCAACCAAAGCTAACAAAACGTTCTGCAAGCTAAGTACATATCTTGAAAGGATTTCTGTAGCAATAATACTTAGAAATATCCAGAATGCTTTCGAGGAAGTCACCGTGGAGGGTGGAATGGTGGTACAGTTTCTGAAATATGGTTAGGCGAGTAAATTGTAAAAAAACGCGGGAGCCGGACGTTAATCCTATTTAAATTAGAGAAATCAGTCGCACAGGCCAAAAATTTGAAGTTTCTAAGAATACGTTCCAGGAAGACTTTGATTTGAACTAGTTGGCGGTAGCATAGCATGGTTTGCGCAAAAAGCATCCTGGCGCTTTTTGCGCAAACCATGCCAAGACAAGGAAGGTGGCTTTGTTGTCCTTCCCGAGAAGCTATTGAAAGAGAAAGCAGCTGAAGCTCTGCAGACGCATTTCTTCACAGTGAAGTTCAATCCCTCCAAGGTTAAGAACACCGCAGTAAAGTTGTTAACTGAAATGAATTTGGATCCGCTCAAAAAACTGGTGAATGATGCTGGCAGACAGTTCCTGGGTGTTTCCTTTACGGGCAAGTCTCACAAGCCTGAGTGCCACCTACGCACGATTGTTTCAAAGAAAGGGTCCTGGCAGCTCTGCGTAGGCCGTTTTCTTGAGTGACATTTAAAGTCCCTACATCTAGACGACCCTTTTCATATCCGCAGCTCTAATGAGGTAGTTCAAGAATTAGGCCTGGAGCACAGTCAGCTTTTTCGATTGATGTTAAGGACCTGTATTATTCCATACCGAATACCAAAATGTTAATTTCTATCAAAGAGAAGCTCGCATGCATAGGCGAACTGTCATTTCAGGACGAGACAGGTATTAGCTGTGATGATTTCTTGACACTTTTAAAATTTTACCTTTCATCGACTGCAGTTTTTATCAACTATCGCTTTTATATTCAGCGCCATGGCGTTTGTATTTGGTCGTCCCTTGCACCTATGTTGAGTGACAATTATTTTTCGTGCGTTGACAAACATGTTAGTGACCGGCTCTTATTGGCCTCTAACGTTATTAGGGTATTCAGATATGTGGATGACTACCTAATTGTGCTAACCGATCACTTAAGTTTAAAACCAAGAGCCATATTTGAAGACATTGTCAACATTTTCAACAGTGAATCTAAGTGTCTTCTTTTCATGCACGAAGTTCCCCACAACAATAGCCTGCAGTTTCTTGACTTCAGACTTGTGCTTACGCAAGACAGCAATATTCTTCGTCCTACAACCCCAGATACGTACAAAGAGCCATTGCCTTTTAGTAGTGCACATTTCAAGCTAATCAAGCGGGGAATCGTTGCGACATGCGTGAATGCAGCATTGGGAAAATCTTGTAAGCATGAGATGGCACAGAGCCTTGATGCGCAAACTGAACGCATTCATCAAGCCGGGTACCCAAAACACCTTATCACTAGTATTAGTGAGGACCTGGTCAAGAATCGCAAGTGAACGTCAGAAGTTGAACACAGTAAAAAAAAACAAGCATAAAGAAGACCAACCCACGGTGGTGATTCTTTATATTCATTGGCTTCCGCACAGCCTGAAGTAAGTGGCAAGCAGGTATCAGATTAATGTGGTGCTTTCTTCTCCTTGCAAGCTGTCGCGCGTTTGCACCTTGAACAAAGTAAAAATGGATAGGAAGTGCAAAAATAATCACCAAATCCGCGCCACTAAATGCACGGCTGATGTTGTGTACGTTGTGCCTCTAAGCTGCGGTCAGGAATATATCGGCCAGACAGGTCAGTGCTTTAAAGAAAGGGTGATGCAGCACAAAACTGCTGTAAAAAATGGCTATGGCAGCCACATGGCCACTCACTGCAAAAGCTGCAAATGTCGTCCCGGTTTTGCAAACACTAAATTCATTTCAAAGTCTAAAGACAGATTAGAACGTGAAATAATAGAAGCATTTTAGATCAAGCAGAAGGGCCATATCTGCAAAAGCAAGCCATCTGTGTCGCTGTGAGATGAAGGATTACTTTTCGTAGTGGGTTTTTGTCAGTGATATAATAATTGCTTTTGTCTTTTTGGCACCTTTGCCTTTGTTAAATCCCCCTGTATCTCTTTTGCTTGTATCTTTTTGCCTGCTCGTGTGGTGGTTAAGCGGTTTTTTTCATAGATATACTTGGAAGTTGGCGCCAGTCCTGTCTTGTGTGTGTTGTCGCCGTCTGTTAGCGCCAGTACGCTTTTTGCGTAAAGCATGTCTTTCTATGAATTCTCGGAACGTGTAGATCAAGTTCCCATGGCAAAAAGACGAGTTCAGATTCCTCTTCAGTGCACCTTTAAAAAGTTTGCGGGGATACGGGGGCCGCAGCTGGCAAAGGGGAGGGTTAATTGGAGATACATGGCGGAGGTCTTTGCCTTGCAGTGGGTGTAATCAGGTTGACGATGATGATGATGATGGTGATGGTCAGCCCTTTAGCTATCGAATTGGCTGGGAATCGGCTGGTGGGTGGAACTTAAGTCCTCTCCTAGTGGCTGCAGAAAGACGGATGCAGACTTTTTTACATTTATTCCAAGACTCGTATTGATTGCAAACTTAAAAACAAAATGCTGACCTAATTACATCTACAACAACGTTTCTGTGGATGGCGCCAGTAAGAAAGCGCTAGGCTTTGAGCGTACTTCAAATCACAAGACGGGAAGAAAACATGGAAAGATCGTGAAGAGTGAATGTTGATTCCCGGTGAGCCAGCTCCCATGAAATGCATTGGAAAAATTTCTGCCGGAGAATTATCATGGTGGAGTGAACGTGAACATGAAAGTGAAGCAAAGCATCCGAAGGCAAAATGCACCACCCTCCTTAAATACAGTTTTCGCGTCATCTTATGCTGTCAGAAGGGTTGAAATGCGGGCCAGTTGGTACATTGTAAACGGAGAAAAAACCAGTCACACAAGACGACGGCCATTCCTTGACGATGGCCATTTATGCTGGATGTTTTCGCCTAGAAGCAAGAAAGCTTTGTTACCTTTCGGTTCTGCGCACTCTAAGATTGTAAAGAGAGGGATTGCGATGAACTGTTTCCGCAATGCACTGGGAAAAAGCTGTCACCATACCATCAAAACCAGCCTTGACAATCAATGCAAAGGTTTGGAAGCCGCGGGGTTCCCTAAACCCCTTTTGAAGGCAGTGGCTGAATCGCTGCTTCAGAACCTCAAGAAAGGACGCACGAAGAGGACTGACGTTGGGCCAACTGAACGAAAGAAGTTCGAGGTCATGCCGTACGTGCACAAAGTGAGCCACAACTTGAAAAAAGTGGCGGCCAAGCAGGGAGTGAGCATGGTGTTCTCTGCTCCTTGCAAGCTGTCGGGACTGTGTTCGCGCATTTCTCGAGGCAGGGAAAGGAACCACGTTTGCACAACGCAGCATGAGAATCGCTTCACGACATGTGTCGCACAGGTGGTGTACAAGTTCCCCCTCACATGCGAGAGAGTTTACATCGGCCAAACTGGCCGGTGTATTAATGACCGGCTTCGTGAGCATCACTCCTCCCTGGGGTCCGGTGGCGGTGCAAACTTGCCTCGCCATTGCAATGAATGTGGCTGTTATCCTTTGTTCAGCAATGCCACCATTCTTGGTAGAGGCAAGGGAAAACAGGAGCGGGAAATACTGGAGGCATATCATATCGGTTTGTTAGGCTCTGATTGTATAGCACAACTTCGGTGCGCCTACTTGAAAAAGAATTGGCTTTTTTAGGTCGTCCACGATAGTTTAGATTTCTTGTCTTTGTCTCTTTTGCGCAGTGATTTGTGATGATGCTGTTGCGCATGCTCTGCTGGCCTTGCTCGGACCATGTATTTTCCAATAAACTTCAGTTGTTAGTCCAGTCGTTGTGGTGTGTACACTCTTCTTGTCCGTCGTCTTGTGTGACTGGTTTTTTCTCCGTTTATGCTGTCAGCTCCGTCGGCTTTTCTCCGATGAAGAAGCGGGTGACAAAATACTTTTTAAACATATATTAGGCTGGCAAAGCCTCTGCGCAACAACATTTTATTAAGCAGCTGCCGCTCCAGTCTCAGTATTACACGCACATTTTTTTATTTATTCAATGACCTTACTGCTACTTCTCATCTCCCACTGGAATATGCCGGTTCATAACTTCTCCAAATGGACAGCTGTAATTAATATATCTAGGTCCTTAAGTTCTTTGTATAGTAAGGTATCATACGGCATTGTGTGCTATTCTGTGCAATTGTATGGTAGATAACGGTGTGGTATAACATGGTACGGGATGGCATGGTATGGTGTGGTATGGTGTGGTATGGTATGGTATGGTATGGTATGGTATGGTATGGTATGGTATGGTATGGTATGGTATGGTATGGTATGGTATTATAAGACCAGTGAATGACGCGGTAGTTAAAGGCTGCGTATTGAGTTAGACGACCTGGGATACATTACCTCGCACAGACAACGCACAATAGACAAGCATTTTTACGTTTGGCCTCTAACGTAATGCAACCGCTGAGTGCGGGATCCGATCTTGCATCCGTGGGCTAACCAGGCGATAGCCACAGCCACTAAGCCGCTCTAGTGGGTTCTAACACTGTCAACTTCCGCATTATAACACTTATCTCCATTTCGGCCTTGAGAAAGGGGTGTCAGCTGTGCTGTGCCCTATTCCATCGCCTCATAGCATCATTTCCTGTGCAATTAGGCGAGAATACGAGGGGGTACCCAAAAGAAACCGGACTTATTTTTGTTTGAACCTATTTGATCACATTTTAGGCCCAGAGCTTCAATCTCCTTCACAGTATTCCTCACTTGCAATGATACGCTTGTAGAATCTTTCATTCCATTTTTCAAAACATTGTTTAAATTCATCTTTTGTGATGCTTGACAGTGCCTCCGTCGTTTTTTTCTTCACCTCAGCAACATCAGCGAAACGCTTTCCATTCATCTATTTTTTCATTCTAGGAAACAAAGAAAGTAGCACGGGACAAGGTCGGGAGAGTATGAGGGTTGAGGAATAGGGGTCATGCCATTTTTGGTCCAAAATTGTCGTAGAGACAGGGCTGTGTGAGCAGGGGCATTGCCATGATGGAAAAACCAGTCACCCGACCGCCACAAATCTGGCCGCTTCCACCGCACACTGTTGCCCAATCTTTTAAAAACATCCAAGTAGAAAGCCTGGCTAACTGTCTGACCCTGCGGAACAAATTCTCAATGGACGACTCCTCTCACGTCATAAAAACAAATCAGCATTGTTTTGAGGTTCGGTTTCACCTGACGAGCTTTCTTGAGGCGAGGTGAATTTGAAGTTTTCCATTGGCATGATTGTTGCTTTGATTGAGGATTCGATTCAGGAACACTTGAGTTGTCCCCATAGCATCGTCCTTGTACGTCTTTCTTAATATTTCAAGAGTTTCCATTCAACTTTTCCCGAGCAAAATTCAGAATTTCACCGGCGCACGCTGTTCACGAAAATCAGCCATTGCAAAAACGACATTCACACAAAACAGTCGTCACTCTAAAACTCTGCCTAAACTAGTCTGACCTCCTTCAACGACGGCACTCGGCTTACTGACTCTGGAATGTTCGTTCTATGCGCTCCTAGTGGCAAAACGCGGTACCACAGAAGCTTTGCCGACCAAAAAATTTCGTCCGGTTTCTTTTGGGTACCCCCTCGTAGTGAAGTTGAGACAACTTTTATCACGCGCCCTAGAATCTCGAGGTCGGCATGATCTGTAACCAAAACTTTTCTTGAGCTTGAACAAAATTATGGCGTTCGCTTCATCATTTCAAGCTAGAACACGGCCGCAAGCGTCACAGCTATGAAAACTAAATTTTGGCCTACTATATGAACTATCTCGCCGGAAACTAAATATATTCGACCATGTATATTCCCCTGTAACGTGCCACAGCGATTTGAATTCACCACCAGGATAAGTATATTTCCTCTCGCATTAGTAATCATCGCAAGCGCATCTCAGAATCCCATATCGAAGCGTTTTTCTGAGCCTTAGCTCCCTCGGACTTCTATCGAGTCGGGCCGCCTTCCTCTCCATGCAGCGACCGTTAAGGATAAACGTGTTTGCGATGTTTTAGCTCACTTTGGTAATTCTCAAAGAAGTTAAATGCCCCCTGTAACAAGATTCCCTGTATTCTGTTCATTGTTTTTGCTTCTATGTAGCCCACCTTCTTCTGCGATGCCTTTGGTCCTGATGGTACTGAAAATTAATCCTCTGAGTGGCCGGCAATCGACTTGAACTGCGTAAAATGGGCGGCACTAAGATTTTGAAAGTGACTTTTGCAGATCCGCGAGAACCACCCTGTGAGCTGCAGAATGAATCCTTCACGTAAAGGGAAATTGAAAACGAACTGAAGATGACATGTAGGCATAAAATACCATGGTTAATGGCAGAGGCCCATTTTCGCTGAAAGCAAGAGGTTTTCTGACTTTGAAAAGGCATGAAAAATGAGATAGAAGCATCGCCACCTCGACAGTCTTTACAGACAAACTGCGATGACGTGAACTGGAATTTAAACGGAATCTTTTCGGTTTCATCATTATCAGTTTGAATTGAGTAGAAAAAATGAAATGTTCCAGGTTTTTATCTAATGCCCAAAACAATAAATGAGTGTTTTGCGGCAAAACAATCGTTAATATAGCCGCAAAGAGCCAAACACCCGGCTTGCACAAAGAGTCAAGTTTCATGCATTTCTCCTGTGTCCCTTTGAAAACTTTTCATCACTCTTCTCTCTTGTGTGTGGTGGCTATTTTGCGCTACAGGGGCATGAATGTTTGGTCAACTATTTTTCCTCGTCATCCAGTTATTTTGTTACAAAAACAAATAGAGTAAGCGAAAACTAAATTCAGCGTTAGCAATCACCCCATTTTGTTTCTTTTCAGTTCATAACGACTTCAGAGAGAGAGCTTCGTGCAACGTCTGTTTTAATGAGTGTCCTCGTAGCGGCTTCAGTGATCGGCAGCTTTTTACTCTCCCAACTTGAAGATCTGGTCATCAAGAGGCCTCAACCTCAGGTAAGTCACACTTTACGTCAACCATGGCGGCTGTTGTTAGAAGGGACCATAACTTCCGAAGACTTCCACAATGGAAAGCCCATCGCCGGAGATCCAATGGATGGGCCTTTTGCTCAAAACCGACTGCGACAATTCCTGCTATAGTTAGTTTCAAAGGTTTTAAAGGTTTCCTCTGTTACTGCACCAACGTGAGGGTCAGCACTAATTGGAACGTAAACTGAGCGAGGAATCGGGCCTCTGATATTCCTTCATTAATTTTACTCATGTATATCTCATCCACGCCGCTGCATCGTTTGGTATGATATGATTTTTTAACGTCAAAACACAATAACGTCAGGTTGAGCGAACGTAAAAAAATATTCTATTTCTCGCATAGGATTTAAGCACTATACTTCGTGCGGGAAGCGTGGTGTAATGCGTCATGTAATTTCGACGGTGCGAGATACGGAGACATGATGGGGAAAGTCTGGATACACTGAACTCGAAGTAGTTCGCGAAATAGTTTATATATGGATAATTTCATGAATAAAAATTGGAATCGATTACTGTCTATAACCTAGAAGCAAGAATATATTGCACCCACGCAAGTGACGCGCTTGTTGAGGAGACGTGCAGCGGACAGCTTCGATTCGGAACTGGTTAGGCCTAGCAAAATAGCGAATGCTGTGGCGTACAACCGGCTGGCGTACTGACAGCGCACCGCTCGCTAGGAGTTTTTATACCTTATCTGCTTCGCATCAGAGCCTTAATGGAGGGAACTTCGGAGCAAGCAGCTGCCTATCGAAAAACAGACTATCCCCGTAATGAGTTGACTAAGCAATGCACGGATTACTCCCTCATTAAACTTGATTTTGGTACATTTTGCATCCACAACGCCATCCGCAGCGAAGCGAACAAAGCACGCTACGCGATGGCTGCCGCTAGGCTTTAGTTTGTGTGCTTGGCTTCACCACATGGCAGTGGTGAAACCAAGCTTTAAAATGGCTTTAAAATGCTCACAAAAGTCCGACGACCACCCTCCTGCGCAGATAATATTGGCTTTGTCGCGTGGTTTCAAAGTTCTACTGCTGCAAGCAGGTATCGAAGGCTAAGCAACCGAACAATGAACACGTGAGAAAAGTGACCAATGGCCGCCGCCAAAAGCGCCACGCGAAGCGGCGCGGCTAGCGCCGTTGGCACGACCGGCGAAATTGGAGTTAGATATAGTGGGAAACTTTCTGCACACCGAATTTTCAAGGCGATAATCTGTGTGCTTGACAGTACCAATATTTAGGAATATTCTTTTTGATATATCCGGGCTCGTCTTTACTAGGCTACAAAAGGAAATCATTATTATCGCTACAGAAAGACACAAGTCGTCGCAGATGTATCTATATGGGGGCCTGCAAATGCGCGCTCAATTCGCATTTAAGTTTTTTTTTAACAAAGGCTTTGGTTATGAGGCGCGGTCCTTAAGGACCCAGATAAATTATCACTTCTTTGTTTTTTCCTTGTCCAACTTTTATCGACTACTCCTAGACATAGTCGCGCTACAAACAATAACTGTACTCGTACAGCTGATCGTTACGAGTCCACAGAGCACTGAGTCATTGACACTAATGGGAAGACAAGATTTAATTCAAACCGAGGTGTCAAGCACTTGCATGACAAAGAAAGTAGAAAAAGTACAGCTAAAGTCTTTTGAAAACTCAGCTTAAAGCTGAGAAATTTCTTGCCATCCTTGTAACACCATGGAATGAATTTAGTTCGAAATAAATATCAAATAAAATAAAATAAATATAAATATCTCTTCAGACGCCACCGATGACTAAATATATAATGAAATTCCTGCTAACCGTGCAATTTTATTTTTTAATGTATTTCTCTATCTAGTGATTATCTGCAATAAGTTTTCTTATTTTGGTGTGTATGCTTCTACGCAGAAATAATCGCACCGTATTTGAGGTAGTATGCAACATTGCAGCACAAGGCATTGAAAGTGACTACGTATCAAACAAGACTAAGTGCAGCCAAAACCCAAAGTCTTTTTCCTGACATTGCAGGAAATGATAGACGAGGACACATCGTCCCTGCTTGGTCGCCAAATCGTCACACCTTTCTTTCCGTGAGTACGGCCTTATGTCTTCAATTCCTGGCTTTCAATAATATAGGAACCTTCAAAGCGGTGCTTTTAATCAGCCACAGAGATATACAGACACCCCATCGTGCATTTGTGTGCAGCGTGCGCTCACCCAGGCGAAAACCAAAAATCCTTTCCATGAATAGTGGAAGCCCTTAAAACTGGCTGCTACTCTCCTCCTCACACAGCTGTACCGCTTGGTCGCCATTCACGCCCTTTAATTATTGCTTTTTTTATCTCCGCGATCTACCGGTTCAAACAGGAAATTCTAAAGAGTGATAAAATGGAAAACTTCGAGTAAGTTCTTTCGCACTTGGCGACTATGATCCTCTTCGTAGCAGAATTATTTGGCATGAGGAAGCTTTATGTTGGAGCGCTACACTACTACCCGATAGCTGGAGAGTAATTCAGGCTTGACTAGGACAATGGACCACAGAAGAATGCAGGCCCCTTATTCGTTTCTTTCTCATTTCCTACGAATGAAATAAGCAGAAAATGATCGAAGAAGAATAGCGCAGTATGGTCATTTTTATTTGCCGCTAACAGAAGTGAACCGGTGGTATCAGGAATTTAAAGGCGGCGTCAATTCTGCAAGGAAAGCTGCTCGGCTGGCTTATGCATACGATGCGAAAAAAAACCTTAAGCATTAAGTCTTCGACATGACAGCTCGAAGCTTAGTCGCAAAAAAATTAAAAAGAAAAAGTCGACATCACACGAGAGCCTATGGTGCGTTTAGTTGCCCTGAGCCGGTTCTCAGCCTTTTCGTGGGGCCGTCTTTGGCGTACCAGGACAGAAAAAAGAGAAAGGGAAAGGCTACAGCAGAGCTTGACTTACGGAGGCCGGCAGCATGACCGAACACGCCCTACTGAGATGTTTCTGAATTTATATGAACACCGGGTCAGTGCATGTACAAGTGTTAACAATGACACCGTGGTCTACGAGAAAATCTATGCAACATCGGTACTAGGTCGACAATATATAGATCGGCGTGCTGACATCTGCCGTGGGGTATTATTCCTCGTTCAGGCTAAAAAAAAATTGCGAAAGAGAGTAATCACAGCAGATGTATTCTTCAAGAAACTGCGCATCGGCTCACCGCTTGCTAAAAACACTCCCCAATTTCTTGAAATTTTCAATATGGCTGAAGAAATGTATATGAGTTAGATAAACCACTACCCAAAAGATATGGACTTCCTTAATATTAAAATATTCTTTGCCACATCACTAGCAGCATTATATATTATGAAATTGAACTCACTTGGGTATCGCAAGAAAGCAGTTGCTAGATTACTTTTACTTGCTACAGAAATTTATCTCCTCGTGTGGCAACACGCATAAAGCCTTCTCATGCCCAAACGACAAAGGGGACAGGCGCCATTGGTTACTAAAATAGGAGCGCCAACCGTAGAAGATATTTCATGATTTTCGCGTTTTTGCTCTGACCGGTTTTAAAGCCTCGGTGCTGTCGGCTGAACCCAAAAGGACGAATCACTTGCGCTGATTTGTCAGAATGGAGCGACGACACGCATGACGTCATGACCACCCGCCCGCTGATTGGTCACAAACGAGTGATGTAATCAATAAAAACGCGCTACGAAGATTGATGAGCATTCCGGTTGGTGTCTCATCTGAGCATAATGACGTCATTGGTGGAGCCGCGAGGATTCCGCTAA
This sequence comes from Amblyomma mixtum, assembly GCF_055824585.1. Classification (NCBI taxonomy): domain Eukaryota; kingdom Metazoa; phylum Arthropoda; class Arachnida; order Ixodida; family Ixodidae; genus Amblyomma; species Amblyomma mixtum. The sequence goes on from NC_143018.1 coordinate 118,635,459, forward strand.
ACGTTAGCAGTGGCGTTAATGCCACTGCAGCGATGTACGCGCCACGGACATTACAATCAGGCCTTGAGTTACCAAGCACTATGACTTCCATAGACATTCCGTAGTGTCCCTCCATCGATTAAGTTTACATTGCCGCATGGCTAATGATTTGGTCAATTTGTTTACCAATCTGGGAGTCCAAAATTTGGACAAAAAAACTTCTTTGCCCGCTTTAGGTCAGGTTGTTGTATTTAATTTATTGGAAATATTCTGATTTCTGCGCTAACGGTTACATTGAAGGCTGCAAAATTTCTTGATCAGTGGGGCATGACAATACCAAAACAACCTAAACATGAGCTGTTTTTGTGGTTTTGCATATCGAAATAGTAGAGCAGTATCGTCCGTGACTGATTAAGGTACTCTAACAGGGACAAGTTATGACAGCGTGGAACAAGCGAGTTACGATAGTACGAAATACTGCTTTTAGTGGGTCATTCCTATCAGTATTGTTCGCTACTAGAGCCTACTGTATTGTGCCAACTCCAGAAAATAGACTGATTACATCATTTTAATTTTTATTAGTCATTTTGTCAAATTTGAGTGCCTTGGATGTACAATGTGTTCTGTTTTACTTCATACAGGCTTGGTCTAAACGCACAAAACAAAAAAGGCAATTTGAACGTATTAATGTCGGATACAACTTAAGTCTGCAGTGAAGCTCTGGCCACATCCAACCTCGGCGGACAGAATTTCGACACGACGAAAAGTAGACCGGTGCTTAAACGTTTGTTGTGAGGCAAAGAAGCAGCTTATCACATGAAAAAAATTATGAACTTTATAATTTTGATACGTGGATTATTTGATATAGTCAAACATTGACAAGCTGATTTGGTTCACTGCTGCGATTGGTCAGCGGGGTAATACAGGACGCCGCAAACCGCAGCCGAGTGTTAGCAACTGCTGTTTTTATTTTCAAGTTGTATCCTGCTATAGACATAAGTGCAACCAATATTTTTATGTTATGAGACTAAAGAGACAATTGAGCTTCAAAGTTATGGTTTGTAGCCGATAACACTTTTACTCAAGGATTTGTACTGATTGATATCGGACTTCCTGATTTTGTCTAACAGCAAATCGTGTTTGTGGTCCATTAAAGTCAGTGATAAACACCTGCCATTGCGTCATTCATATGAATATACAGGATGTGTTTCAAGTGGAAGTTGTTTCCACTTTTTTGCCTGAACCAACCCTCATCAATTTGTGATGAAAATAAAAACGTTTTATTGATTGATGTGTCACCTAAGACTTCACATAATTTATAACAATAGGCTTTTTGAGGTAGAAGGGGGATTCTTCGGCATAATATTGTCAGTGGTGTAGTACATCAGAATGCAGGTAAGACGTGCTAACTAGCAGACTGGTCAATAATTATTGAATCGTTAACTTTTTAACTCTTACCGTTAGGCTTGGTAATCGCTGGGAGGCGTCTACCCCACCGTAAGTCATATCCATATCAGTTTTTAAATTTTCGAACACCCGCTCACACTCGGCGGTGTGACGGAACAAGCTTCGGCTACTTCGGCGATTCCTGCAGTGGAAAAGTTGCTTTCTCTGCAGGCTTCTTGAAAACGCATGTATTTTGGCGTGATGTAGACAGAATGTGTTGGGCCAAACAGCCGAGGGTAACAGCATTTTCGAAATTACAAAAACTGATATAGATATTACTTGCGGTGGGCTACACGCCTCTCGGAAATTAAGAAACCTAACGGTAATCGTTAAAAAGTTAACTGCGCAATCTTAGTTAACCAGCCTGCTAATGTTAGCACGTCTTAGAAGTATTCTGATGTACTACGCCGCTGACAAGGCTATGCGGAAGAAGGCGCTCTTCTAACTCAAAAAGCCTATTATAAAAAATTGTTCAAAGTCTTAGGTGAAACAGCCAGCTCAGAGCAGATGCACTAACCAACCGACAATTCCACGGAGTTTTGCTGCCGAACAGAACAGAAAAGCAGACCGCAGATCGTCGCTTGTCGTTGCTCGCAAACGCCTTTTAAGTTGTATGGTTCCATAAACAGGTTGCTCGACAATGCAAAAATTGCACAGATGCTCTTCTGCAGTACATTCTATTTACCCAGCACTTTGTACTTGTTTGTAATCATCGCATAGCAGTTGTGTTTTATATCCTTCACGTACTTGAAAGCATATCGCAAGAGAATCAAGGGCGATAAATATTTTATGAAAAAAGAAACTGAAAAAAAAAATACAAACGTTTTGATTCTTTTTGCGCATTTGAATGGTCCGAATTTGCAGCAAAAATGAAGAAAAAACTACAGCTCCAGTAATACATTGAGAAAAAACAGGTGTATGTTTTTGCTTTTCTTTCAAACAGAATTGGATGTTAAAGCATACTAGGAAAACAATCTATTTTGCAATATTTTGCCATACATTGCTAAATATCTCCTTTGTGGTCAAGTAACTCAAACATCTATAGCAACAAGTTTGTTGGCAGTGCTAAATGAGAGTGATTCGTTTTTCCCTCAGTTCCTTAGTGCATGAAATTCCTTCAAACGAGCCTCAAGCCACTGCGGTAAGAACTCAACGATCTTGAACCACTGACAGTTTCAGTTTTACATTTTTGCACTAATATAAGACAAAACAAAGAATTGACCTTTGCTCTATTCTTTTTTTTTTTCAGTACCGCATAGGCTGCATTTGATGTCCTCGCGAGTCCTTAGAAAACATTTGAAGGAATAATTCCTGCACTCTTAGCTGTATGCTGAGGCATCCGGTTGTCTCGCCTTCTACGCTTAGTTTATCGGCTGTTCGAAATGTTCGGTCTTATACCTAGCCAGTGGACAAACGGTACATATCTATCCAAATTTGTCTAACTTTTGACGATTTTCATTTTCTGCCAGGAAATCTCGAGCGATAGCATTCTAACGCCTGTGTGCTTTTCCCGGTTGTTCCTTAAACTCACGATGTACACATCCCGTTCTCATTGCTTTTAAGAACGCCTTGCCTGATCGCATATGCTTACTTCGCCTTAGGTTGTTCGCGGACGTAATTCGAAAACGACCAGCAGTGCATCTGCCCGTGCTGAGGAGAGGCGTCAAGTGCAGGCCTCTGGTGAGGACTCTATCATCCCGACTACGTGAGCGGTAAGCTCATTCTGCCACGGCCTTCTTATAATTCTGTTTCCCGCAACAGCCCTCTTAACTTGGCTTAAAGCGCACGAGGCGAGCTCTGCCAATGTGTATCCAAATTAAGGCGTTCGCAATCGATGTGTTCAGTACGTCACAGCAGACATCACTATCTTACTAACAAAATTTCATTTGCGTGCAGCTTGAAGCTAGCCTAATTGTAAATGCACTCTAAACGCGAATAAGCGCATAGGGAAATAAAAACGAAGTAAGCTGCCTTCTAGCGCCCTTCCTTTTCGAGGCAGGGTACGTTGCCCAAGACTCGCGACCGATTTCGATCGTTAAATTTGCGGAATGCTTACTCCTGGCAGCGGAGGTATATTCTCAGCGCAGAGTATTATAACGATGCATCTAGCAATGGGAGCAGGCTTTTAAACGCAAGGTCTTCATCACGGATCAAACTTCGCATGTTATTAAGAGCGCATTGGTTTCCGCTGCCTACCGCAAGTAACGTAGAGTGATAGGAATTTAGCGCAGAGATTGGGCGGAATACCTCTCGCCTAAAAGTGATGGCGACAGAGGACAGCTTGCTGCCTCTGTCGCCTTTTTGTTCCCATATCAGCATATTCGTGTTTAAAGTGTGGGTTCATGTATTCACTGCGTTAGGAGCAAGTTACCGGTGCACATGCAATTAGAAGCTATGTAAGAAGAAAAGTATATCTTTTACACTGTAAATGAATTGCTTGTAAAGAACAGTTTTATTTTTATTCTCACCTGTAGTTACTCTCAGAATAAATGCTATTACATTCTGTTCTTGAGATTCACACGGAAAAAATATTTATCTTTGAATGTGGTCCCAATGCTCGACTTTGCAGTCTCTCTGTCTGTTCGACACTTCTGTTGCTACGAAGACCTCATGTACTGGTCGCCTCGCAGGTGCACTCCACCTGTGGTGATCGCCGTGGTGAAATTGGCATCATAGAGGGCGTTCGTGAAGCCCATTAGCATGCAGGATTTCAACGGAAGTGCACCACAGTTGATCAAAAAGACTATTGCGTCAGAACCTATTAAACACATCGGTAACCGAAGATAACGGATTTCGAGCCATGAAGTAAAAAAAAAACTTATACACACGACAGCGCATTTTAAAAACTCCACTTGTATTCGCCTCAAAGAGCCCTTTCTTACAGAGGACGCTAATATGCATGCTTCATATTGACGGATTCTGTTTATTTCTGCGGTGAAAGAACCAGCTTACAAAATAAAGATGTTTCACTTTATTGAAAGAAAACATTTAGTGTAATGTTGCGCTAAATGTATTCTAAAAACCATGTTTTACTGAAAAAACCCCACTATACTCCTCCTATATCGCGTTACCTACCACTTTTCAATCTTTAAATTGCTTTGTAATGCTATAAATTAAATGCATTAAAATACAGAAGAAAGTTTGAGCCTAAATCTTGTTCCAATCCTTAATATCGCGTCTGTTCAAAGACCCATGTTAAGTGTCGGTTGCACATTCTCGATTCTAGAATCTGCTGCTTCATCAGCCCTGGAATACGTTTCTTGTCTTGTTTAAATCCATGCGCCAGGCTATTACATGAAATGAAGTTCAAATTTTTTATTATTACGCATTTTTTCAATTTATTTGACGATATCTTGCACAGCACCGTGGGAAAATAAAGCGTATTTTAGCGTACCCATAAAATATGGCTGCGATGTTTGCACACATACTGCTGAGATCACATCCACATAGCAGAGAAGAATGGGGGCATCGGGGTACATAAATTCCTTTCGAAACGGAAATATTGCCACTGATGCTCCTTCTGTTGGAGCAAACCTTAGGCACAAGTATGAACAGGCAGGTATTTTTACAACGAAGTAGTACATCTACATTTTTGTCAGCTGAATTTCGCAACTAGTCTGAGGCTCCAGTTTAGTATTACCATATGAACAAACGAAATAACTGCTTTGCGAATTTATGTATTCCACACAAAGAGTGGTACATTCGTACCAGTTACCGATTAGTTAAGCTTGCACGAAACGTAAAACAAAATAATATTTAGGAAAACAGGTCCGCTGATGAGTAATCTGTCCTGTGTGTCTATATTTTTAAGGTGTTGCACAGTTCCGTTGCTCTGAAGATGAACTAGCCCAATCTGCCTCAATAAATTTTCATCTGTGCATACCATATCCGCATTTTCAGCACACTCTGTATAACTAAAGCCGTGTATCTAAGGCTGCAGACCTAAACACCACATAATATTTTTCTAAAGTGCCATTCACACATGGCACCACACGAAAAGCAGTCTTTCCGACACATAAATACTCTTTTTGATGAAACATGAAAACATCTCTACTTTTTGTGGTTGTCATAACGTTTGGCCCACAGTTAACGATCACCTTGTTGGCAGTACTGATAAAACGCGCCTCACTGGCGCCAATGAAGAGCGCGTAAATCATTTGTTAATGAAGTAACGCTTTCTGTTTTAATAACTTGACTGATGCCACAATTTGCAGTAACAACCGATCAATGCGATTACCGCTCCTCGCCTATAGCGGCTGCTAATTGCATAGCTCCCCATGTATACGACCTCTTTTACATCGATATATTAATTTCAGTGCACTGTAAAGGCCGTAAAGGGAAATGAGAACCACGTCGGCTCACGAGCACAGGATATGCATTCGAGAATATGAACAAACCATAGTTGTACTGTTATTGTGTTCAGGAGTTCGAGCGCTCATTTATTTCCTGTGTTCTTTCCAGTCACATTCGGCCTGGACGCCGGCGAGCGTTCATGACTGCGTTCTTAGGAGTTCTGTGGGTGGACTTCTTAAGGATATCTTTGTCCACCGTTGGATACTATGCCTGCATTTTCGCTAGGATCCCAGCCTTGGAGTGAGTGATTACCCCAGCCGCAGTGCGAGTTGCATATTCTCTTTGCATTCATCAATTCTCGTACACCCAGTAGACAGGGTGTGACACTCGAAGGATTTGCATTCGGCTGCTGATCCCAAGGTCGCATAGTTTAATCCCGGCTGAGGCAGTCGAATTGTGATAGAGACCAAATGCAAAAACGGGCGTGTTCTGTAGATCGCCAGCACAAGTTTGGGAACTCCGGGGTGTCCACTGACGTCCGCTGTCGGCGTCCTTCATAGTGCATGTGTCGCTTCGGGAGTTTAGACCACACAGTTTGAATCCGCAGTGTTGCCTACACTTGATGTAGAATCTTGCAGTATCCTATCAGATGTCAGACACAACTATAGTATTTCCCGACCATAAGGTTTATGGAAAGAAAGGGTAATGTGAATGCATCCACGGTAGACGTTAGTGAGAACTATTACAAAAATAGTGGCTTTAAGACTCAGAATTCAAAGTCAGTGAGCGTAACAATCAGTGAAATCAGAATTTTGAAAGTCTACCTGATAAGGTTATACGGTTTGAAGTTGAACGATTATGAAAAAATTATGAACAAAATACCGACCCTCCTGCACTTGTCACCGGACTGTTTCGAAGGGGACGACGCTCCTAGCGCCAATGCACCCGTTACACTCATGGCCTTTATAGCGACTGGCCTTTGCTTCTCCTCAAATCTAGATTTTAATAATATGGTTCTTTTCAGCTTGATTTTTTCTAGGGATCTAGACAGTTTCGAGCTTATTGTGCGACACATTCAGACCGTTTCGTGTGACTCTGGATTATTTAATGTGCCTTCAGAGATATAGAAAAAGTAGTCTAACTGTGCGAATATTTACAGTCAACATCAACCGACCCGCCATTATAAACCCAGTAATAAAAATTACGCTTTGGGTTAAATGTGTTTTACTTTGGGACCAGAACTAACAGCAAAAATTTATCTTCTAATGAAGCTAACGGTTACTGGAAGTAGTCTGGAAAACGAAAGCAAAATGGACAGATTTGTGCAAAGAAATAGTATTATTTAAGGGCTATTTTGTAGTGTTGAGTACATTTCAATCAAGCAAAGAAATGTCAAAAGCAACGCTTGCCAACAAATGATGTGCAGCGGATACTGTCTACACTTAGCCCATTGTGCGACAGTTGATCTAAGTGCAAGCTAAACGTATCGCAAAAATATAGTCTTATATAATCTCAAAACACCAACTCTACTTCCAATTTGTGTTCTTGAAAAAGACCTGACCATACCGAGTTCCTTCCTTCGTTCCTGTCTGTCCCCTTTGCTATGTTAATACCCATATTTCCCGGACACTTTTAGTATGCTTCAGACTATATTAGTCACGAATCCTTATTACCTCTTTCCATTCAGCGCTGAACCCTACAATTTTACAGTTGGTTGACATACTCTGACAACCAAAATAAAAAAGTTGTATTTTGTACATTAATTATTATTGTGTCCTCTTTTTCAAGGTTACTCATAAACAGCTGCAGCGGCGTTGGCATGCAGGCAGCTATCCTTCTCTTTTCTGCAACAACCGTTTTTGAATTGCTGATAACAACCTACCAATTGGACCTCCTGAGCCTTTTTGCCAGCAGAGTGCGCTCCATGCTTCAGGGTCTCGTATTCCAAAAGGTACTCACCGGCAGCCATTGCTACGGCGTTTCCCGTGGTCCCCGCGATTTGAAGAAGTGTTTTGCCTACATTGTGCCTAAGTTAGTTTCAGTTCTTCTTTCAGTCTCAGTTCGAGTTTATCGTTTGCAATCAAACGGCATACTACGTGGTGAAAATGCTACAGAAAGTAGTCTCATTGTTTACACTGACGTTGTCAGTTGGCGCATAAATAAATCGCGTATTTATGGGGAGCTGAATTTTGCGAGAAGCATTTAGCAACACGCAAGGCGGTTACACAATAGCAGAAAAAAATGGCAGAAACATCTTATCATAGCACAATAATATTGCACACAGAAAGGCGTCTGAATACAATGCAGAAAATATCAATAAAATTACGGGGGGCACGTAAAGAAAAATTGCAAAACATCTTATCATACCACAATAATATTACACATAGAAAGGCGTCTGAATACAATGCAGAAACTATCAATAAAATTACAGAGGGAACTTGAGGAACTTACATCCGAGCAATGCCAAAACATTACAGTCCTACTGAATTTCTATTATAGTTATATTTCAATTCTATTGTAATTACAATTTCATTCTATTCCTTTGTAGCTGGTGCAATTGTAAGTACTCGTAGTGACTAATACTGGTTATTCGTATTTTTCCTCCTTTTATGGGATTAAATCGTTTCGAGTAATCGCGTGCGTTGTAGCGCCGCCACTTTTTTTGGCGACGCAGGGTTTTAGTGTCGATGCTTCCGCGCCGACAAAATTGCTCCAGTAGATGATAGATTCTGATAAAAATGGAAAATAAAACGTCCGAAGGGTTGCAAAGCAACTACATTCTCAAGCGACAAGTCGCCGTTGACGTACGTACGCTGGCCTTACAGGTGACAGCGATGTCGGCTCTCACCAGGGCTCGCTATCCCGTGGGCCACATAACCTCGCTCTTGGGCGTCGACTGTTGGCGGGTGTGCGTCTGCTCATTCCCCGTCCCACTGCCGCTGTACGGAGCGCTGCTGCTGCCCGTTCTCTTCTGGATGCTCGCTGCTCGCGCTGGCGTCGGACCGTCGCTATGCTGCGCCGCATGGACCGTCCTGATGCTCTGTCTGCCCCTGCTGTGCCCGCTCCTCCAGAACTGGATTTGGGTGAGTCATGCAGACAGCTTAACATATCCTCCATCTGTTCGATCATTACAGGCAAGTTTAATTTTTTCGGGTAATGTAAGGCTTGCGTTTTACTGTGAGAACTGTGTATGGCACGTTCGGCAAAACCACGTGGTCTTTGTCCGTACTCTTCCCTTCATTGCTGCTCACTCCGCCAGGCTACACAAAGGCTGTCAGCGAAGGAAATTGTCTACAGACTTGACGTTAATGCAAGTGAAGCGGCATAAACGCAGCATCATAAACGCTACATCTTTATCCCGAGTTTCTAAACACTGCTGCTAAGGTTACCATTTCCTTGATGAAATGAAGAGAGTTGGTAGAAGTTTTCAGGAGCAGGGAAGAATGGTGGGCCTGTTGGTAAGGCATGTCAAGGGAGAAAACCAGCCAAAAAAGACGGAAACACAAGAAGAGAACGACACAGGACAACGGCTGGACTAACAACTGAATTTTTCATTGAGTACAGACCGCCAAGTAATCACCACTCATGCGCCGAGGCAACACTCAAACATGATCACTCAAATAATCAAATTCTTTTGCCGTTAATGCTATCGATGGTGAGCTGACGCAAGCATCACCATGTTTGGCAATCTGGAAGGCCTCAAAGATTTCACGAGCCTTCCGTGTTTTTCCGCAGCCCAGGATGGTGTTTTCAGGTCCACATAACTATATATGCTGATACTATTGTCCTTCTGTTATGTAATTAGGGCAGTTTGACTTGAAACGGAGGAAACTTTACAGATTATTTAGACTATCTTGTAACACAATGCACCGCTGGTACCGTCTTCACAGAACCAGGAAACACAACAGATTCAGAAGAGGTCATGATGGCGTTGCGCAACGAAATGTCATAGGAGCTACATGTTTATATGTGAAGAAAGAATAATACTCGTATCCTGCGGTAATCCTTTCGATTCATTATTTTTAAAGCTTGGAAAGATACGATAACCAAAAGTATGTCATAGTGACAGGCATAGCCTCTTTTATTGCAAGGCCATCTTTAGCTACCTTGTGAAGATTTCTAGGTATAACTGCCTCTGATGAGCGCGCACGCCGAGAGGGCGGCCAGTCGGAGGGCTGGCGTGTCCACGGCGAAGAAGAACCAGAAGTAGACCCAGAACTTCACTTCGCAGTCAAAAAAATAATAGCACGAGACGGGCCCTCGCAATCAAACACCACCCACTGAAGAGGAGCTCTATGAAAGTGAATGTCGAAATGCAGCCTCTGACCACCACCGATACCAATCGAACCGTTTGACGGCCATTCAATGGAAACGCACTTGCTGCGGCCTGTCGCGACGCGCCACAGTAGCTGGGCGAGGGTATGGTAAGAGAGTTCACAGTATCCGCCGTCATCCTCCGTGAGGGCGCCACGGATCCGGGACGCCTAAGGGGCGTCTTACCGGGATAATCTCCGTCCGGACGGCCACACCCCGCGGGACAAGTACGTCGTACGTGTCGGCAGATGCTTTCACGGTAATTTCTCTGCAGGTGTCCGCAGTACCCTCAGCTCATGCGACGCCGTGCCGCGCAGCTGCTGTGTGCCGCTGTAAAGCAGCAACGCATCGAGAGATTCGACGATCCGTTGCCATGAGTTCCAGTGCGATTCACAATGTCGGGCCTGGTTGAAAAACATTGCCCGGAAAGTCCCAGGCTCGATAGGAAACAGGTGGCAGCGAAGCGATAAATCACTGGTACGGTCTTCGCAGACGGCGACTGCAAAAGGCGCACAAAAATTATTATCCTGCTTCCGACAGCGGTCTCCAGTGCGTTTCCCAAATGCCCACAAGAGTGGTAATATGGGCTTGTGTGTAATTCATGATGAGGAAGTAAAAAAATGAGCGGACGCATAGGGAGTGATCGAATATCGAGCATTAACACACCTGACATAGGTCCCCGGCTCGAATCCCTGCCGCTTGCTAGACTCTAACTTGGAAGTGTATGCTGAACGAAACGAGAAATCGCATGCGACCACCCTGAACACACTGCAAAAAACGGCTCAGCCGCAATCGTCACATGAAGATTCGTAAAGGCGTGAAATTGGGAGTACATAGGTCGCCGATTCAAATCCGCGCCGCCAGCTAGGCTATAACTTACTAGTAAGTTTATGCTGCTCGAAACGCTGAATCGTATGACACTATCCGGAACATTCTGCGGCAAAAGGTTCACCCACAAAGTTTACAGTAATATTGAGACTAAATGGCCTGACTTTGACACCGGCGAGAAGGGATGCATATATACCGGAACGACAAAATTTCGTTCCTTGTTGCGGTGCTTCAGCATAATGCTGCCGCTTTTTAATATTTTATTCTACTATGTATTCGGCTCGGTTGCCAGCCGCCATCTTGGGTTATATCCATGCAATCAGCATATTCAGAGGTCCGAAACGCGACCAGTAGAGCTAGCGCTCTACAAGCGCAAAAGTACAAGAACTTGTACTGAGCAGTGGACTATACGAGCGCTAACTTTCTGCAGAAGATTTCAGTAAAAAATTCAACAAAAGATAACGTTCAATAAACGAGTAACCAACCGGAACACACTTCTGGTTGATATTCCTTGCTTCTTTCTACCACTTTATTTCTCTCTATCTTCTTTCCGCCAGCCCTTGTGCCCGAGCCCACGCAGGTCTTAGTGCCCCCGAGTTGTGTAACGTTTTATTCGGTACAACACAAGAGATCCATAAACAGCAGCCTTGTCGTGTTAAGGTATCATCCGATCTTCCTCTCTGAAGCTGTGCGGCAGCGGCTTCCACTATTTCTACTCAGAAGCAGCTCTCAGATAGTGGAAGCAAGGTGGCTGTGACACGCGGCGTGTAGAAGGCAAGAAACAAGCTCCTTCTTTACTTCGGCAATTGTGATGGCGACAACACATCCACGTACCTTTACAACTTTTGTCTCCTCGCATGAAGGTGAGTACATCTGCCTCACTTATATAGCGGCCTAATTCAGATCATCAAGAAAGCTCAGTTTCTATACTTTGGACGTCATCACGCTAGTCAGGCCTTTCGATCTACTCGTGCGCAAGGGTTGTCTTCGGCTTAAGTTCTGACAAGTTTACTAGAGGCAGTCCATATTCTAGTACTCAATAGTGAATAGATGTTGTGAATGCAGATAAACTTCGTTGAACCGTAAGCATCATTTTGCTAGGCGGTGTACATGCACATTGTTCCCTGTTACCTGCGCATTGTTTCCGAAATTGAACTTCCTCCCTGCTCACTTGGCAAACGAGATTGTTACAAGGCCAGCCAGACAAAGTGCAAGCAGATCACTGATTGCAAAGAGCTAACCGAACCAGACCGTCGTCTGTTCATGTTGAGGTATAAGAAAATGGAGGACATTGCAGTGGTGTGCTCAACGTTACTGAGTGTACATGACGAAGAATTCAATGCTCCTGGCGTAGGAGTAGTGTTGTGACCCATTTTTGAAACACGCGAAGAAGAGTCGCAGATGTAGGGTGATTGCAACAGCACATGCAGATCTCTGTCCTTCGCTGGGCCATATTCCCGGAAACCGACTGTACCAGTCATGCTACTGACAGTGCTAAAGATTACAGAAGAGGACAACTGATGAAGCCTCGCCGCCTGAGAGTGCAGAATACGCAGACTGCAGTGATAATAACGTGATAGATGAAAATGTCGATGAGGCGCTCGCAGCCGTCGGCGAGGAGACGAAACGAGCACGAAAGTTTCAGGAGCCCTGCGCCAAATACTAAACTAGGAGTATAAAGATGAGTGCCGAGAAAATAGTGTATTTTTACCTCGGACTCCCAAGTCCATCAGACCCTGCGAACGCATTTTGTGATGACCTCACCTTCAGCGATTACGTATACATTCTTGTCATATATGTCGACACGGAAAGCAAGACCTGGGGTTGTTGTCCTCCCCTATATTGTCTTTGCCTACAACATTGCAGACAGGAGACCATGTAGATAGAGCTTTTTTGGCTCGTCCATAGGAGGAAGGCTACCACAACCCCCGAATCTATCCTGCCAAATGTCAGTGACGACGACGACCTCGACGTCGCCCTCTACCTTCATAGCTCAGAAGCCCGAAGACTAGGGGTGTGCGAATATCAAATTCTTCGAATACGAATCGAATACGAATACTTGGTTCCGAATATCGAATCGAATATTGAATAATCAAGGATAGACACATTTAACCACTACAAAACCTTTTTTTTTGAGCACCCAAGAACATCACAGTTCAACTATCAGTGATGAAATGAGCACAAAAGGTGTGTGTGGCTGCACAAAAAGTATCAAAGTTTCGAACATTGTTTTTAGAAGAGTGGGAATATCATAGAAGATGGCTGGTACACGGCATTGATCAAGGCTAGCTTGCCATAAACACAAAAACGTGTTGCTGGGATGAACATAAAGGGTTGTCGTAAAAGAAAACAGGCTGCTCCACATGGTCAGGCAGAATTAAGTAGTTCCCTTCCAGCTGAAACGACTTCTCCAGCCATAGAAAATGCCCTCTCAATTGGCACTGAACTGGCTCGTATTGCGAGGTATTTTGTGCACAGCTCTGACTATACCAGCTTCGCAGGTATAGCCACAAAGAAGCTCACCAGCGCAGTCAGCTACGGCATAGCCCTTGGAGGAAGGAATGCGCATTGCTCTGGGCGCCGCCTTGTTGTTATGTCTCTGTCAATAGGGCTTGCGGACCGAAATGAACGCCGGTGCTCACAATGAATATTCGGCTTGATACGAATATTCGCGTCGGGTCGAATATTCGAGACAACACGAATACTTGAATTTCGAATCGAATTCGAATACTAAAAATGTAATATTCGAATTATATTCGAAAATTTCGAATATTCGCACACCCCTACCGAAGACTTGATTGGCTAAGAATTGCGAAACACTAGTGCACCGACTCCCTACGCTACGGTCACGCAGCTGCCACTAAGAATTACAAGCCGGCTGATTTGGTAAGGTGTAGACGCTCATTCGTCTTCGCGGACTGGGTCAAAAGCTTTTGCTTCGCTGCTCTGGCCTGTACACGATCCTTCGACGAATCGCGGAACATGACAACGAAGCATCCTCGCGGCGCCGCCCACATCATGAATTTGTACACGCCGCGATTCTGAAATAATATCAAGCGCGCCAATGAAAGTCTGTGTTTATTTGCATTCTCCGTGTTTCTTCTTCTTTTTCTCCCTCAGTAAACATGGCATATACCCACAAAGGGGGGGGAGGGGGGGTTACGTGCCACAAAGGCTAACAACAGTAATAACAAAATATCAATGGGGCAAAGGCCAAGGTACGGTGGTGAATGCTAAGGCAGTATTTGTGCGAGAAAAAAAGGCGTGAGGCAGTGACGTAGAATAGTGTAATGACTAAAGCTAGAATATATATATATATATATATATACAGGGTGTTTCACCTAAGACTTTCTGCAATTTTTAAAAATAAGCTATTTGAATTAGATGCGCGCTTTTTCTTTCATAGCATTGTCAGTGGTGTAGTACATCATAATGCAGCTAAGACGTGCTAACTAGCAGGCTTGTTAACCAATATTTAATAGTTAACTTTTAAACTATTACCGTTGGGCTCCTTAATTATTGAGAGGCATGTAGCCCACCGTAAGTAATGTCCATATCCGTTTTTAGAATTTCGAGAACGCGATTATCCGCGGCGCTGTGGCCCAACAAATTTTGGCTATTTCGACGAGTTAGGTTCACTGGAGAGGCTGCTTTTCCTGTAAGCTAATCAAACCGCATGTATTTTGGCGCGATGTAGGCGAAATTTGTTGGGCCACAGCGCCGAGGATAATCGCGTTCTCGAAATTCTAAAAACGGATATGGACATTACTTACGGTGGGCTGCATGCCTCTCAATAATTAAGGAGCCCAACGGTAATAGTTTAAAAGTTAACTATTAAATATTGGTTAACAATCCTGCTAGTTAGCACGTCTTAGTTGAATTATGATGTACTACACCACTGACAATGCTATGCCATAAAAAGCGCGCCTCTAATTCAAATAGCTTATTTTTAAAAATGCAGAAAGTCTTCGGTGAAACACCCTGTATATATATATATATATATATATATATATATATATATATATATATATATATATATATATATATATATATATATATATGAATAAAATATATTATTACCAAATATATATATATCTATATATAATATTGTTGAAAAAATCAAGTAAATTAAAAAGATGTGAATTAACAAGAATAAAATGAAATACAATTTTTGAACATTTGACAGAATTTTATGTATAGTTAAACAGGTAACCTACCAGTTGCAATAATGTATTCGCACCGCACACTGTTGCGCTCGAGCCCGCATTCCGCAGGCCTCTGTGGAAACCAACGCCGTGCGTCCGCCATTGCGCAAAGCAAGCCCGGACTCTCTAACATGTCGCGGCTTGCAGCATGAGTCATCCTGGCAAGGCGGCGCAGACCCTTCCTCCTCTCCTCGCTAGCCTCGGCTCGAGACTCGCACGACGCTTCGCCGGCAGCCCTTTCCAGGCTGCAAACCTTCAACGGCCGAGCTCCTCTCGGCCATTCGTCCAATTCGAACGGTGGCCAGTGCCGTAACCTGATTGGAGATTCGAACGGCTGGCTGCTGCAAAAGTCACTGAAGGCTATAAAAACAGAGCCGCACAGAGGCGGAGCAGCAGGTGGGTAGCAGATGAGAGAGCACGCCAGAGAGACGCTCTCCCGGGGCACCGCCGTACTCACTTGTGCTGGCCCGTGGTGCTCTCGGCCCTTGTGCCTATTATGTCAAGCTTTTGTGCATGCTGTACATAAACGTCCGTTGACTCGCCGTCGCCTGGACCGTTTCTTCGCTGAGCTCTGCGCAACAGTTTCAGCAGGCTGAGACTCTCCAGTCCACACAGTGTGACAGGGTAGGATGCCCAGTCCCAACAACACACTGCTTAACGAGAATCCCTTGGAGCTCGTATCGAACGACAGAAGAACTGGTGGAGACACAATCATCGGTCCTAACCTCGAAAGAGGGACCTTCAAATATAGCCTCCTCTGAAATGCGAACCGCCGGCAAGAGAGGAGAGTATGTCCTATAGTTTCAACTTCTCTCCATAAGCTACCTTCTTCTTTTTCGTTCAAGCATATGGTTGATGCTTCTTTGAGACATGAGTAAGGCCGCAAAGCTTTGTTCTCCTTGTTTTTTCATGTTGAAAGCCACCAGCACGCGGCGGTATTCTGTTTGACGACCGCCGAGGTGTTGAGTATTTGTGGGCTGCAGAGCGCCCAATAAATAATTTGAATTTTACGCCATACTGCTCGTGCGTCGTTGGCGGCGTTGTCACCTCCACGTGACAATGCTACCGCCCACACAAGCACTGCTGGCTTTTGAATTCAAGCTCGTATGGTAAAGGATCCAAGAAAGAACCGGATGTTCTAACGTGACAGGTAAAGACTTTGTTGGCTGGAAGAAAATATACCTTCTTGGGATGGTTAGAATGTAGTCATGTTAAAAAAGCGTTTCTTTACACACCGCGATGGTTACAGTGCAGACCGTCCTGAATGCAGCTGTCTATGCAGTTCAAAGTGGACTCGTGAGAATAAGAAAACTTTAAGAGAGAGGGGGAGGAAAAGGATAAACTTTATTTAAAAACAAAGATAAAATCTTTCGCGGGAGGGCTGCTCAGACAAAGAGCCGTCTGGCCATCCCCTCCAGACTAGCCCGGTCACACAGTTTAACCTTTTCACTGCGCCCTGCTACTTTGAAATTTTTCATCAAAAACAAAACACGCATTTACCACAGACGCAGAAGACATCAGACTCAAGAGGAAAAACTGAAAACACACACCACAAGACGCATTTACTACCCAGAAAATTCGACCAGAGAATGTAACAACGTTCTCCTCGCTAGCCCGCTGGGATTCGTGACGCATACGACGAGAACACCTCAGTGATCACGTAGTGCAAGTGATGGGCAGTGTAGCCTATCCTCAGAGATGCACGTTGCATGTGCAGTCTAACCGCAATGCATACCAATAAATTGTGGACAATAGGGTTTTGTACGAGAAAAGTTTGTGAAAGCATTTTTTTCATATATTGTACGACTTTACTATAAAAAAAGATTACATCCACTGGTCTACCTTCAACTAGTTTGCATTTTTTTGGTATTAATGCTTTGCAATCGTCAAAGGCGTTTCACATGATTTGTCTATAGCAGTGTCAACTTCGAGATGCGAGTGATCAAAGAAGTTTAAAAGAATGATTTTGCTACACACCAGAAGAACAGGCCATTTGGTTCAATATTTGTTATAACAGTACCCTACTATTTTTCGAATTTTCAGAATTTGTTTCCGACAATGTTGGACACAACGTTGGGGGCAAAAACGACCGCTAGCAGTGTTACCTGTATATAATCGTTTAGTGTTTTCTTACTAATGAAAGCTTTACTTTGATTTGAGTGAGCTTAATCTCTTTTTTTATTAAAGCCAGCTAATCTACCTATCCGGGCAATCTTTAAAATGTCCTCTATACCCTTTAAACATTAGTTCTTTCCTCGCAGGCAAAAGCGACTAGGGCTCGCGACGAGCGCCTCAAGGCCACAGCCGACCTCCTCTCAGCGATACGCGTCGTGAAGATGTACGCCTGGGAAGACGCCCTGCGAGATCGGGTGCTTCGCTACAGGGACGCCGAGCTCAAATGGCTCTTCAGAGTGAACCTGCTGGACGCCATTTTGGACAGCGTATGCTCCTCCACCAGCTCAGTGGTAAGTGTGCTTGGTAAATACTCTAAGCAGCAGCTCAAGTGCGACTGCTAAAAGTTGACGATGCCGCTTACCTGCCTTTTAGTTGTACCAACCAAGTTCGAAAGTTCGGGGTTTCGATTTCCCACCAATGTAGCACGATAAGAGAAAGAAAAGCCGTCAATGTGAACTTACCGACTCGTCATATTGTTTGCTCAAACAGTGAAGAGCCATGGTTTACTCCACAGAAAGGAGAACATTATAGCACGTGTTCAAATGAGGAGTTTTAGTAGCTTGTAAGATTTCACGTCCTTCAGCGACACATGGGTGTGGACGAAAGCCGTAGTGGAGAGCTCCGGAATGATTTCAACTAAGCGGGTTTCTGTAACGTGCGCTGACATCGCACCGCACACGAGTATTTTGGCATTTCGCCTCGATCAGATTGCGGCCATCGCAGCCCGGATTCGATCTGGCGACCTTGGATCAGTAGCAGGGCCCCATAGCAACTGAACCGTGGGGCGTGTACGAACTCAGCGGTTCTCTTCACTGGATGTCGAGTCGGAAGTACGCAATTGCTCCAATCTCTTGCCTGATGTAATCGGTAGTTCTTCCCGCTAAGAGACCCAGCTAGATTTCTTTCTTTAAGGGGTTGAGAAAATTTTTTTTGAGGCATTAAAAAGCTTCTCATGGGTTTCCTTCGGTATGTAAAGTGACCAACAGCGATGTACTAGATGCAAAAAAAACGCTTAAAATGTATTTTAATTCAGCTCCAAAGAGTCCCTAAGCAGTCTGTCTCACGATCGAGACCCACCGCCAGCGCTTTACTCAATGACGTAAAGCCGTGGGAACGATATAAGTGAATATTGGTGACATCACAGCACTGTAACGTGGCCTAGTCTGAGCGGTGACGCAGAACATCGGCAAGCGCTGCGTCGGCGACTCAGTGGTCGGTGGGCTTTATACATGGCTATATATGCCGTCGCTGACACACAAGCCGGCACCAGCGTCGCTGGCAGAGGGAAATCGCGTCGGTAAGACGACAACCTTACTAATGGATCTTGTCTATACTTTGTCCGTAGTATTATTACTAGATTTGATATGTTCACCCTTCGACACTCATCAGCGCTAGGAGTAGGTCTAGCGAGTCAGCGGATCCGTAAGCGCAATATGGCCGATTTCGGAGAGCGTGTAGACGAGATTTAGAAAATATAAATGGTCATCCACAGCACAGTTTTGACAGCATTGACCTGAAATCAACGTTTGCTTGCACCTTGGCCAAATGTTTAGGCGAATCCTCTAGGGTGGACTAGAATTGAAATAAGGGAGGAATTACTCATTGCCGTCCACCCAAGCGCAGCCATACAGCTACAAAGGAAAGCTACACGGCATTCTCAGAAACTTCGCAGTTAAAGAAAAATTCGTCCTGGTCCGGGGATCGAACAGGGGACCACAGCTTAACCGGAGCAGTCGCTCTACCAACTGAGCTAACCGTGACGGTAAGCTTATGGTAGGTCGAGAGCGAATTGATCAATAACTAGAAGCAGGAACAGAGTTTTCAATGAGTAATTACTTCCGTATTACAATCATACTCCACCCTATGGGACTCCCCTAAACATCTGACCAACTCTGTTCCTTCTTCGAGTTATTCATCAATTCGCTCTCGCAGAAGTGTGTTTAGAGCTCACGTGACCAGGGTTTGCTCCTCTTTCCTGGGTGTGACGTCATAGCACAATCCGGCTTTCAGAAGCAGAAAGCGAAATCACGCACTATAAAGAATGCAATAATAAGTTATTCGCCGCGCATATATACGCGTAAATCGGCGAGCGTGCACACGCGTCCAGGGTCAATACGCGACGTTTTAAGCAAACAACACATCAACCAAACTTTTAGAAACCAAAGATTTAGTTTTAGTCATCAATGCAGTGCTGCACATGTCAGCTAAATTTGCGTTCTTTTTTGTTTCATGTGGAATGCTGTAAGATTTTTTTTTATTAAGATGTTCAAAACAAACATGCTGATAAAAATTGGACAAAAAAGATAACGCTTTATTAGCAAAGCTCTTTTGCTTTCCTTTGATATTCACGCAGCAGGGTACACCACCCTCAATTCCACGAAAGAAGCAGGACTGTACACTGAAATTGCTGGATTCGAAGCCACTTTTTCTTACTGCGCTACGTTGAAGGTGTCAGTGCTAATTCCTGAAGGATGGGTTTCGTAAATACTAAATTTGGTGGCCGCATCTAGCCCATGGCAGTCCATGAGGAGGAGGAGGAGAAATAAGAGGAAAGGTAGGGAAGTTAACCGGAAGAATAATCGGTTTGCTACCCTACACGGGGCGAAGGGGGTGAGGGGATAAAAAAATGAAAGAGATAAGAGAGTAACAGTAACTTTTGCTCTGCATCTTTCATTTTGATTTCACCGTCACTTTGGTGACGATGAAATTTAGTGGTGCATGAGGTTCTAGTGGATGGACTTAGGTGGACAGTTGGGTGGCCTGGAGGAAAGGGTCGGCCGAATGTTGAGGGGTAGTGTTTCCGGCGGGAGGAATGGGAGAGTGAAGGTGGGGTAAGGATGGCGGTGGATAGGAGGCGGCCTACGTAACAGTGTAGCCTACTTGACTCCAATAATTCCGCCGGCTTTCCTCTGTGTTACAGCTCACGATCATCTTGTTCTTCACGCTGCCACTCTTGGAGCCTGGCATCGCCCTCACCCCTGCGCTGTCCTTCTCCTGCGTGTCGCTGCTGTGCATTACAGACCTCACCATGAGTGGCTGCGGGCAGGCGCTCAGGAATATGAGCCAGGTAACTGATTCTTTGCCTCTTAACGCCGCCGCGGTGGCTCAGCGGTTATGGTGCTCGTCTGCTGACCCGAAAGACGCGGGTTCGATCCCGGCCGCGGCGGCTAGAATTTCTTTGGAGGAGAAATTCTAGAGGCCCGTGTTCTGTGCGATGTCAGTGCACGTTAAAGAACCCCAGGTGGTCGAAATTTCCGGAGCCCTCCACTACGGCGTCTCTCATAGCCTTAGTCGCTTTGGGACGTTAAACCCCATAAACCAAACCAAACCTTTGCCTCTTAAAGTAAAAACATGCCCAATGCGAACATCTGCTGCGCACAGATTGGTTATCAGCGAACTAAAGACGCGATGGGTCGCTCACTTTTCGGTGGACAACAAAAACGCTCCGTAAGGGAAGGGAGGAAGGCGGGAGTGAAAGAGAGAAAGAGGTCCTGTAGAGTAGAGAGAGAGAAAACTTTTATTTGAATTGAGGAAGGTTGCTCGAGCAACTTGGGTGGCACCCCTAGTCCAAGGCGCCACAGGCTTTATCTGACTGACGGACTTGCTGAACCAACTTAAGTTGCTGATCCAGGGTCTCGCTGGTCAGGGCCACCTCCCACTGCTCATATGTCGGGTTGGATACAGTTAAGTGTTTTGGTTTCGTTGTGCATTCCCACAATATGTGGTAGAGCGTAGGGCAAGCTCCACACCAAGGGCATGTATTCTGATATCGAGTGGGGCTAATCTTGCGTAGGATGAACAAGTTAGGGAAAGTGTTGGTCTGAATTTTCCTCCAGTCTGGCTGCGGAGGAGTCTATTTTTATGTGAGGGGGTGGGTATTTTCTGCGTTCCAGCCGAATATGCTCTAATCTGTCACCATAGGTGCTAGGCATGGGCGTGGGGTAGGGATGAGGATCCGCCCGGTTGATTAAATCTCGGGCTAAATCGTTGGCTACCTCATTTCCAGCTAGTCCTTCGGGACCAGGTGTCCATGTTAGTCTGTGTGTTTGGCTGAGATTGCCAAGTAGCTGTGTTGCTCTTGAAGGAAGCCTGCCATTAAAAAAGTCTCGGCAGGCTTGTTGGGAGTCTGTTATAACGTGGGAGGACTCTCCTCTTTGGTCTCCGGAATAATTTCGACCACATGGGAATCTTTAACGTGCTCTGACATCGTACTGCACACGAGCGTCGTCTGCTTTCTGTGTCGCACGCAGGGAAAAAGTTGGACAGGTTTCGAAAATTTGAATTCAAAGCCAAAGGGCGGTTTCCGACGGAACTATTGCTTTCGATGTTTCAGGAGGGATATTTTTGCTTCGCCTTTTTGCTTAAAAGCAGCACTCAAAGGAGATGAACGTTTCTAATCAATACGACCTTCTCCTTTCTTCGAGAGTAAAATCCACTGTTGGGTGAAAAATATTAGAAAGCCCACATAGTGCAACTGAAAAGAAGAGTCTAATTTGTTGGTGGCTACTCTGCTAGTTTTCTCAGTTGTTCTGATTTTTCTCAATATGCGCCAATATTCGCACTTCCTCAAAGTAATTGTCAATAGCTAGCTGCACAGCAACCCGTACAATCAGCACTTTCTTCTGCATGCATGAACCAGCCGTTCTTCCAGGTAAATTCATTGTGTAGCCATGTTGACTGCACAGCAGACAACTGCAAATGCACTCATTGTTATTCTGTGCACTCTGCGTGGTTGCAACATGCTTTTAAGCATAAAATGCTTCCAGCTCCCATTCTTTGGAAGTTCAGGCCAACATGGCCTTTAAATCATGGAGAACATTCTGTCTAGCATGTCCACGAACCTGAATCTAAACATGGCGCCTGGTAAGAATCCGAAAGTGCGACCAAACGTGAGGCTGAACGCGTTTGAGGAATTGCGAAATTTTACCTCAGAATTGTATCCGGATAGAACATTTTGCCACAGCCCCCGGAGAGTGATTCTAATCAGCGCCAGGGGAGTAGCATCGTTTTGCAACATCTTAGACCACTCAGCCACTGCCGCAGCTTTTCGCGGCCCCGTGCTCTAGTTGGCAGCCTCAAGAGCTACGTGCCTCAAAATGCCGTCTTTGTATCTTGTGATTCGGTAACTCTCCGTTTTTTAAATAACCGCCGTGTCCGTGGAATGCAGAACAACAAGTCCAGGTATAGAAATGCTCGCCAACGGCACTAACAGCAGCTTCAAGTAGGCATACACTAATTTGAAAGGCTGTCTAACGTGTAGCTAACGCTGAAGAAAAGTGCGTGAACGCTACTGCGCGTCAAGCAGCGAAGGATGTTCAACGTGCTGCATGGCGCGATAAACAACGCCTGCGCACGCTTGTGTGTGTGCGTGCATGCTGCGTTTTCATGCACGGAGAGCAGTTTCATCGATCTTACTGCGTTTGCGTGCAGTCTTCACTGAAGTTGTTCCACTCTGAGTTAATGTCTATAGGTATTGGTCTGCAGTCTGCCGCCACTGGCGTTGAAGGAGATACAGTTGGCGTGTTGAAGGTGTACCGCAAGACTTTAGCTAGGATATCCAACACATTGTGACTTCGTCTTTCTAAAAAGCCTGGATTACACTAAACTGGAAAACAGGCACAATAATATTGTTACTAAAGAACCCGGGAAAAGTATGCGATCTCGACGATATTCGGCCCGTTTCTCCCACTTCAAATTTGGTCCATCTTGTGGAACTGGTGGTGAACAGCCGCCTCACGAATCATTTATCGATTTTACATGGCCTCAGTGAGGCTGAAATCGGTTTTCGCCGAGGGTGTCGGATTTGGTCCCCGCACATACACTTGGAAAGCCGAATTAAGGTTGCAATGAGGCCAACGGAGGTCTCAGTTCTAGTTGCATTTGATATTCCAAAGGGTTACTACCGTTTTGAGCACAGTGTTTGCCTTCATAAACTAGTTGACCTCAAATCTTCTTCTACCTCCTTGCATGGATAAGAGCATTCTTAAACAATAGACATTTCTTGTGCACTGATGGCCATTATAATTCCAACACATACGCTCAGTCGAGGGGTGCGCCTCAAGGATCGCTGCTCTCGCCGTTACTGTTTAAAATACTCATGTGAGATATTCCTGTCGACCCGGCAGTCAAGGACTACGAGTACGCAGACGATACTGTAGTTTTCTCTGCTGCGAAGGAAGTAAGGATGAGCGCATCCTTGAAGGCTCGGTGAGAATCAGCTAGAATAAATTGGACATGCGCCGGGACACTTTGTCCTTTCTGTATAAATGGTATGTAGGGTCGCTACTTCAATTTGGTTTAGGTCCGGTTTATTAAGGTCTAACTTCCCAAAGCGACTCAGGCTATGAGTCACGCCGTAGTGGAGGGCTCCGCAAATTTCGACCACCTGGGGTTCTTTAACGTGTACTGACATCGCACAGTACACCGGCCTCTAAAAATCGCCACCATTGAAATTCAGCCGCCACTGTCACGTTTTGGTTGCGCTATTTTTTCTGGTTATCCGAGGTACAAGCTTCAACCTTTGATTCGTTTCTAGAGACGTGCTCTGCGTCTGTGCCTTGGACAACGAAAAAGGGCGGCAAATCCTGTGCTGCCTTTGGATGCGCGAATACTAGATTTAAACTCATGGTTCCAGATTCTAACTAGCGAGCTTTCCTTAGAGCATTAGAGCCTACTCCAGGTTTGGCTAGCCGCATATTTACGACATTTCCGAGTCTGTTATCCGGCATTATTTGGCCTAGGTGTAAGCCTCTTCAGATTATGTTCACAAATTCCCTGCTGTCAAAAATCTGTGTCCCAAACACATATTTAGTGAAGGTTCAAAACCCGCGGACCGATGCTGCTATTCCCTTTGACCACACCCTCCAAAGAAAAGCAAAGAATTTTCCTTTTTAAAATGGGCTTATAGAAGAGTATCTGGACAAATTTGCAACATGTAGTGCTGTTTTCACTGATGCTTCTCAGCACAAGGAAAATGCAGTTATTCCTTTTGTTGCGGAAGCAACACTAGGATAGGTGTGAGCGATTGCGTGGAGCACCGCAGAGCCCCAACTGCGCATGCGCGGGGAGCGAGCGTGAGACAGTTACTACGTATTTTCCTTTCCTCAAACACATTTTTCATTTTCTTCATTACGGCCCCTGTTTCTCTTCCTTCTTTCACTCCCACTTCCTCCCTTCCTCTACAAACGGATGACGGGTGTTCACCAAGATATGTCAAACAGTTACTGCATAGTTTGCTTTTTCCAAATACAATTTTCATTTTCTTCATTACGGCCCCTCTTTCTTCTTTCACTCCGACTTCCTTCCTGCCTTCCTGTATCGTGCGGTTCGGGTGTTCACTGAGATGACAGATAATTACTGCGCCATTTCCTTTCCTCAAAAATTGGCTGTGGCTTAGCTAAGGTTAAGCCTGGATAAGCGAAAAGCTATCGCTGCTTTTCAGTGAACTCCCAAGCTACCACTTGTGAATCGGCGTTTCTGCGCCGTCCGACTGTTGCTTCTTCTTCTCCTTCTATGGCGAGTGTCTGCGCCGGTTCTATGGGCAAGCTCGCCTTATATACCCCTCCTTTCAAATGTGTACTGCGCACGACTGTGACGAAAGGTCGAACGGTGGCGAAGATGGCCGCCTCTTCTATGGCCGCCGCCTCCGCTGACGCGTTCTCGCAACGCCTTGGGAAAGAACCTTCTCCTCTTTGGACGGCGGCGGCGACCGCGCGTCAGAGCCGAAAAGTAAAATGGTGGCGAGGAGGAAAAGGGGCGACGCTCAGACGACGGAGCCAGCATGCGGCGGCGACGACGGCTGCGGCAGCAGCGGCCACCTGCGCTCCGCGTGACGTCACTCGGTTTCGCTCATGCGCAGCTGTGGCTAAAATTGGTCAAAGCGCCCACCAGATCCGGTGTTGACGAACCTAGCGAAGCTTTGCGCTTCAAAAAGCGTTTCGTTCAATAGGCAAGGCATCGCGGCGAACGGGTGGTGGCGTTCCGTGGACTCCCTGGCAGAGGTTCAACACACTGTCGCGTTCCACTTCTAAAGGCGAAGCTTAAGCGTCATTAATTAGCAGTTAATTAGTATTTAGTCATTTATCAGTAATTACCCACTAATTAGTAAATTGTCATTGCTTAGTAGTTAGTACTTAATTATGTGTGGCGTCAACCAGTGGTGACGCCACCAGTGCCAAAGAGGCAGTCAAAGTGGTTTGGTTTGGTGGGGTTTAACGTCCCAAAGCGACTAAGGCTATGAGAGACGCCGTAGTGAAGGGCTCCAGAAATTTCGACCACCTGGGGTTCTTTAACGTGCACTGCCATCGCACAGTACACGGGCCTCTAGAATTTCTCCTCCAAAGAAATTCTAGCCGCCGCGGCCGGGATCGAACCCGCGTCTTTTGGGCCAGCAGCCGAGCACCATAGCCACTGAGCCACCGTGCGGAAAACGCTTTCGCCTCTAGGCACTCTAGACAGTGAAAGTGCCCCCTGAGATGCCGCCGCCGCCGGGATTGCCGCGCAATTGCATCCGCAACTCTACTCGGGATGGCCATTGGTCGAACCACAGCCAATTTTTTAGCCCAGAGCTCTTGATAGGAGTTATTTCGTTCGGGCCCCTGATTACATACCTATATTTGGTGCTGAATTTCTGGCGATTTAGTTGGCCTTACAAAAGTCTGGGCATTTCGCACCGCTTCCGCGAGTTCAGTCTAACTGTGATGCACGCCCATTTCCAACAGGCCATCTATAGGGGTGGAGACGGGTAGACCCAGCGCCCTCTTGGCCCAACGCCTAATAACTGCGTCGATGCTATCTTCTTCGTTCTCCCTAATATCGAGCAACGGCGTGGCGTGGCATATTCTGCTAATGGTATACGCCTGCTTCAATTTCAAGAAGCTACGTTGTTTGAGGCCTCTGCTTTTGAGCACGACTCTGCTGAAGATCCCTGTTACTTGCGCAGCATAATTGCTGAGCTTCTTGATATTCCTTCGTTATGCCCATCCTTCTGGTTAAAGAGTCCGAGGTTCCTGATGTGATTAACTTTCTGCGCGGTTTTGCCCTCAGCCATTATTTCGAAATCGCAGTCGCATTTGCACAGCGCCGCTTTCCGATTGTGTATGAAGAGTTTGGTTTTTTTGCGGGTAACACGGCGCTCTTGTAATGTACCGCCATCTATACGATGATGTCATCCGCGTACCTGCGAAATTTTAGGCCTTCTATGATTTAACGTTCAATGACATCACTAAGTGCCCGGACACACTGCATTTCTGCTCCATCAAAATGACACCGCCGCAACCTAGACGCCGTGCGCGCTGGCCATATATCCGTATTGAAGCGGGCCAAGGCGGCGACCCGTCCAGCAGCAAGATGGTTTGGCCTAAACCTGAGGGCGGCAGCTATAATACGAGATGTCCTGTAATGAGCTACGCCATTCCTGCAGTGCATTTCATTCATACGCCTGGCTGCGGACAATGTGTTGTTTCATGTTAAATGAAAATTGATTTGGAGGGAAGCAAATGAAGCAGTAACTGCCTCACGTATATCGGTGGACACCCGAACCACGCCGTAAGAGAAGGGATGTATGAAGAAGTGAATGTTAAGAGCAATGTTTAGACAATCAATGGCTCCTCATTATTCGGAAAATTGAAATCAGGTTGACATGGAAGTATTCTTATTTTTCGTGTAGTGTGAACCGACTAGTCTCCAGTAAACCGCGTACCCCCTCACGGGGTAGGACCAGTTTATAATGGCATGCTACCAAATTCTCCAAATTCCAACAGAGTTCCTCGGCTCGGCTTTACTGAGTCTCCGTCTTGTACATTTGCAAAAGTGTTCAAAGAAAGTCGTCTTACGTTATCACTGACAGCGTGTTCGTTGTACTGCGAAAACCTTTTATATTGATTCACCATTCGAAGCAGCTGGAACATGGGCGTAAATTCTGCCCGTCACCAGATGACTCTGATTGTCCAGGCAGCCTGCAGAGGCGAGTGCAGTCGCAATCATGCACGGGTTCATCGACGGACCTGATATGGGCACGAAGACAACCAGGAGGCCGCCAAACCTCTAACCCCAAGGGCACTATTTATTAGACAAGAATAAATTTTAAGGCGGAAGCCTTTAATGTCTCATCGTTGTAAGCAGCAGTTGTCGACAGAAAATGTCACGCTTTTCAATTGGTGGAAACGGTCGTGACGTCACAGTGCGCAAATTTCAAACGGGGCCAATTGCACTTTGGCTAGTAACCATGCAACCAATTCAAGCGATCGTATAGTGATGCTCCAAGTAAGTGGGACTGAGCTTAGTTAATTGCTTAATTACCCAATTAACCTAATTAGCTTAACTAGTCAGGCTATATAAATAAATAAAACCGATTAAAAAATTGGTCGAGCTCAGGAATCGAACCCCGGTCTTCGGCGTGAGAGACGAGCATGCTATCCACTCCGCCATGCCAGCTCAATGGTTTGGAATGAACAAAGGCGCGTCTACTGAATACGGTGTCTTCACTCACTCTCATCCTCCTCCATTCCCTTCCGGAGAGGTTTAGGCGTCCACCGACAAATGAGAGACAGATACATTTCCTTTCCTCAAAAACCAATTTACCGACGAGCGGGGCGTAGAACCGAATGGGCGATGGCGTTCTATGGACTCCTTGGCAGCGTTGCAAGACGCTGTCGCATTCCACTCTTAGGGGCGAAGCTTAACATCTTAACTACACATCAGAGACCACACTTTAGGTCAAAAAAGTGCCCCCCCTGAATTTTGACGGGTGTCCACCGAGATATGTGAGACAGTTACTGCGTAATTTCCTTTCCTCAAATACAATTTTCATTTTCTTCATTACGGCTCCTCTTTATCTATCTTCTTTCACTCCCACCTCCCTTCCTGTACGGTGCGGTTCAGATGTCCACCGAGATGACAGAGAATTACTGCGCCATTTCCTTTCCTCAAAAAGCGTTGCGTTCAAAGGGCGAGGCATCGCGCCGAACGGGTGGTGGCGTTCCGTGGACTCCCTGGCAGCGCTACAACGCGCTGTCGCGTTCCACTCCTAAAGGCGAAGCTTAAGCGTCATTAATTAGCAGTTAATTAGTATTCAGGCATTAATCAGTAATTAACAATTAATTAGTGATTTGCCATCACTTAGTAATTAGTACTCGATTATATGTGACGCCACCAGTGCCACAGAAACAGCGAAGGTGGTGCGGAAAACGCTTCCGCCTCTACCCACTTTAGACAGTCGAAGTGCCCCCTGAATTTTTTTTTCCCGCCGTAAGGGAAGGAAAATGAATTGAAAATTGGGCTTAAGGTAACGATGATCTATCATATCTCGGTGGACACCCGAATCGCGCCGTAAGGGAAGGAAAATGAAAAGAAAATTGGTTTTAAGGAAAGTAAACGATGCCTGCCTCTCTCATACCTTGGTGGACACCCGAAAGGAATGAACTCCACAGTACATGTCTCTAAAGCACCCTTCAAAGACAGCACCGTATTCACTAGACGCGCCTTTTATTGCGAAAGCAATATTACTAGCACTTGAGTGAGGGCTTTAGCTAGAGTGGGAGCAAGGGCAGGCTCAGTGCCAAGGAGGGATTTGAAGAGAGACCATGTGGATCGCGAGTGCAATGCATAGTCAAGACGGTCACAAAGAGCACTCCAACGAGAGTGCTCAAGTGAGGCGCAGTGGGCGACGATCTCGGCCCGCAGAGCAGTGATCCGGAAAGAAAGTTGGGCATTGTGGGGTTGGCAGTGGAAGGAGCGTTGAAGACGTTTACGGCGACGCCATAAACGGAGTAAGTGAGGATCTGGGTCTGGGACTGGGTGACAAGAGCGAACACGCGGCTACTGGACGTGAGCGCTGCAGTGATGCGCGACGTCCAGCCGTCGTAGGATTGAAAGGAGTCGGAGGCGAGATTAGTGCGAAAAGCATGCCAGTCAGTGTGAATAATCCGATGACAGCGAGGGATGTGGGAGAGAGAGGTGGTGATATGGATGAGAAAGTGGTCACTGAGAAGAGTTTCGGCTGTCACTTGCCAGTGAAATGAAAGTGAACCCCGAGAGAAAGTGAGATCGGGTGTCGTGGGGCGCTGTGAGGCAGTGCCCGCTCGAGTAGGGGAGCCAGGAGTATTGAGAAGGGTGAGGTGGCGTTCCTGGGCCAGACAGTGGAGGAGGCGGCCGGGTTTGAGGGTTTGAGGGTAGCCCCAGAGTGTGTGAGGGGCATTAAAGTCGCCACCAAAGAGGAGATGGGAGTTAGAAGGGAGTAAAGGAACTTGCCCAGGGCGGAAAATAAAGAGGAGGTAACAGGGGGGTTGTAGAAAGACAAAAGGGCGACTGAGACGCGGGAAGAAGGGTGGTAATAGACCACACCAACTAAGTATTTAAGAAGGACGGAGGGGATATCAAGTGGCTCCACGAGCACGTCGCTACGTACATAAATAGACGCAAGTGGTGTGGCCATAGTGGCATGGTAGGCGCGGTAGCCTGGGAAAGTGCGGGCCGTCCGGGTCTCCTGGAGAAGGAGAAAATGGGGCAGGGAGGGGCGGGCGAGTAGATACTGGTGGAGGGGGGTCTTATTATGGCACAGATTTCGGCAGTTCCACTGCACAATCTCGAGGTCCTCGCCAAAAGCCATTATGATAGTGTAGTGGTAGAACTTCGTGAGGGTACGCGTTCCTTCTTTTTGGCCGGGGGCAGTGACTCATGCAGGGATTGGAGCGTCGAAGTGAAGGATTCTAATTGTTTGGATTGTGCTTGGAGGGTGGTAAGTATCTGCAGAATCGATGTCTCTAGCTGAACCAAGCGAGTGTGGTGTGCCTGTGTGGTGGTTTCGAGAAGATCAGCCAAAGGGGCGACCTGGGCGGTGGAGGAGGGAGTGGTGAGTGTGGCAAGGTGCTCATTTAGCTTGGTAAGCTGGGAGGTAAGAGAGGAGGTGGTTGTCTGGAGGGTTTGGGTCAAGGCGTGGATCTGTTGTTGTAGGTCGTGGGAAATGCGCTGTTGCTCTCGCTGCTGGCGTTCCAGCATAGCGAGCCGGAGGTCGAAGGAGCGGCTCTCGTCAGTCAGGGATGGAGAGGGTGGTGCAGTGGAAGAGACGCTGGAAAGGGACGCTGGAACCGAGGAGCCTTTAACTTTGGCGGCGTAGGACCCTGGTGGCGACGTGACCGGAGCTGACGGAGGTTCATGATTAGAGGAGGAGGAGGTGGTGGGTTGCGTGGCCCGGCGCAAAGCTAGGCGTCGTAGGTACGCAGCTTTGGCACACTCGCGTTGTTTACCGAGGAGAAAGGGGCAAGTGGGGTCGAGGGAGGGGTGGGTGTTTACTTGGCAATGAACGCACCAGGGCTGGGCACATACATGAGCGGAAGGGTCGGCGGGTAGAGGAGCAGCACAGCGACGGCACTTTGCCGGAACGCTGTGCTGTGGACACTGGTGGGCGCGGCGTCCGAGAGCGAGACAACGAGTGCAGGTGGGAGGCTTAGGCTTATGGGGACGGCACCGGAAGGCAACGCGTTTGAAATACACAAAGTGGGGGATTACGGTTCCAGCGGAAGTTATGAGCACCGACTGAGTGGTGCCCATCATACGAGCAGCAAGAATATCGGTTGTGAATGATTCGATATCATGCATGAGGTCATCAGGGGTGAAGTGGCCACCGACGTTATGGATGACGCCGAGGCATGAGATGGGAGGATTAGGGGCATATGTTTTAATGGTGATGGGCTTACCGTGAAGCTGAAGATGCGTGATAGAAAGCAGGAGGTGGGCGGTGAGAGGGGAATGAGTTTTTAAAAAGACGAGGCTTTGGGCTGGCTTGGCCTGAAGGGTAATCTCCGCACTGCTCTCGGAGGACAGTTGTGCAGCGGAGACGACTGCAGCGAGGACGTCGTAGAGCGGTATCTTGGGGTTGAGGGTGCCAGGGGGAAGCTGGATGCCAACTGTGATGAGCTCGGTGCGGGGCTAGCATGCCACCTGCCACCTGCGTTTAAAACTATGTCAAAGCAAGAGGGCTAGCATGCTCGACCGAAAAATCTGAGCTCTTACGGGTTTGGAGAGGAAAACGGAACCGAACAGTCCCTACCAGTAAAGAACTTCGACTACAAGTTTACCTCGAAGGAGAACCAATACCAGAGAAGACACTCATACGGGTACTAGAGATGTGGATACAGTCAAATCAACGCTGTACTCACACCCTTGCGCTATTAAAGGCATCTACACTCCAAGTGGCCCGCATGATTACGCGCATCTCACACAGACGTCATGGCATGCGAGAAGAAAACACACTCAAGCTGGTCAGGAGCCTAGTGGTCAGCCGGGCGACATACAGTCTCCCGTACTACAATCATATCAAAAGTGAAATACAACAGGCGGACGCGATTTTACGCAAAGCGTATAAAACCGCGCTTCGACTACCCCATAACACCTCAACTGAAAAGCTCTTAGCCTTGGGACTGCACAACACGTTCGAGGAATTACGGGAAGCGCAGCATGTTGCCCAAATGCGCAGACTACAGCAGACCCCCACAGGCAGAGTTCTTTTAAAGAAACTGGGCTACACCGAACAAATTCGAGAAATATTGAGAACTAAAACGATCCCCGATGAGTACCGCAGCACGCTCAGGGTGGCACCAATACCAAGAAACATGGACCCGAACCTCCACAAAGACCGAAGAGAGGCAAGGGCCGACCGCTTACAGAAAACACACGCATCCCAGGATACAACAGTGTATGTCGACGCTGCACATATGCCATGACTAGGGAACAAGGCACCAACAACGCAGTGGCAACTGTAGTCAACTCAGAATTACACGAGATTACCAGCGCCTCCCTGCAAGACTGCACGATAGCTGAGGCTGAAGAAGCGGCCGTCGCTCTAGCGGCAGCGGAGGGCTATCGGACTGGGCGGTCACTGACAATTCTTACTGATTCACAAGCAGCCTGCCGCAACTATCTTTGCGGCAGAGTCGGTCACAGAGCGCTCCGCATACTCCGCTCTGCAGACTGCAAGACGCAACAAACACATGCAAAACCACACAAGCCGATCAAACATAAGATCATCTGGGTACCGGGGCACACGGGGGTGGCAGGAAACCAAGAGGCAGACAGGATAGCTCGAGGATATACTAACTACCGAGCATCCAACGTCAACGACCTTGAGGAATCCCTGCCAGTACCTCAGGAATACTCGGCCATACTCAACAACTACAAAGGCAGCAGGATGCGGTACTCACCACCGCACAAATCTTTAAACAAAGAAGAGGCTGTCACATGGAGACAACTTCAAACGGGGTCATATCCAAATCTAAACACACTAAGTAAAATTCACCCCACACTTTACGCACACAATTGTCCGTGGTGCCATGAAAAACCTACACTGTATCACATCACATGGGCTTGTCAAAAAGTCGACATCGTCCCAGTTATACAAAACCCAAGTGTGGAGCAATGGGAGAGTCTGCTCTCCAGCGACTGCCGCGATGACCAGATCGGTTTGATACGGCGAGCTCAGCTGACGGCAGCATCCAGCGGAGCCCTGGAATAGGGGCAACCGACAGTTGCGGATGGACTCATCTGACCACGTCGGATTTATCTGATCTGCAAACAAAATGGTGTTTTGAAAAACTGTGCCAATCCCCCAATGTCTTTTCTTACACGAAATATTAACCTGAAAACTCTCAATCTTTTTCGAAGTCGGGTGGAATGCACAAACTGGACCTCTGTATATGAATGCACAGATGGAAATCTAGCATATGACACGTTTATGACTGTCCTTAAGAATGTTTACGATAGTTGTTTTCATGTGAAAAGAGTAAAGAGTTCAAAAAAAATTCGCAAGCCATGGCTCACAGATGAGTGCCTCGAAATGATACGCGAAAAAGATGAAATGTACTTTCATTTCGTGAAAAGTCGAAATCCTGCAGACTTTTCTGCTTTGAAAAAATACAGAAATAAAGTGACGAAGTTCTCGCGGAAATCTAAGAAAGATTACTACGAACATGTTTTTAATGAGGCATCTGGCCGCAGTGACCTCATATGGCGTGAAATAAATTATTTATTGAAACCAGGTACAAAACAGAATGAGTCTGAAAATCACAATCAACGATCAGCAATTAACTGGTACGCAATTAGCATCTCATTTTAACGAATACTTCACAACTCTTGCAAATAGCAACTATAATGAAAATGCAAAACTCTTTTTAGGTGCACCTAATGCAAACTCTGCTTTTTTTGAACCTATTACACCACAGGAAATTCACTCAGTTTTTATGTCCTGCAAAAACAGCAAAGCACGAGATATAGACGGGCTGGAAATCAGGCCTAATAAGTTGGTTGTCGACCTCCTGGTAGACGTTATTGCCCATATTTTCAATGTGTGTCTAGCCACTGGTGTCTTTCCATTGAACATGCAGAGGGCTAAAGTGACTGTCCTGTACAAATCTGGAAACAAAAATGAGCTTTCGAACTACCGCCCAGTTTCGGTGCTGCCAGTTATCTCAAAGGGATTTGAAAAAGTCATCTGTAAAAGGATTATGTCATTTTGTAATAAGCATAATGTTTTGTCGGAGCGCCAGTTTGGTTTCCGCCAAAATATGTCTACGGAACTGGTTCTTCTAACCCAAAAAGATTTCATTATCAAAGGATTCGAAGAAAGAAAAATAACATTAGGTGTTTACGTTGACTTTTCAAAGGCTTTCGACAGAATTAATCATCAAACTCTTTTCGCTAAATTAGAGCACTACTGTTTTCGTGGCATTGTCCTTGCTCTCCTAAGATCTTATTTAGAAAACAGAAAACAATGCGTTTCTATCGGAGAAGAGCAGTCCACATTACGAAGCATAACATGCGGAGTACCACAGGGCAGTGTCCTCGGACCGGTACTCTTCAATATATACATTAATGATATAACACGGGTATCCCCAGAAGCCTCTTCGGTAATTTATGCAGATGACACGAGCTTTTTCATTCAATGTGACGATACGACGGAACTCGAGAAAATAGGAAATATTACCCTGAATAAATTGTCAGAATGGAGCAAAATTAATTCTTTAGCAATAAACAATAAAAAAACAAAGGCTGTCATTTTCTCGCCATCACAAAAATTTGTTGACCGTAATCTTAATCTCTATTTAGGATCTGAGAAGATAGAAATAACAAAGGAAGTGAAAACGCTCGGTGTCACCTTTCACGAGAACTTGATCTGGGATATCCATGTAGGCTGTGTGATTAAATGTCTGGCCAGGGCTTGCGGGATACTTTGCCGATTTAGACAAGTTCTTCCACTCAAAATAAAGCTGCTACTTTATAATGCTATTTTCAATCCTCACCTAAACTATTGTAATCTTGTATGGGGAACTACATCACTAACGAACATCAACAAACTCCTTCTTTTACAAAAAAGAGCTCTCCGTCACATAGCAGATGTTCCATACGACGCTCACACAAGTGACCTGTTCCCCTTAGTTGGTGTTGTTCCTGTGACACATATGTACGAGCTGAATGCCCTATTAAAATACAAATATTCCCTGAAATTTAATCGGATGCCTTTTCTACGATTATGCAATTTAACAAAACCACCCGAGGTGCCGTACAATATAAGAACAAGAGAAGTATGGTTGGTGCCGTTTTCCCGCACGAATCATGGTCACAACAGACTACAATACATTATGCCTACTTTACTTAATAACTATCATAATTCAAACACGGACATCCACACACTATCGAAACAACACCTTAAGTGTTTGTTCACTCACAATTTAGGGAGGTAACGTCAATGTTTTGAAATCTTGTTTTATTATTGCAGCCTTTTGTGCACGTATTTTTAATGGTGGCTGCATTACACTGTCTGTGGTAAAACTGTGGTCTGTGCTTCTATGCCTGCAAATGTAGCAGGTAATGTTTTTAGTCCTGTATAGCCATATATCAATTTCGCCGTTAGATGTTCTTCAGTGTGCAAAATATTGGTGATTAAGTATTAGTATTCGTCTTATTGAATCCATGTCTATCAGTTACATTGAACCGGTATTATTACTTTTTACTAATATGCAGCATTTTTGTTTGGAATTACTATGTATATTATGTATTTTGTGTTTACTATATATTTTGTGTTTACAGTTTCTATGTATACTGCATGCTCTTATCTTCGTACAATTTTAATCGCAGCTTTGTATTATTTCTGCTGTTATCCGTTGCCAAGAGAAAACAAGGGGTAAGAACCGTTGTCAAGCTGCTCGAGAAGCAGCTTTTTGTTCTTATCCTTGCATTTATTTCTGTATTGAAAGAAATGCTAAATAAATTGATTTGATTTGATTTGATTTGATTTGAAAAAAAGCACTTGTGCTAGAGCCAAATAAAGTTATCCTATCCAATCCTATCCTAGACATCTGCCTAGCGGCCGCGTTGCACCTATCTACCCAGTTCGCGTCCCTGAGTTGCGCCGCGTATTCCGCCGCCTCGCCGCGATACAAGCTCTTAGCTTTCGGTTATTCTCCTGTGTCATCTTTTGACCATGCTTCGTCTGGCTGCCCAGAGGTAGAGGAGGTGGGTGTCCGCGTCCGCCACCGTCTCTGAGAACTTTACCTGCGTCTGCGTCGAACGCAGGTTGGTCAGTAGCTGTTTCTCCAGGCTTTATATCCCTGCTCCTGAATGGAGCTTACCTCGTATTCCTACTGGTGTGGCACCACAGGGACAGGGACAGAGACAGAGTGACAACAACACAAGTGCTCACTAACAACTGTCAAAGTTTATTAAAAGCACAAAAAATATATAGACGAAACCTATGGTTAAATGCACAGTCATAACATGGTTACAAGGGTTACAAGCAAGAACACGCGTTAAATCCCAACGAATCTATCTGTTATCATGGTTTAGTGTTCTTTGAAGATAATCAACCTCGGCGTCAAGCAGTAGCAAGGATGGCAAACTCACGCATACATCTGCCGACTTTTTTATGCAGAAGGCCTCCATAATCTCCCGGGAAGTCTTATCTTTGTGCTTCCAGAGAACGCGCGTTTCCTTGAATTTCCGTATTCCTTTCCGTTTCCGTATTCCTTTCTGAATTTCGTCCATTCCGGCAGCATAGTGTGCCCCGTCGGTCTAGTAAGGGGTTTTGTACGGATCGTTATGTTGATGAGGCAGTGGTCACTACCGAGGGTTTCCTCCGTATTCGTCCACTCCTCTCGGCTCGCGTTTTTCGTGAAGGTTAAGTCGGGGCACGTGTCCCTCTGCACCGAGTTCCCTATCCGCGTGGGGCACGACGGGTCGGTGTGTAGGGTTAGGTCTTGCGCGGACACCGCCTCCGCTAGCTTCCGTCCTCGTATGTCCTCTGGATGATAGCCCCATGAGGGGCTCTGCGCGTTGAAATCTACCATTACTAGTAGCAGGTCCAGTCCCGCTTCCCTGATAGCTCTGCTCAGGAGTGTGGATAAAGTTACGTTTTTTGCTTGAGGTGGGCACCACACGCTCAGGATGTGGAACGGCAAATCCTCCTTCTTGGTTGGCAGGAGAGCCACCATCACGTTCGAAAATCTGGTTTGTGATTCCAGATCTACCAAATTTGCAGTGAAATTTTTGTGCACGAAGATGCAGGTTAGGTGGTCGAGTTTCAACGTTTTGTAGTTTGTGATGCTCACGTTCCCGCCAGGTTCTTGTACTGCCACTACTGCCGGAGTATGCTAGTACGTAGACAGGTGCATCCTCAGGTCCGCTCTCATAGTTCTCGATTTCAAGTCTTGACTCTTCCACTATGTTAATGTTAAGGGATTCTCTTTAGTTTGTCTCCCATGTTGTATTTGGATATTGTTTTTTTTCTGGAGGGGAAATTGCTGCTGCTGCTCGTCCTCCTCGTCCTCGCTGATCACCCTACGCATCCTGTAGGCTCGGGGATTCTGGAGTATCCTCGTGTTAGCGTATTTGCGAACCGTCATCGCTTTCGCTATCAGTTGTGAGACTATGTTGGGTACGGATTCGTGGACCTTTCTGATCATAGCTTCTAGTTTTTTTTCCAGACTAGGTTCCGCGTCGCTTTCCATCGCCTCCTCTTGCTGATGTGGCTGGGGTTTAGCTAGCGCACTTTCTAGTTTGCTTCTTAGCACCTCGATCTGCGCTTTTAGAGCTGCTATCTGGTTTCGTACCTCTATTTCTACTGGGTTAGGTGCGGGTGGAGAGGAAGGTTTGGGAGGAGGAGGAGAAAGGGGGGGAGAGGCAGTCCCACTCGCCTGCTGCTTTCTGGTCTATGCTGCCCAATTCATCTTCTGCTTGTGGCGATCAGAAGTCAACTCCCTGTTAGGGGGGGGCAGAAGCTCCCGCTGCCTCCCTTCTTTGTCGTGTTGTTTTTTTCTTCTGCCTCCTTTTTTTCTCCTGATTGATGGGTTGTTGCTGCGCATTCCTGCGGAATTTCGCCGTGCAACCTTTTGAGTTCGTTGCGTGTTCGCCGCCAAATTGTGCACATTTTGGTTTGCACTGGTGAGGGGTGCGCCCGCCTCCACAAACAGGGGTTGCGTTCCGCAGAGTCCGCAGTTTTCTTGCCTCTGTGTCGGGCAGGTATATGGCGTATGCCCCACCATGCCGCACAGGTTACAGGCTGGTATGGTGCGGCGGTACGTTACTACCGGTATGACTTGCGTGTTGTACAGTGCAGCTCTGGGCTTGTACTTGCCTTTGAGGGTGGTTCTGGCTTTGTTCCAAGTTCCGAACTTTCAGATCTCCAGGTTGGTGCTCTCTCCGCGAAAGTTTTAAACCTTCCCTCGCACGGACTCGGCGGTTTCCGGATTGGCCACTGTGATGACTCAGTGTACGACGTTGTCTTCGCTCTGTTTTAAGTGCCCGTACAGATGGAGGTCTGCTCCTCCTTGGCTCGGATCGCAAAGTCCCCGACCAGTTTGTCTGCCGCGTGGATGCTCGACGTGCCCACAATGATCAGGTTTTGGTCTGGGGATATTGTGAAGTAAAAGTTGTCCGCTTCAGCCTCCCCGACTCGCTGTCGTAGGGCTAGGCCTAGCTCGCCGTGTTGGAAGCTCTTCAAGCTTGTCGCCGTCAGTGGTTTGATGATTAACACCCGATTGTCTGGTCCGAATCTGCACAGAAACTTGGGTTTCCATGCAGCTTTCACTTGCATTGGGCCTCCGGCTGCGCGCTCGTCGGATGCCTTGCCGGGTTGCGCATGTTGCCCTCCGTGAGCTGACGTGGCCTTCCCTTGCGCGCAGGTTTGGAGCCTCTGGGCTCTCCTTTCAAAAGCCCGGATCACATTTTTGTTGCAGGCTTGGTCCCGGCTGGTCTGCGGCACCGTTGTCCATGCCATGCCTTCCGGGTCGTAGCCGCGTTGCTGGTTTGCGCTTGCCATGTTGGCCGGGAGCGGCCTCCTCCTCGCCGAAAGCCGGCGTTCAGCCGTGAGGCTGCACCGTTGCGCTATGATGGATGGGAGGAAAAGTGCTCCGAAAAGTCGACAAATCGGCCCACCGGGTTGGGAGTGGTTTCCCTGCGTGCCAGATGACTTGCTAATCCTGTCACGTCCAAAATTGCTGGGATCCAAGGCGTTCGTCCGCCGCGACGGTCGAAAACTGCCGGAGCCGATGTTCCATGCGTCCGCTCGCTACGCGCGCTGGTAGCACCCCCCACATCACATGTGTTATTTTCCTAGCGTTGTGCGTTCCAGAGCTGGGGCGTATCTGTTACTGTCAGCGTATTCGTTTCGGCGGACGCGGTTGTTGCGACGGGCGTTTGTTCTTTCACACTTTCTACTCATATCTTTCAACTCTCTCCTATCTGCACGAGGAAGCGGATGTGACTCAGCTCGAGCCAGTCGACTGGCCCGTGCAATTTCCTTTTCATTCTTCTTTCAGTCGCAACAACCAAAACAACCACGGGGTAAAAATACCACAGTGAAAATATTAACCTAAGCTCAGAATAAAAAATTGATGGCGACACTTAAGCTCTGCCTTAAGGGTATGACGCGAAAGCGTAGTCGGGATATTCCCATATATGTAGGAGATCATTCCCTACTCTACATTAATCCCTGGGAGTCTCCATATCTCTCCTGGTGCTGTGGTGCTGTGGTGCAGTGGTTAAGCAATGCGCTGCTGCCCTGCGATGACAGGGGTTGCCAGCGGTGGGCCTTGTGTGGTCCAAGTTTTTCTTCCTGAGCGGCCAATCATTATTTAATTCCCACCTGCCACGGTGGGCAGTTTGTGATGACGCCGCAGGGTTACGTGTCCTATGTTGCCCATCTAGGTTGCTTATCCTCGGTTGGCTGCCTGGGCCACTCAACGCCATCCTGTTAATCGCTCACTATGCCCACAACTCGAACGCCGTTCTTTTTTTTTTTTTGGGGGGGGGGGGGGGCCTTCAACACTATCGCATTTGTATGAAGGTACGACTGATTTCCGCAGTGCTTTACGCACTGTGAAGCGACACGAAGCGAGTCCACAGCACCACAGCTTTGACGGTCGCATTTCTCGAACGCGCGAAGCGCTGTTTCACACCGTCACAGGAAACGTCATTACAACGGGGGAAAAATTACAGGGCTATGCTGGCACATCCCCACGTTAACTATTACCGTGAAAAACTTGAAAGTGCTCATGTACCAGCGAAGAAAGTTACCACTCTCTTGTACTCCAGGCGGCTTAGGCCACTTTTCGTATCCTATATACTTGTGGTGCGTTGCCTCTAGAAATTGTGCACTAAAAAAGGCTCACGCTAATTCTTCCTATAATGCTGATCGTCACCCAAACTGGGTATGTATAATCTGGGTTCCACTGCAGTCGTAAACTGAATGCAAAACTTCACGCAGACTCTGCTCCAAATTCAGATAAAACATTGTACCTAGTACCACATCTGTTTATATGTAAAAGCCATAATTCAAGGAGGTGCACTGAATCGATGGCAAATTAAAATCCCCTGTCATCAGAACATATTTTCCGGCTAATCCTTGGAGGCGGTCGCATAAGCCATCCATAAAAAAATCATCAGCGTCCGGAGGGCGGTATACTGTGCACAGAAAAATTATGACTCCTAAAAGGCCAATTTTCTCAATCAAGCTTTCGTGTTGAGCTACTTATTCACAGATGGTAACATCAATATGCGCCTTCGTAGCAATCGCGACGCCGCAAATAGGGTGCATCAGTGCAGTGTCCATAACTGAGGGCAAGAGAAATTGTGCGACTTCTTCCGCACCTTGGTTGAAGCCTGTCACCACAGCATCTGTGCAGTCACTGCAGCCTAGTCGTTGGCAGCGCAGGTGGCGTAACCATGGCGCAAACAACTTAACCAGAAACATTTCCTGGCGTAGCCCTAACTTGTTACCCGTAACCAGCGTATTCGCTGCTGTTTTGAGCGATCTTCTGAACGAGAAGTAAAATTTATATCGCCTTAAATAAAGGCGAGAAAAACCTTCAGGTGTGTAGTGTTGATGCGACCGTTATTCCAATTAGGCGCTTTGTCATTGCTATTTGGCGCGTTGCCGGCATAGTTAGCAGCAGCTAGGCCGAAATTGCAACCTTTCTTTCTTAAGATAACAAAGGTTGCAGCGCGACCTTATATAAACGAAAAGCTCACTTTTCATTCCTGTGAAGCCCCATTAAGAGACAGACTGCTAAGAAGAGCCTAAACCACTAGATAGGGGGTCGATATGGTGTAAATGTGTTGTTTTCAGCACCATGCAAGCTTGCAAAAATTTGCTCCATGATGAACAGACGACCCCGAAGATGCGCTATCAAACATCAGATACGGTTCACTGAATGCAAATCCGAAGTCGTATATCGCGTACCGCTCAGATGTGGATCCGCCTACATTGGCCAGACTGGCCGGTGTTTCAACGAGAGAGCTAGCGAGCACAGAAGAACAATTAAAAACAATGACAGGGGGCAACCTGCCGGATCACTGTAGGGAATGCAGAGATTGCGGACCGATGCTCGAACAGGCAACGTTTATCGGCAGAGGCAGGGAAAGGTTTGAAAGAGAATTATAGAAGCATATCATATACAGAAAGCTGGGTCCAATTGCATTAGCACTTCATCGATTAAACTCTGCCGCCAGGAGCTGGGTTTCTTAGACGGCCACGTGTAGTTCTAGATTCTGCTTTTTATGTTCTTGTGGCTTTTTTCTGCCGATGGTGTTTCAAATGTGAATTCAAACCATGAATATGTGTTTTTTCTGCTTCCGGTTTGTGGTTGATATGGCTTGCCTTATAAAAGAGGGTGTTTCAGCAATAAACTCAGTTGGTAGTTGGCGCTCTTCTGCACTATATCAGTCCTGAGGTGAGGAACGACCTGAAGGCTGTCTTCGTACATTGCTTACTATTAGCTCTTATTCTGTGCAAGGTAATATGGTTCAACTGCAGCGTTTTCTTTGCGTTATCTTAAACTTTTTTAAGTGCAGTTTGCAACCAGTAAAATGTACTTTTCTTAGATGTGAACTACAAATAACCTCCAAGGTGGAAATGATACTCAGTGAGACAAAAAGTGCTGTTGAACGTTCTTAAATCGTGTACAGTAGAAACAAATAGCAAGCAGAGCGGGAAAAAAGCGCTGAGATCGTTTCTGATGTTGCGAATGTTATAGCGGCTGTTGAATGTCAACAAAATCTAATACATTTTTTGACATTTTTCTGCTGCCGCCTCTTCAGCTAATAAAATAATCATCAATTTGATGTTAGAAAGTGGTGTATTGCCAAATGATCTGAAGACAGCGCGTGTACGCCCTGTTTATAATGGAGGAGATAG
Source organism: Amblyomma mixtum (assembly GCF_055824585.1). Lineage (NCBI taxonomy): Eukaryota > Metazoa > Arthropoda > Arachnida > Ixodida > Ixodidae > Amblyomma > Amblyomma mixtum. Next base: position 118,677,378 of record NC_143018.1, read on the forward strand.
AAATGAAATTTCCAATTACCGCCCAATCTCTGTTTTGCCGGTACTATCTAAAGTATTTGAAAGTGTCATAAACTGTAGGCTAAAAGCATTTTTTTTTTTCAAAGTATAATGTCATAACTCCCTCTCAGTATGGATTCATGAAAGGATATATAATCTACAGAACAAGCATTTTTAACCGCCAAATACAGAATCATTGGAAATAATGAACACCGTTGATATACATTGGGACTATTTTTAGACTTTCGCAAAGCATTTGACTGTGTTCAACACGACATCCTTCTGCGAAAGCTATCTGTCTATGGTGTGAGAGGAATAGATTCTAATCTGCTGATGAGTTATTTAAGTAATAAATGACAGCATGTCGTGCTGAATAGTATCTTTTCTGACAAACTAGTTCTCATCCAGGGTGTTCCTCAGGGATCGATATTAGGACCTCTCTTGTTTATTATACACGTTAATGATATCTCTCTGATACCAGAATCCCCTGACCTTGTAATGTATGCAGATGACACCAATGTATTCTTCACAGACCGTTCGCTGCACTCTTTAGAACAATTGCTAAATTCTTATCTAAGGAAGTTGCCTATTTGGCTACAGATTAATAAACTCACTTTAAATCTTTCTAAATCGAACTACATTATATTGCGAGCAATTAATACTCTTGAAAGGTATGTTTTAAATGTCAGACACGAAAATAAACAACTACAACAAGTGCCTGACCAAAAATTTTTTGGTGTTTGGTTTAATGAAACTCTTTCTTGGAACACTCATATTGCCAGTCTAGTTAAAGATGTAAGTAAAGTAGCAGAGTGCCTGTATAAGATCACCGGTTTAGCTCCTGTCTCTGTCAGCCGTCTATTATACTATGCACTGTTTCATTCGCGACTCTCATACTGCATTCTTATTTGGGGTATAACAACGCATAAAAACCTAAACCGGCTCATTGTCGTTCAAAAGAGGACACTAAGAGCAATTGAAGGATACTACGGAAACCCATAATATCTCCATACTGCACCGCTTTTCCAGACGCACAGTATGCATATAGCCAATCAGATTTATCACTTCGTTTGTTACAGTATATCCATCAGCAGAAATTACATGTAGACATTCCTGATAACAACTCAGTAGGATACGACCTTCGAATCCACAGAAAGTTTATTCCTAAAGTTGGAACAAACTATGGCAAACAAACACTAATTTAACAAGTTCTCTTTCTTCTCAATGGGTTCAAACAGGACATTGACTGTTCTGTCAGCAATGCTACATTGAAAAGAAACATTAAACAATACCTAATTGCCAACAGTGTTGAATTTTGTTCCCTCTAAAACTTGCTTCGGATAACTTTGTTCGTGGATGACAGTAGGGCCCCGATCCACCCACGTCTGGAGTTTATTATTGCATGCATGCAATTGGTCTTGCTTGTATATTTAATTGTGGTTATGTTGGTCATTTGACTCTCGCTGTATAGTTTGTGTTCTGGTGGTGGTGGTGGAGAAAAACTTTAATTTGCAAAGAGAGTTTGAGGGTCAAGAAACCCTGCTACATGGTCGGTATCCTTAGTCCGGGACAACGCACGACGAGGCCCCGTCTCGCGCCCGCTTTACTAGAGCCCTTTGAGACTCCAGCGTGGAGCAGTTGAGGAGGGCAGTCTCCCATGCCTCTCGGGTGGGGGTGGGGGAAGGGGGAAGGTGAGCATTCCGAGTACATGCCCACACCATGTGAAAGATATCGCAGATCTCTCCACAGTACGGGCAGCGCCCATCTGGGTTCGGATCGAAGTGTTTTGCTATGGCAGGACAGAGAAGAGTTCCTGTCTGCAGGCGCCGCAGAGTTCGCTCCTCCGCCTTACTCAGCCCCTTGGCAGCTACTGGGTAGAGACGGTGGCTGTGACAATAATGAATTAGGATTTCGCGGAACCGCAGAAGCGGTTTATGAGCTTCTGAGCCAGGAGAGCTAGGATGAGGAGCCCGGTGTGTGAGCGCTCGGGCGGCCGCATCAGCGGCCTCATTGCCTCGTAGACCCTGGTGGCCAGGAGCCCAGATCACTTTTGTGCGAGTTGGATCGGCGGGAGCGCGTCTTAGAATTTGGGAGGCAAGAGTCAGCTGTGTCCTGAGAGAGAGAGGTGAGAGAGCTGAGAGAGAGAGCTGAGAGAGGTGTGTTCTGGCAGCTCTTGCGTGTGTACATTTCTACTCATGTATGTACTAATTGTGCCGTAATGTATGCTTTGCTTCTATTATTGCACCCGTCTTCTCTGTCGAACTGTTAGGGTGCCGAGGCCTCATCAGGCTTTTCAGCCTTTTGTCTCGGACGCCTCCTTCTGTAGAAACAAAACAATAAAGAAAGAAAAGTACATTCGGCATCTGTTCGTAAGAGCGCACAATTAAATTCACTTCACTGTAACCCTGCTTTGTTCTTTTTCAGGGCTCATTGGCTCTGAAAAGAATCGCTGATTTCTGCACGGCTGAAGAACATCCGAGAAGGGACATTTCCGACACGCTTATTCCTAGGAAAAACGGTAACCAGCAGCAGTTTACTCGCAGCTCACCTAAAGCTGTCTCCTTTTTTTATTGAATTATAACATTGCAGTCTTCCATAGAGCGCACCACGTAAGCAGCATCTAAAGCCTTCGTTTTTGTTTGAGGCGTGCATGTAGCACATATTAGACATATCGGGACAGAAAAATAATTATTTATTCACTTTTATTTATTCACACATACTGCAGCCTCGGCGAGGCTATTGCAGGAGTGGAGTAAAATACAAAGAAACAACAATGCAAAGAGCAATGCAAAGAAATAAAGAAAGCAATCATACGGCTTTAGGAGAAGGCTCGCAAGAATTCTTCTAATGATAATGAACGAATGCTGCCTACTAAGGAATTCCAAAGTTCAAAGATACGAGGTAAAAGCTGTACAGTGGTGAGCAGCGTTGTCTAGAGCGCTCGGGCGGTGCACTTCCTTGCAAACAAATCCAGATTTTGTGGCAGCCTCTAGGGTCCAGCTGCAACGCTTGCACGGAAGTAGCGCCAGATAGCCTCGTAAACAAAGCAGGCACGAAAACTTTGCCCTGTAATGAGGGGCTGCTCTCTAATTTCGGTTTTTGTTACCAAGTGCGCACTGCTCAAGCGCTCTAGACAAGGCTGCTCACCACTGTACTTGAAGTTAGTGCAGGCATAAAATGGTGAAATGATGGACGTGGAGGCTCCTTGGCGAGGATAGTTTTGAAGATATCAAATAATTATCTAGCGAAAAAAAATTAGGTGAACTGAATAAACTGCACACGAATTTGAAGCGTACATGACGACGACATGCGTCCAGAGTAGTGAGGCCTAGTTGCGGAAGTGGACGGAGAAAACTTCATGTCAAATCTTCTGTAAAGAAAGCTTAAGGCCTTCTTTTGCACAGATTATAGTTTGTTTCATCTGGCACTGCTTCTACGGATTCCAAATAACACAAGAATATTCAATGATAGGGCGAATGAGTGTTATATGCATTAAGAGGTGGGTTTCTTGAGGAGCAGCACCAAAGGTGTAATGTAAGTACCCTAGTGTTTTAAGGGCCTTATTACAGATGACAACACTGGTTAGACTGCGCCATGTCGTGTGTTAGCCGAATACTGCGATATCTATATTCATACACTCTGTGTAAATTGACTGCATTATATAAATATGTGAAGAAGGAAGGGCGCAGACGTCGCGAAAATGACATACAGACGGTCTTAGAAAAGTTAATACTCATTTGACCCGTTTTGGACCAACGTCAGAAATTAGTGAATGAATTCTTAAGGGTAACATGATCAGCTAGTGATTTGCCTGTTTGATATAAAACACATTCATCGTCATAATTGCGCATATTTACTGAAGCGTAAAGTGGCAGATCATCAATGTACAGGAGGAACAGAAGAGGAGATAGTACAGAACCATGGGAAACCCCAGATGAAATAATTGAAGATGAGTCGGTGGAGCTGAAGCGTACGTATTGGGAGCGCTGGGAAAGAAAATACAATATCCAGTTCACTAAGAACAAAGTTTTTTTTGTTATATCGGACTGCTACCATAAGCCCTACCCTACCATAAGCTTGCCGTCCCGGTTAGCTCAGTTGGTAGAGCGACTGCTCCGGTGAAGCGGTGGTCCCGGGTTCGATTCCCGGACCAAGACGAATTTTTCTTTAACTACGAAGTTTCTGAGAAAGCTGTATAGCTTTCCTTTGTAGCCGTATGGCTGCGCTTGGGTGGATGTCAATGAGTAATTACTCCCTTATTACAAATTTACTCCACCTTGGGGGATTCCCCTAAACATTCGAGTGGACTATACTGCAGAAATAATTTCCCTTGTGATTCTCTTTACCGGAAATTCCACCACCGAGCCTTCTTTGCATCTCCACAGTGACGATCCGAGGTTCTCAGGGCACGCTGAACCCCCTACAACGGTAGTTAACGAGAATATGCCAAGGAGTTTTCCTGTGAACACTTCGGAGTAAAAAGGAAGAAAACATACCGCGTGGACATGCAGACCTTTCCTTTTCTTGCGACGCGAGCTGTTTATGGGACACGTCCCGCTATACTGGTGACTGGTATCCCTGCTAACAACGCCAGGATATGCGAAAGACGCCGTATTTTCGCAATGTGCCACATATTGCAGAAGAGGGCAAATACGGGCTGGTTGGTACATGTTTTACGAATAAAAGATATACAGAACAAATGCAAAAGATATAGAGAACAAGTCTCGCAGAAACCATCTTGCTGTGCACTGTGCTGAGTGTGAAGATTGCGAAGCGCACCTCAATGGGACCACTATCATCGCCCGTTATAAAGATGAGACCACAAGGCTCATTTCGGAGGCTTGCCATATCTGAAAGCTCGGTAACACCTGTATCAGCAGCCCGTCGATAAATCTACTATCGAAGGAACTTGCGTATCTTAATCAGTGACGTGCCTTTTTTTAATCAAGTTGTGTGGATGTGCGGTATCTTTCTCTCATGCTTATTTTTTGTTTTTACTCGTGCCATTTCATTTATATGCTGCCTCACCTGCAGCAATAAACCATTTGGTTGTTAGTCAGCGCTGGTGTTTTGCCCTTCTCTTGTCCCTCGTCTTTGATTGCGCTGTTTTCCCAATTCGTAACACATGTTGCACTTCTTGCGACAATATTACGATAAAAGGAAAACACGAAAGAAGAGGTGGGTCAAGGGTCATCTTTGTAATGGTGTTCTATTTGACGTATGCGAAACCCTACGAACTCAAAACCACGTCATTGTACGCTCACTATAGCAAGATCCTTAAGTGCAACGACAATTCCCCTTTGTGCACAAGTAAAGACCGGAGTTGGTTTATTAGGGTTTAACGGCCCGAAGCGGCTAAGACTATGAGGGACGTCGTAGTGAAGGGCTCCGGAAATTTTGACCACCTGGGGTTCTTTAACGTGCACTGACATCGCACAGTACATGGGCCTCTAGAATTTTACCTCCATCAAAATTCAGCTGCCACGGCCGGGTCTTTCGGGCCAGCAGCCGAGCGCCGTAACCACTGAGCCACCGCGGCGGGCACAAGTAAAGATCTATTATCTAAGTCATTTATAACCGGTCCTTACAATACGACAGGCCTGCAATACTCCACGGGTACCTTTGCTTCTATGAACAAATCTAATATATATGTAGGCTGCTGTCAGCATGCGAAGAACCACACGGTTCACACAACAAGCCGGCAGACTGGTTCCGGGGTAACTCTTCGAAGCATCTAGTTCACTGCAGTTGATTGGCAGCGCTTGTCCTGTCCGTTCCTAGCTGCATCTTTTTATTCCGTTTGGTCACATTCAGTTATTGAAACTTCGCCAGGTGAGGAAATATCAGTCGCACCCCATAGACCCGGTTCGAAGCCTCGACAGAGGGCTTGAGATATAGAGGAAAGGAAAGGCGCGCTGCATGCAGGAAGCTTTCGAGAACCTATACTTGAATCCAAACCGGTTCCTTTCTTGTTTCACTGATTTCTGAAGAAAAACCTGATCCATAAAGACGATCGCTATAATGGTTGGCCACATATGCGGTGGTTGGCTGCGTTGTCCACTGCATTCCGACCCAGCGAAGGTGACTCCTGATAAAGACGATGATTGCTCGTGTCGTGATCGCTGCCGCCGTGCTTTTTTCCTTTCAAGAGTAAAGCTCGCAGAAGAAAAAGTTTTCAAGTTTGAGGCAATCCTGCTTGCCTCCGACCCGGAGTGAACGCTATCCCATCTACAAGATTTTTTTTTCGCACACTTACCATAAAGGCATAATTTGGGTCCACTGTATATTAGAGGAAATCATGTAAGGTATTTTCGTGAAGGAACCGTAGAAGGCTCCTGCTCTCTTTGTTGTCGTTCAGCCAATACTACTGTTTCCCTCTTCACAATCGATGTCCTTTTCCCCATGAGAATTGCAGTCAGCAGTAAATTCTGTAAAAGTAAGCAGTGCGTGAGACGAAATGCGTAAACTTTTCTTACCAGGAAACTAACAAAGAAATGGCAGTCAACTTCGGATGATGAAATCAAGAACAAACTGCACCTGGTAAAGCCGATCCTTGGCGAATAGAAATGGTGTAAACACGAAGAACGCGTTATTGATGTGCTCTTACGTAGCCTTCGCTTCGGACATGCGCATCTCACACACAACTTCACACTCATGAAACAAGCTATCCTCTTCATAAAAGTGGCTAAGTTTGGTCTATTGGGGTTTAACATCCCAAAGCGACACTTGCTATGAGGGACGCCGTAGTGAAGGGCTCCGAAAGTTTCGACCACCTAGGGTTCTCTAACGTACACGGACATTGCAGAGTGCATGGGCCTCTAGAATTTCGCCTCCATCGAAATTCGGCCGCCGCGGCCGGGATCGAACCCACGTGTTTCGGGCTAGCAGCCGAGCGCCGCAACCACTAAGCCACCGCGGCGGGGCAAAAGTGCCTAAGTCGTCACCGTAAATCACCTTTTGTTTTTATGCAGAAAACTAGAAACACTAAAAAAAAGTATTTCCTAGTATTTTACAATCACATCCCTTTCCATCCTGGCTTGACTTTAGAACAGAGTGCAATTATAGACTCATCGTGAGTAGTTATATTCTTAAAAGAGAGAAGTGTCATCAGAAAATCCTATTTTTTTAAGAACTAGTGCGCCAGCACAGCAGTGAGATCTTACCAACCCCGTGTCCGGCGCGTGATAGCCTCACCTCCTTAGGCGCCATAACACACACACACACGCACACACGCACACACGCACACACACGCGCGCACACACGCGCGCACACGCACGCGCACACGCACGCGCACGCGCACGCGCACGCGCACACACGCACGCACACACACGCACGCACACACACACGCACACACACACACGCGCGCGCGCGCGCACGGGCACGGGCACGAGCACGGGCACGCACACGCACACGCACGCACGCACGCACGCACGCACTTTATATCCTGTACCCACTTCATTTGATTGTACACCGGAAAGCTCAGCCGGAAACGCAGGGGAAACAAGAACTGTTCCTTTTTCATTAGGCAACCAAAACATCTGACAGGACCGAAGATTCATGAGTAGCTCCGCATACAGAGCACATAACTGCAGAACTTTGATCGCATTTCATTCTACTCGTTCTAAGAAAGACATCGAAATTATGTACTTGAATTTCACAATACCCTGATGTTTATTTTATTAACTCGCAGGTACCGTGACAATGAGGAAATGCACTTTTACTTGGCCTCTGGCAGTCGATGGTAAGGCGGAAGCGCAACTGGTCAACATCAGCTTAGATGTCGAGCCGGGCTCCCTCATCGGCGTCGTAGGCTTCGTTGGAAGCGGCAAGTCCTCGCTGCTCGCTGCCATTCTGGGGGACATGCACCTCGACGAAGGACACGTCGCATGCACGGTGGGTACCTGGAGAAGGAAAAGTGACCAGACCACAAACTGCGACAACTCCGCTTGTAGGCGCTCTCAACGTGTTGTAAAGTTGCAGCAAAGCACAAGGTTTATCAGGATTTATAGGCGGCTCACAGCCCGTAGTTTGTACTGTGCGCAGCAGGTGGCGGGAATACAAATAACGTCCTTTCTGGCTGTCATCTTTTTTTTTTTAATATTATAAGCCCTCTGCGGGCTGTTACAGTGTGGGGAAAAATGCAGAAGAAAAGTATCTTATATAGAAGGAAGGCCCATGATACAGAAGAAATGCACAGCAGAGTCAGAAGCACAATTCAGGTTTTTTCTCAAAATTCTAAGCTTTATTGGTGTTGTGAAAAACATGCGGATCCACGTTAATATATTAAACGCTGGTTTTCGGGAGGAACGAGTACTTGAAGCGGTCAACTGTAGGTGGTTACGGCATAAAGAATGGATGGTTAGTAAGGCAAGATAATCTGCCTGATGGCCGGATATACAGAATAGAGTCTAAATTTAAGTTATTTTTATGACGCCTGTAAAGTGCTGGGGTCGCCACCTATCGGCTTACCAGTGGCGCCTCCTTAGCTTACGCCAAGCCGTGGGGCGCTCTGAATAAAGCAGTTTGTGTTCTCTTCTGGAGCGCCGTGGCTGCCTCGCTCTCTCCCAGCTTTCATGGCTGGTGGTCCCCTCGCGGCACGACAGGATGGGAACGCCTACAAAACATAAAGAAACTTGAGACGGGTTGTTTTTCTGCGTGTTACCAGTTTAGGAAGTTGAGCTTCAGTTCGTAGAGCTGTCACTGAGTGTGTTCGCCGGAAAGCGGAGAATAAAAGTGTGAAAACTAAACTTTGCCCTTTCACACATTTATTGATCTGGAATTAGTAATGTGGGTCAAATATTACGCTTGTATACTATAACTGTGCTCTCACTACGCTCTTTTATGCTTGAAGCTTCGCATCTGGTGTTGCATGCTTTAAATTTTGTTTTACAAAGCCGAATTTTCGTTCAGCTAAACCGCATGTATTACGATGTAATCACACCAGTATAAACTTTCAGTAATTGCGGCGCCTGAATAATTTAACTTTCAACAGTTTTGGATCAGAATTCTGTCAGTACTATACGGGAAAAGTATCGGGAATTTTCTATTAGTTGCACTCATGGCGACAAATTTACTTAGGTTAATTTTTATGTCTTTCATACACCAGATACATTTTTGAAGCAGCGATTTAACTGCACTTGATCATCAACATTTCTTACAAGAGAGAACAAAGGCAGTCATCTACGAACAGTCGGACGTCCGCTTGGCTCTATATAACTTCTGCAATATCATTGATGTAGAGCCTGAATAATACAGGTCCCAGAATAGAAACCTAGGGAACCCCGGGCGAGACAAGCAACTTGGATGCGCATTCGCCGTCTATTTAAACTAATTGTTCGCTATCAGAAACATAAGTTCGAACCTAACTGCCAATAACAGCATTCGTGTTCAGTACCAAGGGCTAGTCCGAGCGAATCTCGTGTCTCTTCTCAAAAGATGGCTTGGTGCGAATGGCAACTGTGTTTATGAAGCGAGAGGCAGGGAAGTAGAGAAAGGTTGTAACGTGTCGGAGTAAGAATCCAGTAGTAAGAACCTCTGGCTCCGGACATACCGCCATTGGAAAGCGTACCTGGCAACGTTTAGCGCTTGAAGTTTATCCAGTTAAGCTAGCCTAGCAGTGCTGCTCGAGGTACTAGCGAGTTATAAATGGGATGTCATAGGGATTAGTGAGGTTATGAGGAGCGATGAGGCGCATACAGTACGAGAACTAGGTGTGAGATTCCTCATCAATGAGCATAGAGCTGGCCACAGAGAGGAGTTCTATCTATAGTATTAACGAGAGGGTGGCAGTTATCGTAATTAGACTTAATAAGAGGTACAAGCTGAAGGTGGTGCAGGCCTACGCGCATTCTAATTCGCTTTACGTATTCTACTTGTGCAATTTATTTCGGCAAGAATATTAGAAAGACAAGGTTGTGTATGGCGTGACTGGCGCGGACAAGCTATCTCGTGCCTATCATTTTACAGCAACCACCAAGAACGAAGTCGAGTGTGACGCGACTGCCTCGGCAATCGAGAGATCACGCGTGGCAGCGCGAAGGTGGCGCTGCAGAAAGGTTTGCGCTGGGTATGGAAGAATACTTCACACAGCAACACAGCACACGCCACTAGCTGGGACCGACCCTCCAAAAGTAGTCCACTGGTCACTGCGGGAAATATGAATCACTGTCCACGCAGAGCTCGAGCCTGGCTCCTACTTCTCTGCTTTTACGAGAGGGACAGAATACTTATACCATAAGTGCCTCAGAAAAAGTGGAAATGCGCGAGTGCTATAGGTGTGCTAATTCTTAGTGTACGTGCGTGCTACTTTTTTCTCTATATAGAAGCTACAAAAATGAGGACACCGTAGTGAGCACATCGCTGAAGCATAAAAATGATGTTCTCCTTTTCAGGGCAGCATAGCTTTCGTTCCACAACTGCCAGCCGTGCACAACATGACGATCAGAGACAACATCCTCTACGGCAGGCCCATGCAGCCGGACTTTTACAACCGTGTCATTCAAAGTTGTCAACTCACGAACGACATCAACCGGCTGATCTCGGGAGACATGACTGAAGTCGGTGAGAAGGTACAGTTAGACCCCATTGAAAGAGTGAGGGCGTCCTTCTTAAGCGTGTGCTTTTCTCGAGACAGGCGGTGGGCGATGTAAACTCCCGTTTCTTGTATTGCATTTCTTAGACCCTTGTATTGTACCCTTGTATTGCAGTTGCCGTTTCTTGTATTGCATTGGATGTGGGCAGATGCTGCTTTGTTACAGCCGGCTTCTAGCAATCCCGAAATAGATTTTTTTGTTCACGTTGCGCAGTGGTATACCAGTGGTTACAAACTTCTTTAACGCTGGCCAACTATGTAATTTCATAGATATTCAGAAGTTCGGATTAAGAAGAGGTGGTGATAAGAGCCAGTCTTGAACTAGTTGGCAGTTGCAGATTTGCCTATCGCATTCCTGTGCAGTGTCTTGCAAGCTATTCAATAGAATAAATCACAGCGAATTAGTTTTGGCACGTCGACCCGCTAAGCAGAACTGTGTGGCTAGAAAGACGTATCAAGAAAAGGAAATGGTCAAGGTTGTGGGAATTTTACATTTTTTCATATTAGGCAATCAGGTGCTGGAAGTGGGCACGTTTAACGTCTAACGAGGCCAGGCATTGACTGCACACGTAGATCATGGGACTGAACTAACCGAATGAATAAGGGGCGGGGTGCATTAGTCAGGTGCTTAGAAATAGAAATTGTTGCTTATGTCATGTCAGTATTGAGCTACGGAGCAGAAACATGGGGGATGACAAAAGCGTCTTTAAGCTAAATTTTGTGCAAGGCACCGGATTCAGGAAGCAAACTATTAGGGATAACGTAAAGACAGAAGAAGAGAGTAGAGCGGGTAGGCGAACAAACGCGGATTGATGATAACCCAGCTTAAATCAAAAAGCGTAAAAGGGCTGGATGTACGAGGTCTTTTAGAAAAGTATCCGACCTTTGTCCGAAGAAAAAAACTGGCATAACTGGAGCGTTAAAAACCTAATAACCTTCAAAGTAGTCTCCTTGGGGCTCCATATACATCTCCCAGCGGTGCTGCCATTGTTGGAAGTATTCCGAAAAGGCCCTTTTCGGAATGGAATTTAGCTCTGCTGTCGTTGCTGCCATAATGTCCATTATTTTCTGAAATCGCGCTCCTTTCAATGGCATCTTGATTTTAGCAAACAGCCAGAAGTCGTAGGGGGACATATCAGGAGAGTAAGGAGCCTGCTGAACTACAGGAGTCAGGTTTTTCGTCATAAAAGTCTGACTCAAATGCGAGGAATGTGCAGGAGCAATGCCGCGAGGGATGCGCCAATTTTTTGTTGACCTCAATTCCGTTCTCTTGCGCCGCACAGCACCACGTAGGCGATGGAGGACATTCCTGTAGTACTCTTTAGTCATTCTTTGACCCTGTGGGGTGCGTACTCGTGGTGTGCCACACAGAGGGAGTCAAAAAAGCAGTCAGCATCACTTCGACATTGCTGCGCACTTGGCTGGCCTTCTTTGGTCTTGGTGACGTGGAATGCGTCCTCTGTGACGACTGGTATTTGGTTTCCGGGTCGTACTCGTACACCCAAGACTTGTCACTAGTGATTACGGCGTCGGTAAAGTCAAGGTAACTGTTTGTGGAATCCAGCATCTCCTGTGAGACTTCAACACGAAGCTGCTTTTTCTCCACCGTCAGCAGCTTCGGCACGAACTTCGCCGCAACTCTCTCCATGGCTAAATCATCGGTGATAATGGAATGTGCAGAAAAATTGCTGATGTCCACCTCTTCCGCAATTTCTCGGATAGTGACAGAACAGTCCCGCATCACCACAGCGTTCACTTCGGCAATTACCTGGTCATTTCGGCATGTTGATGGCCGACCGGAGCGTGGCTCTCTCTCCACGGATGTGCGGCCGTCTTTAAACCAGTTGCACCACTGCTTAATCTGTGTGCTGCTCATAGCATCATCACCGAAAGCCGCCTGAACATTTCGAATGGTTTCCACTTGGCTATTGTTAAGTTTCTGGCCAAATTAGAGGTAGTAGCGCTGCTCCTCTCGCGCCGCCATTTTCCTTGCAACAAAAAACCGACGAGAGCACTGCGCACTGCCTCACTCAAACGTTGCTTCCCAGCGACTGACGCTATGGGCAGGTGGGAAAAAATTCGTGCATGCGCACGAGGGTTCAAGGTCGGCTGCTGTAAGCGCGCTTGTTTCATATCCATCAGCTGTTCGCAAAAAAAATAAAGTCGGATACTTTTCTAACAGACCTCGTAGAATTCAGCGAACAGAATACCTATTATAAATTGTAGTAATGGTAACGGCGTCAGTTAACATCGAAGACAAGCGTTGCAGTGGCTGCCAGAAAGTAATTTGGCACCAGGAAGTATGAAACATTTTTTTTTATTCATCAAGTTAATTTCTTCAGGTTATTACCATCAGCATTTCTCATAAAAAAGGAGACTAGGGGTTCTTGGACGTTATTGCAGACATTCGTGCACCGTTGGCTTTCACGCGTAATCGTCATAGTTAGCGACATATCTTGGTCAGTGAGTGCCGGATACTGGGAACATACTGAGATCAAACTTTGTAGGCAAGCTCCATTTAGTACTGCTTAAACACCTGCCTTCCAGTGTATTGTGAAAAGGAAACATTGGGCGTTAAAGGGTTAATGTGCAGCAATGCACTGTGCAAGCAGTCCTGGTCAAGGGATATACAGCGCTGCTTTCTTAGTCTTCTTTTTAATTTACTGAACGCAATATATAAAGAGGTTCTGAGACCTTTTCCAGGTTTCACTAAGTCCTTGTGAGGGAGAACTATGGCCTGGCAGACAACTCAACCGAACGAAAAGCTGAACTTTTTCCCCGAGGTGTTTTTAAACAAACCGTGCACCTCTTTATAAAGCACGCTTGGCCAGCACTGGGTTTCGGCAGCTCGATGAAGGCCTTTATAGAAAGTGCGCACTTGAACAACTGCTCGTTCTGCGGCGATAAGAAGATCCAGGAGCGTCGCCTTAGATATGTAAAGCCGGCGGTAACCAGAAATAAATCCGGAACTCTCGTATGACGGATACAGAGGTTCGCCTAGAATACACTTTACTTCGCTGTTGCATTCAACCGCACACCTCCAAGCCAGAAATGTAAACTGCAAGCTGCTTATAATAAGTACTGATAGGTGCAACATGAAAAAACAAAGATTTGCTTTCCAGACAAGAACCACTTCTGCGTAATCTTCTGCGGAATTGCACTGAAGTTGTAAAAATGTCAAGTTGATTGCGAGAGCTGAGGTAAACTGCTTTCTACCTATTCACAACTAGTACTTCTACCTATCGATTCATGATTAGTTCAGTGCAGATATATTTCCTTTCTCAGTGGGGCTTTCTGCATTCGGCAGTTCGGATCTCAGCAAAAAAAAAAAATAAAAAAATAACACACCGGCAAAGCTGGAAGAGTAACCTAAATTACCTTGTTCAGAGAATAAGACTACCTTCATCAGTCCTGAATTATGGGCAGTTTCTTTGACATCGATAACCTGCTTAACATGACTTTTACCCCCTGTACGCAGGGAATCAACCTTAGCGGCGGTCAGAAGCAGCGCATCTCCATCGCCCGAGCCGTG